>NC_045426.1:309524742-309833112 GCF_902635505.1 Sarcophilus harrisii | reverse complement strand
TTCATTAGGCTTCTTTTTTCACCTGTAAAAAGAAAGAACTGGCTAGAGTATTGCTATCAAGACATGTACCACACTACAATCCTGAGTGGGGCCTGAACCAGATTAAAATGTAATTGGAATTATGCCCAAAGAATTATTACTCTGCCTATACCTTTTGACTCAGCAATATGACTACTGAGCCTATTTTCAAAAATTATTAGGGGAAAAGGAAAAAAAACCTGTATGTTCTAAAATATTTGTAGAAACTCTTTTTGTGATAGCAAAAAATTGTAATTTGCAGAGATGCTCATTAATTGGGGAATGGCTGAATGAGTTGTGGTATATAATTGAGATGGAATACTACTGTGCTATAAGAAATGATGAGCTCAAAGATCTTAGAAAATATATGGCTAGACTTGCATGAAATAATGAAGAGTGAAATGAGCAGAACTTAGAGAATACTGTATACAGTAACAGTAATATTGTTTTAAGAACTTTGAGCCTATAAGTCATTTTGACTATTCTAAATGGCCAAATTAACTGCAAAGGACAGTTAACTGCAAAGATTAACTGCAAAGATCCAGGGACAGAATTGATAAGGAGAAGTATGTATAGAATGATTTTACACATATATACAAGTTTGTATCTAATGGTAGGGGGAAGGAGGAAAGGAAAAAATGAAATTTACACAATAACTTTATTACATATTTCAAAAGAATAAAAATTTGTACATAATAGATTTGGAATTTCATGTGCAATTACTTTTTATTATATTGTGTTATGAGAATGTTTGTTTTAGTCTATAAAATAAAAATAATATTTTTTAAAATGGTAGTTGGGAAATATGTTACAAAATAAATAAAAATACACTAAAACATAGATAATGTTAATGTTTTCTAAGTCAATATGTGGCTCTCAGCAATCTTCAGGTATGATTTAGGCGACTCTGTTTCTGAGTTTGACACCATTGGGTTAGATGATTTCTAAGGTTGAATATAATGGTAAGTCTTGCAAGTCTTTTGTCCTTTGTCATTCTTATGGACTTCCCATACCCTTAAGATGGTATTTCTCCTTCTGTCCCTTATTTCCTTATATGTTATTAGAATCACAGTGTTCTTTTAAAATTCTTCCAGTTATAAATCCTTTCAAACTTGGCCAAAAGCCTACATTCCATGCCCCACTTCTCCATCTTCCCTTTTATCATATCACTCCAATATCTTTAAAACATTTATCTTCCTTGCCCTTTCCTATTGCTATCACCCTTGCACAGAATCTTCTTCTGGTCTATTGTAATAAATTTCTATTTGATGTCCGTACCTCTAAATTCTTTCCATTTCTAATCCTTCTCACACATGACTGCCACATGAGTCTTTCTCATATATAAGGCAGATCACATAATCACCTCATCAAACACTCTCTGTGAGTCTCCATTCAAGCATCTCTCTCCTAATATTATTCAAGTTTATTATTATTAATGTTGAGGAACTTAACCAACTGTTCTGATTTTATCCTTTATTCCTTATCACTTGTCCTACATTCTATTTCAGAAATTCTCAGAATGTTGTCCAAAACTTCCAGGAGTCCCCAAGACTTCTTAAGAGGTTCACGAGTTCAATTTTCATAATAATATTAAGACATTGCAATTGATAGTATATCATATATATGTAATCCAAGTAAAGAAAAGTTTTTGGATGCCCTCAGTAATGTTAAAGGGGCATAAAGGGGTCTAAAAACCCCCAAGTTTGAAATCTAACCCTTCATTACTTTAAATATCATTTCCTTCAAAAAATCTTTATGCTTCCATAACCCTTGTTGGGAAAAAAACCCTACCTCATCTGTTTTGTCTTGGTGCTTTCAACCTCACAGCATTTTTAAAAATTCTATTTAATTTTACATGTCTAATCATCTCTAATAAGTATAGGCACATGCTTCTCAATGACAGAGTCCATGTCTTACTTTTTTTTATATATGTCTCACAGCAATTTGTACAAAGGCATTCAACAATTTTTTTGAAACCTTTAAGTACTATGCCAACAATAATTATAATTATCATTAACATTAGTATTAATGTGTAGCCATTTACATTTTCTTGAAATGAATAATTTTTTGTATATAACATGTATATAGCTAATTTCACTGAAAATCCAGACCATTTCTTTCATAACATCTTTATTTCTTTCTTGTTGCAAATTTCTTCCTAGATTTACTCTTCCATGCCTAAAAATATCTTCTCAACATTATTTATTCACTCCATAATGCATACTATCCAAAGACAACAATTTTGCCAATAAACTGTTATTCTAATGAATAATTCATGCCCTATTCACTTTCCCAACATGAACAAACACACTTTCAAATGGTAGGTTTGGGGGCACTATTTTAGAACTTAACTTTATTTTCAACTTATTTTTTGGGGAAAGATTTTTAGATTACTGTCCTTGCATGATCCTTGTTTCTTGAGATAATTCTATTATTATAATTAAAGGGAATTTTAAAATGGGATGAGTTATGCTTAAATAAATGTATCTGCAATGTGTATCATGGATCTTTTTCTTTTGGGGAAAGAGAGGTAATGTGGGAAAGACATAATATCATAGAAATATTTGGGGAGGTATCATGGGGACAGCAGAAAGAGCAATGAAGCAGGAGTCACAGGATCAGAGTTCAAATTCCAGCTATGCTAAGTAATAACCTATTTTACCTTGGATAAAAAAAAAAACTCAATCACCATGAGATGCATAAAATGAAAGGTTGTGACTAGGTTACTTCTGAGGTCCTTTCTAGCTATCCCCTTAGCTAAGATTTTCTCATTTTAGCTACTTTGGGTAGAAATTTGAAGAGATGCTCAGCTCCAATACTCTTCTCTAAGAAACCATAACTTTTAATCTTATCACAATTTCCCCCAGTGTTTACATGATGATGTTGCTGTGTTCATATTGTTTATACAGAAGGATTTCCAGCTGACTTGAAAAATAATCTTTATATGATTTTTTGGATTCAGTATGATAAATATAGAAACAGTTAGTTGGTCCAGTAGATAGAACACTGGACATATAGTTAGATGTGAGTATAAATCTAGTGTCAGATTCTAGCTTTGTGACTCTGGGCAACTCACTTAACCTTTATCCTAGTTTTTTCCATAGTTTTCTCCTAGTAAAATGAGAATATACATATGTGTGTATGTGAGCATATGTATATGTGTATATGTAACATGTGTATACATACATACACATACCTATATATATATATATATATATATATATATATATACATACACACTCATATACATACAAATATATATATTTGTATATTTATATACATGTACGGAAAGCAATTTGCAAACCTTAAAATGTTATATGTAAATGCTTGCTATTATTAATAATACAAGTATGTATTGGCCACTCGATAAACTGTGTTATGATTTTTTTTCCTCTGAAGAATTATCATACTACTTAATTTTTGCATTAGGCTTTTTTAAAGGTTTTACTCTAATTATTTTGTTTTGTACTTGTTAGTAATATCTCTCCAAATAGAATTTAAGTTCCTTGAGGGCAGGCTATACTGTTTACTATTATTTGGTGGGCCCTAGAACCAACCTCCATGTTGATTATATAATAGGAATTTAATACAAACACAGTATAGTAATTGATTTAAAAAGAAAGAAAAAGAAGTTTCGTTAAAAGTCTTTTGATTCTAGATGAATTTTATTATTGCATTGCCTAGTTTGATAAAATAACATCTTGCTAGTCTGATATAGTACTAAATCCATAAATTATCGTAAACATACTGTTTTTATTATTTTATCCTGACCTATTCATTTATGATGAATATTCATCTAGTAATTTGTCTTTTTACTTCTACAAAATCATGAAGTTTCATTTATAAAAGTCTTGAGTGTATTGACTGAGGGATTCCCAGATATATTATGCATTTTCTAGTTAGTTTGAATGAAAGTTCAGTTTTCTGCAGGGGTTTGTTAGGATTTTACAGAAAAGTTGTTGATTTTTGTGAGTTTATTTTGCAGGTTACTACATTCCTAAGCTATTAGTTATTTCAATTTTTTGGTAATCATGGGGATTCTCTCAGTAAAACACCTTGTCATCTGCAAATGAAAATGATTTTGTTTCCTCTTTGCTTATCCTTATCCCCTTGGTTTCTACTGCTATTTTTACTGCTATTGGTAGCATTT
Source organism: Sarcophilus harrisii (assembly GCF_902635505.1). Lineage (NCBI taxonomy): Eukaryota > Metazoa > Chordata > Mammalia > Dasyuromorphia > Dasyuridae > Sarcophilus > Sarcophilus harrisii. The sequence goes on along the minus strand of NC_045426.1, from coordinate 309,828,944 downwards.
CTACCAACATGTAAAATAGAACTGAAAACAAGGGACTTTGTTTCTTTAATTGTGATCCTATTAAGAAAAGTTCTTCATTTCTGTATTACAGATAATACTAGCTCTTGGTTTTATTGAATTATTGATTTTTATAAAATGGAAAAGAGTTTTTATTCCTAGTTTTTTTCTCTCACACACACTTTATCTCTCAGTTGAAGTTTTTGTTATTTAGTCATTTTTCAGTTGTGTCTGACTAGAGATTTTAAATATGTGGCCTTTGGGGTCACATGTATCCCATAACACTTCTGAGATTACCCAAAGAAGGATTAAAACATAATATGGAATATGGAAATATGGAAAATATTTAACAAAATAAATGAAAAATGATAAAACATAAATAATAGATTACATTTTTAAACAATTTGCCACTTGCAGGGATCCTTATGTACTATTTTCTGGTTTACATTTCTATTTGAATTGCGGTCACTGCTTTAGCCAATCTTCTAAATACTGATAGAGTGTTGACCTCCATTACACCTGTAACATAGACACCTGGGAGTTTCTTCATCTGGGAGTTTCCAGTATAGATATAATCACATACCTAGTTTTTATGCCTTTCTGGGTTAGTAAAAATTCTTTTTACATTTATAAACAAAATCTTGTCATTTTATTATTTTTATTTATGTTTATAATTTTCTTTATTCCTGGCATGAATATAACATTTTGGTAGAAAATAATTTTAAAAATAACTTCTATAGCTTCTATGCCAGAATTTTATTAAAACATTTTTGTATCAGTATTCAGTGGTAATATAAGCATTACCAAACATATTGAGACCTTCCTTTATAGTCATATACTGTATTAACTGTGTGACTCAAGAAAAATGATATAACTTTATGACACCCTCAGTCTACTCTCTAAGACAATATGTTGCAAAATAAAAAGTTGTATGGATAGAAGGAGTTTCTCAGGAGTTCCTTTCACCGCTGAAGTCAGTCTAAACTTGCTAATGGTTGGCATGTGCCTTTTCTCTCTCTTTTGGGGTATAAGAACCATATAGAAAGAACTCAGCAAAATAAATTCTTTTTTTGCCCATGCAGTTTATGTAACATAGGGATTTTTAATATTTGCTGAAATTCATCTGTAAATCCATCTGGCCCTGTTTTTTATTTTTTTCTTTGAGAATTAATTTACAGTTTTTTTCAGTTTCTCTACATGAGAGTTTAGTGGCTTAAATTTATTTTTTTTCTATTCAGTTCATTTGAGTACTTCATATTTTTGCAAATAGTCATGCACTTTTAAATTTTCACTTATGTGGGCTCATAACTGATATTAGATTTTCTGAAATTTTATTTTCTTTCCTCTCATTTCCTCATCTTTATTTTAATCATTTGGCTGTCTTGTCTTTAAGAAAAATTAAATTAATTAATGGTTGGTCTATTTTATTGACCTTTCTAAAGAATCAGGTCTTGTTATAAAGTTGTTTCTTTTTTTGTTCTTGATTTTAATTGATTTTAATCTTAATTTCTTTTGCATTTTTTGCTCAATTCATTTAAAGGAGCAAAGGTCATGGATCTCAAGTGAATTAATTTTTTATTTTAAGAATGAATGGGGGATCATTAGCAGTTCTCAAAATATATTCAAAACCACAATTATCAAAACAGTTTGGTTTTGGTTAAAAAATAGCAATATTGAAACACTATAAATAAACAATAACCAGAATCAATCAAGCATAGTTGTCTAGTATTTGATAGATACAGGTATATAAACTACAGGATAAAGAATTCCTTATTCACTAATAATTAAAATACTCAATAATGATTTACTCATATACCAGGCACTTTGCTAGAGATACAAATAGGAAAAAAAGAAAACAATTAGACAAGCCCTGCCCTCAAAGAGCTTACAATCTAGGGGAAAAAGACAAATCTCAAAAGGAATATGAAAATCTTAAGGCAGGCATAAAAAGTGTATGATCAGATGTAGACAGCTTGATGGAGAACTTAGTCAAAAAACTCTCCAATGTACTATAACCAGGCAAAGCGTAAGGAGAATTAAGGTCTGTATTTACATAAAACTTTGGAGCTCACAGGCCTATCCTCCAATTAGAGAGACTAAGAGTAGTAATGATATGGAGTACCAAGGCTGATTAGAACTTCAGTATCATGAGGTTATTTCAAAATGACCTTTTTGGGGGGTGAGATGGGGGGAATGTGACTATTAAGAAAAACAAAAATAACACAAAAAATAAAAACCCATTGTTCAGCACAGTTTGGCAGAAATTCAATCACTTTCTTATATGTGAAAATAAGTTCTTAATGAACATAATCTTTATATACCAGGTCATATTTAAAACCACACACAGTAAGATAAAACAGAAGTTTAATTACATAAAATTTAAAAGGTTTTGCATGTACAAAATCAATTAAGAGAGGAAGAAAAAAGAATAATCATAATACAACCTCAGACACTTACTCGCTATGTGATCCTGGGCAAGTCCCTTAGATCAGTTTCCTCGACTACAAAATTTGGGTAAAAATAGCATCTGGTTTGTTTTGTTTTGTTTTGGCTGGGGCATTTGGGGTTAAGTGACTTGCCCAGAATCACAGAGCTAGGAAGAGTTAAGTGTCTGAGGCCAGATTTGAACTCAGATCCTCCTGACTTTAGGGCTAGTGCTCTAACCATTGCACCAACTAGCTGCCCCTAGCATCTATTTTCTAAGGTTGTTTCAAGGATTGAATGAGATAATAATTAGATAAAATACTTAGCACATTGCCTGGTACCTAGTAGGTGCTTATTTTTTTTGATCTTCTCTGATAAACTTATGATATATAAGTTATATAGGGATTTAATGCAAATATATAAAACCAGTTAGAGGTAGCATGGTACAAGAGATGTGAGCTCTTCAGTGCAGGTTCAAGATCTGGATTCAGGTCCCTATCTGTGATACTGTTTGCCCATGTCATATTCCCTTTAAGATCCAAGGGCTCTAAGATTTTGAGTTTCAGAGAAGGTGCCCATTTGGATTTATTTGGAATTTGTTTTGCTTAGAACTAGCTAAGTCAATGAAATTATCAATTCATATCTATTGTTATTCAATCATTTCAATCATATCTGATTCTTCATGACCTCATTTGAAGTCTTCTTGGCAAAGATACTGGAGTGCTTTGCTATTCCCTTCTCTAGTTCATTTGCTATAAGAGGAAACTGAGACAAACTGGATCAAGTGACTTGTCCAGGGTCACACAGCTAAGAAGTCTCTGACACCAGATTTGAATTCAGAAAGAGGAATGTCCCTGACATCAGGTCTGTCACTATCCACTGAGCCATCTACTTGAAAGTTCAGTCCTATTCCTACATAAAACTTATAAGTAGATTAATGGACAATAGATATTAATGAACTATTCTCAAAAAATGCTAATGATTAACAATTACATGAAAAAGATTCTAAATCGCTAACTAGGACAAAATGAAAATGGAAACAACTGTGGTGTCTTATTTTATGTCTACCAAATTAACAATAATTTTTTAAAAACTAGCTTCTAGAAGGTGATGGGAAGATAAACTTGCCAATATGATAATGAGAGAGCAATGCATTAATTAATACATTGTTTAAGAGGAAAAAAGTGACTAAATTATTCATTCCTTTTGTCTTGATGTGCTATTATTTATTGGTTGTACAGCCCAAGGACATTAAAGACAGAAAGGTACAAGGCATACCAGAATATTCATAGCATACATTTTCATGGTAACAAAAAGCAGAAAACAAAAAACCAAACAAAAACAAGGTAGTATACATCAACTGGAGGATGAATGTACACGATTATTGAGTACAAGAAACACCAAAAATACAGAATTTAGAGAAACTTGGGAATGCTTTTTGAACTGACACTGAAGAAAGTATCAAGAGAATCAAGAAAATGATACACATGGATGCTAATAATATGTAAAAACAAAACAAAACAAATCACAAAAAGAGCAATAATATCAATTCAATGACCGTTGCTTTCAGAGAATTGGTGATAAAATGCACCTTTTTCCTTCTGGCAGAGAGATGGTGGAATATGGGTACCAAAAGAAGCATCTGTTGTCAAACAATATCAGAGTTTCGGGGTTTTTTGTTTGTTTTTCATGGCACTTCTTTATTATAAGGGACAGCTTGTTTTGGAGAGAGAGTGGGCTTATAGGAAGTGATAGTGAAGTAAGAAAAAGAAACTTTAAAAAAAATAAAAATGGATGTGATTTTAAAGGGTTGCAAGGGAGTCAAGCAGGTATAGTCACAGGTAGAAAGCAGCATTAAAGTCTAGCCCATAATTCCCTTTGAGACTTTTGAAAGGCCACTTAGATTTATAGAATCATAAAATTTTATAGATGAAATAGCCCTTAGATAATATCTAGTTCATTCCCTTGATTTTACAAGGAAACTGAGCCCTGGAGAAGTTAAATGACTTACTGAGGGTCACTAACTCCAATGAAAGAACTTGGAATGGAATCAAGGTCTTCTGACTTTCCTCTTCCCACTACATGGTATTGCTTGCCTCTATTTTTCATTAATGCTAAAGGAAAACTCTATTATTTATTTTAACTTGTCATTGTAGGAAGGACTTTCTATTGATTTCCTCGTTATTTGTTATCATATAGAACATTTATATGTTAATGAGTTCTCTCTGGTTAACTAACAGATATTTCACAATTAACTATTCTTTCAACAACTAGATAAAGGCAATGAGGTAACTCTCCCCTCCAAGAGTATTGAGGTAACAATTAAGAAGCCACTAGGATATTTTGTAAAACTCACATATTGTTTTATAAGCCAATTCTAATCATTAGAATTTTCAATTAGAAAATGGAGCTATGCTTATTAAACTTGATTTACTACATCAGCAGATGCCCATGGAGATATGATATCATGGTGTAATGGGTGAAATCAGAACATCTTGGTTTTAAACTTGTCTCTGCTTCTAACCAGCTGAATTACCCTGAACAAGTCTCTTAAGATTTTTAAGCCTTATTTCTTCATATGCAAAAGAGATTGGGATGGAAGGATCCTTCAAGTTCCAAAATTAAAAAAAATCAATTTTTTTTTTAGAATGAAGTCTTGCTAGTATGAGTCTCCAATTGTCCCATTATTTTTTACCAACAATTTAAAGTGAAAAGATGGGGAAAGGAGGAATTCAAAATAGGGTTACCAAATTAATGTTCTCACATTTCATCAAAACTTTCTTTAGAGTCTCTTCTCCTTCCCCCCCTCAACTATCCACACAGTTATCCTCTTAATAAAGTGTGTAATAAAACTAAATTTTCCCACTGGTGTGTTTATTTCTAGTGTTGAAGACATTTTTATTCCCACCATGGCACTGGTGGATAAAAAATACATACTTTTTTTCTCTCATGCAAACATGCTTTGATCTTCAGCCTTTCATCCCCAAATCAGAAGTGCTACCTTCTACAAATTAACACCACCTCCTGAGAAATTGTGCCAGGTTCCATTAAATATAATTAGCATTCCTGTTGTTTCCTTCACATTGCAAATAGCAAAATCTCCTCTTTCCGAGTTACTGAGAACACACACCATCCCAAGTTATTCCAATAGTGTCAGCATGAGTCTAAAATCAAGAAAGAGGTCGAGAGAGCGTTTTGAAACTCAGCACAAGCTCACCTTAGCATGGCCTGAATAACCAGTGGAGCCAAAATTCTCTTTCTCAGCTCATAACAATAAAGGTTGGTTTCCTAGTGCAGAGTTAAGTAGACCCCTTTCATTTCCTTCTGAAATATGAATTTGAGCATATAATAGGCTTCTCCTCTCCCTCAAACTGACTTCTCATAGAATTACTGATCAGCAGGGCTATGAGGGAGCTCCAGATGTAATGTTTGCAGCAGCAAACAGATGATCTTCCCTAGACTTGTTTGGGAAAAACCGTGAACAAAACAGAATTAAAGTCAAGGGATATGTGGGTTGGGGGTGGGAATAGGAGAGGGATACAGAAGGTCTTCAGTTTGAAAGATTTCTTGTAAAATAGAGTTCAATTTGACTGGCAATGATTTGGGGGAGCTATTTTTCTTCTTTGCTTCTTGTCTTTCCCCCTTATATTTCAGCATTTGTCATTTCAATTATACTACTGCACACTATTTTTACACTTCAAATGCAATTTTCAGAAACACTAGGAAAGGAGCAGTAAAGATATTAGGAGGTGGTAGTTAAGGCTTGTAATGGCTCAGAGAGAGTGAAGCAAATTTAGAACAATTTTTTTAATCCTCTATAAAATAAATAATTCTATAATTCTATCTGTAGTTAAAAACCCACTTATAGCACAAAGCATTGTAAAATTGAATAAAGTAATATTATGCAGTATTAGTGTCATTACTGTTATATTATTCTAGTTAAATAATTCATTGTGTCAGTTTATATCTGTGAGTTGAAGTCAAAAGCAAAGAATTTGCCATCCTGAGTCACATGGAAATATAAAATTGAATACATAAAATTAAATTCAAGATATTTAGCTTTTCCAGAAAGAGATCAGCCAGAAACTCATCCATGTTGCTTTTAATATTGTAACCAAAAGTAAATCCTTGTTATCATTATATCTAAAACTGAAATCACCTGGCATTCTATGTTCTTTCCTCTATACTAGAAAGACAGGAGAGGAGGGTGATTAAGGGTTAGCCAGTGAAAAAGGAAAACATGGTTGTAAAATATGTGCCCAGCCTGGATGTTTTATGAGTTATGAGCTATGAAGATTGGTGATATCTTAGTGGAGGCAGAAGAAAGGTAAATAAATGTATATATATTGATATTGTATTTTCTAAATATGGATACACACGGATGGATGTGTTGTGTTGTATGTATGCATGTGTATACTTAAGATTTTTAAAATGTATTGTGTATATATGTAGACATATCAAACACATATCTATCTATTACATAAAAGGTGTCATGTGTTTGTGTCCAAACATACACATGCATGTGTGTATGTACACATATACACACTATAAAAATCTAAAGTTTAAATTTATATATATACATATATATAAAAGCATGTATATGTTGTTATATATTACAAATTGTTCAAACTTGTAATTTTATCAGTACTGAACCTTTAGTTGAAATCTCCCTCTATTTATATGGGTTGCATCTCATCTTAGCTGTAATTTATAATTTTTGTTGCCTGATCACTGAGAGGCTAAGTGATTTATCCAGTCACTTAACTAGTATTTGTCAGAGGTAGTACTATAACTCAGGCTTTCCTGAATCCAGAGGGAAGGAGGAAGATAGAAGAGCAGAGTAAAGGGGGAGATAATAACTATATATGCACATATACTAAATATACATATATAAACACACTCATATGTATGTATGTGTGTATAAACTGTGTTTATATGCATACATACACAAAGTGTCTATGCCTAAATACATGGGCATATAGGGAAGAAAAGAAAAAGGGAGGTTGAGGGAGGAAGGAATTAGCATTTATATTATATTATTAGAGCACTTACAATGTTGAAAGCACCGTGTTGAGTGCTGAAGATATAAACACATAATTTCAATATTCTCTGCTCTCAAGGAGCTCACATTCTAATGTGAAGCTTCAACTGCAAGTCACATGAAAAAGTCGGATGATCTTTATGGTTCAGCCTCAAAATGGATGGAAATAAGTACATATACACTCATACACATGCATGCATTTGTATGTGTGTGCATTCATTTGTGTATAAACGTGTATTTGTGTATATCTATGTACACTATGCTTATGCATATATATGCATCAAATAGCATTTTATATCTTTTGGAATAACTTAATTAACCCTTTCTTCATCTGACTCTCCTTCATACTTACCGGGTTACACTATCAAAAGATATTTGGGGATTACTGTATTCAAAGTATATTTCATCCCTTCCTTTCTCTCTCCCTTTCTATTTCTCTCTTTTTAACATACATTTTTATTGTATTCTTCCCCCTCTCAACAACAAATAGTATATTTTTGTATATTGTGTGGAGCCATACCAAACAACAAGTACAATTTTTAAGGTCAAAAGAAGAAAGAAAGAAAAAGAAGAGAGAAAAATCACCGCAACTGATCAGTGAAATACATGGTTTTTAAGGGGTGAGGGGAAGACAAGAGTGGATAATGGGATCATGGTCTTGTCATATAAATATGCCTCTTATATCAAGCAAAAAAAAATGCTATCTGCCTGCTGATGAATACCATTTGAATCTGGCTAAACTAAAGAAGAAATTTCTGTAATCTCCTTTATCTTTTATAAAAAGATTCATGCTCAAAATAAACATGTGCTTTCCTTCCTTTCTCCTGGCTAAAGCAATCTGTGAATCTTTAAGAAAAAGGTGACTTCTTACATAAGTTGGAAAGTACAGTGGTACTTGGTTTCTTCAGCTGTTTTTGACTGAAAACCTGAGCTAGTGCCTTTTTTCTGAGTTTCTCAGTTCTTCAAGGTGTCTTGGAGCATTCTGGAAAAGTCATTTGTCTGTTAGAAGCAGTACTGAGTAAGCAAACATGACGACCTGTCCTTGGAGAAGTAATAGGCATATAGTATAGTCACCGAGAGCAGAATTTGGTTGCAATCCTTATTTTTAACTACATTAGATGTCCACTACAAAGTGCCTGCCAAGTAATGGCCATTAACAGCACTACAGGATCTGTGAATTCACTGTTTTATTTTGTTTCAGAGTTGAGCCCATTTGGAAATAGTAAAGCAGGTGGCCAGATGTACTCTGGCTGGTACAAATGGTTTTAAATAGTCCTAGATCTTTCTCTAAACTCAGACAAGGTCCATTTGTAATATTACTATGCACATGGAGTTGATCTTCACACGTAGACCATAAGTTCACCAGTAAGATGAATGTGATCTTTTTGTAATGTTTATCCCCAATTGTTCAGAGAAAAGTATCACATGTGAAAGTAAAAGGAACTCACAGCACCATAGAAGGTAAGAAGAAAATGGGTTAAAATGAAATGTGTAGTTATTTCCAAAGCCTGTATTTATTCTAGGTAGCATTTTTATAGATGATTACTGGGACATTGATATAAGTTTATTGGAGGTTACTTCTCAAAGTTGTTTCCACACAAGCAAAGAGTATTATTGACAAGATTCCACCAAGAAATATGGCATCTCTTATTTGAAAGCATTTTGAAACCTTATATGAAAGGTGTGGTGTGATCATTCCAGTCTTTGAAGAAGCATTCACTGAGACTTTTTACAAAGTACTGTCCTGGATTTAAGAATAAATCTTATTTAACTGATAAGAATTTAATCTTTATGAGGGAAGATACTGTTTTGGTTTTTGGTGTGGGTTTTTTTCCCCTTTGTCTTTGTACTCATAATTCCCTGCATTTTACCTTGCACAAAAAAGCTTAATATATGTCTGCTAGATTTAAATGTTTCATAGGATTATACATTTTTTTCATGTGAAATGCCATGGGTAATAGTTACAAAGTTGTGGTCATTCCAATGCTCCTTTGAAACTATCTATAGTTTTTTTTTTTTTTTTTCCCTCTCTAACAGTCATCTTTACATTGACCAGACCATCTTTACCTAATTCAATTTTACTTCAGCATTGAATTGCCACTCTTTCTAGAAATCCCTTTTTCTATAAAAGTTGCTTAGTAATAAACAGTCAGCTTAACTTCCCATCGTGACCCAGTTACGTTGAGTTTACTCATTTGGTTAACAAGATTATAAATAATAATTCATTGTCTTCTTTTATAGTTAGAAATGCTGGCCTATTATAATTTTCTTTGGCAGCGCATATGGTGGGTGATAAACTAACTAATAAAACTGCCACATGGAGCATAGGTCTGCTTTTATATTTTTATGACTGTTTCTTTAATCTGATACATAATTAATGTACAAGGTTCAAAAATGTTTTGTGTCAGATTACAGTTGGCTTGATGCATTTTGAGCTGTTAGTTAATTTCCTTGATGCATTAAAGAAATGATATGGAAGGATGCCTAACAAATATGATTTGAAAATTCACTATTTTTTTTTTTTTATTTTCTGGGTCCATTTACTATTACAATATTTTTAAATAGCATATTGCTGCTACTGGCTTTTTCCCCCTTTCCTCCTGAAAACTCTCTGTCAAGAGAACATGGCTTACAAAGCCCTTTCCTTGGAGAACAATTCTTCCTGCTTTCCATGCCTCCATGATTTGCACTAGGTCTTCACCATTTGTCTGGCTCCCTCTTGAACTGATTTACGATATACCTAAATCTAAAGGGAGAATTTGCCAAGCTGTAGACCAATTAATTATGTTAACTGTTGGATCCATCAGTTAGGTGCTGGCGTTTTTGTTTTCTCAGACTTTTTAAATTTAATGTGTGTAAGCATTTGGCTTTTATTTTTAAACACCAGGTGAATTTCACAGTGGTGATTTCAACACTGACTTAAGGGGGAAAAAAAAAACAAAACAAAACATATGATAGCCCCATGCCTTTTCCATCTTTATAATCCACTGGAAAGCACTGTGCTGGCCAGTGTCCTTCAGCTTGTACCGGTGAGGAGAACATCATTTTATCCATGGCATCTCAGTTTTGTTCAGGGAGTGTCAAGCTGATTCTTGCCTTTGCAGCTTCCCATTTTCAGCAGTGTTGCTTTGTCCATAATCACAAGCCTATTGAGTCAGATAGTTTCCTGGTGATAGGTGTTTTTCCCCAGCAAGCAGACAAAGTAAAGGTCCAGAAGTCTGAAGGCATGTTTGTCGGAAACCTAAACCATGTTGATGTACTGATATTGATTCATCTAGTGGATTCCTTTGATTTTATTGGGTAGTTCTTTACTGGCTGATAGATGAGGTGGCACAAAGTGTGTGGCATTCTTTTCCTCCCTTTCTTGGAAAGGGTGAGACATCCCCCTATGGTGTTAGAAATGATTGCAGGAGATTTACTTGTGGGGGAAAACAAATCACCTTTTTTTTCTCCTTCTCCTTCACATACTCCCATCTAGAATAAGATTGTGAATTAATTTGATTAAAAGGAATGATATTCGATCTGAGATAATGCTATTCTCAGGTAGTAATAATAACCAATATGTATATATGATGGTTGAAAGTTTGCAAAGTACTTTACATACATTAGCTTAAAAAATATTTCTAAGGGAACGAGATGTCTCATTTTTGACATTAAACACACACACACAAACACACACATCACAAGGATGACAGGAAATCAGGACAAAGACTGAAGTACTAATTTTGAAATTGTCATATGTTTTTGTAAGAGTGAAGTCTCTTTCTTTTATTGTTCTGAAGTAGCAGCTCTTTAGCTACTGGTAGAGGTGTTCAAGGACAGGAATGTTTTAAGCAATCTACTCATCTCTCTTAAGAGAAGACCTCAGTAGAAAAGCATAAATCCATTGGAAGGGACATTTGTTGAATCAGTATACATGGTACAGAGGTTAGGGAGTCAGAGGACCCAGATTTGCATCTGACCTTTGAGCAAGTCAACCTTCTTGGTCTTCAGTTTCCTCATCCATAAGAAAATGGCTTAAGTGCCCTCTGAGGTTCCTTTCTGCTTTGGAAATAGATTCCCTCTGATGTTGCACCTGAAGGGCAACATCAATGCTTCATGAGGAGTGAGCAAGATTTTGGTACCATTGCAAATGCCTTTGGATTAGGTCCATTTATGTTCTTTAAAGGATTTGTTATTCTTCCTAAGAATTGGTGTGTGTTAGCCTAGGAATGGAACTAGACACGCTGAGGTCATTGATCCTATTTTGAAGTAACTGACAATTCCATGATCAAGTCAATATGTCCTGAATCCCAAAGCAAAACTCTCAGAAGCCACATTTCTCTAAGTTCTCACTTCCAAAGTAAGCTTACGATCTTTTAATGCTTCCCAAGTCTTACAGGGTTACTTGAGCAAACTTTCAGTTTGTGCTTTTCGCTATGCTCTTCCTCTTCTTATTAAAAGTACTCCAGTCCTCTTCCAGATTTAAAATAGAGAGCTCCTATGAAAGACTTCATTCCCTTTCTTAGGTATAGGGAAGAATGGGGTAAACCAAGAGCCCCACATCCTTACTAGGTGATTGGGATGAGCCTGGAACATTTACTCTAAGAACATAGCAAGAGAAGAGAAATATCATTTTTTACTTAAGTTTATACCCTTTGTTATAGTATAGTTGGAGCCCATGAGATGTCAAGCATCACGAAGGTTGGACAAACTGAAGGTTTTTTAAAATTTATTTATTGTTGTTTAATAATGTAGTCTTCCCAGAGTCAACCAGAACTTGAGGTGAGAATCTGACAGAAGCTCAGAAACTTTCTGCTTTTTTCTTTCTTTTGTCAATACTTCTGAAAAATGAATTTCCTGCTCAGGCTAGGCTGCAGGCTCACAGATCAGGGACTACTGAGCCAATCTTAATAGTCTCATAGGGCCACAGAACAGGAAGAGATAGTTGGAATGCATAGCCAAGTTGTGATCTCTGTGCAATGGCAATTTGGAAACTGATCTGGAAAGTAAGCAGGTGATTGGAAATTATTCTGCTGATCATATACCTTACTGATTCAGGCTGTTCTAGGAATAAGAATTCCATAACTGACATGTATTTTCTAAACCTTTTCCAGTCCATGACACACTTGTAAACTTACTATGCCACGTCAGGAATTATTTTTTGTAAATTAAAAAAAAAAAATTTTAAGTCCACATTCTCTTCCTTCCTTAATCCAACTCCAATCCAAAGAAAAGGCAGGGAATATGACCCCCATTATGCATTTGCCGTCATACAAAACATTTCTACATTAGCCAAAATATCTATATGTTGCCCCCCCCAAAAGAAGAAAAACAAAATGAGGAAAAATATTCTTCAGTCTGTTCTCAGAGGTTATCAGTTCTCTCAGAAGGTAAATAGCATCACAAGTCCTTTGAAATTGTTGTGGATCATTATTTTAATCAGTTGCTAAAAAATTTCACAGTTTAGTTATTACAATATTGCTATTACTTTGTACAGTGTTCTTTTAGGTCTGCTCATTTCACTGTGCATCAGCTCTTATAAGTCGTTCTAGGTTTTTCTGAAACTATTCCATTTGTCATTTCTTAAAGCACATTAGTATCTCATCAAAATCATTTATCACAATTTGATCATTCTTTCCCACTTGATGGACATATCTTCAATTTCCAGTGCTTTGCCACCACAAAAAAGAGCCATTGTAATTATTTTTCTATATGTGGGTCCTTTGCCTTTTCTTTTATCTTTTTGGGGTACAGACCTAGTACCATTATTGCTAGGTCAAAGGGTACCTGCAATTATATATGCCCTTCCACTAATTCTTCACAACATATAGATTATTTATTTCAGATCTTAAGGAAAAGAGGGTATCAGAGAGTTCAGGTGTTCTAATCTCATCAGAAAATGTCAAAGATCTACTATTTGTATAATTAAATGTCATACCCAGAACCACACACACACACACACACACACACACATATATATAATTGCACATACCCTTTGATCTAGTTCATATATATATGTATATATATACACACACACACACACACACACACACATATATATATATGAACTTGTTCATAGTTGCAAATTATTGTCCAGAACAGTTGGACCAATTCACAACTCCACCAGCACTACATTAATGTACCTATTTTCCCACATTCTAGCATTTATTATTTTCCTTTTCTGTCATGTTCACCTATCTAATGAGAGTGAGGTGGTACCTCAGAGTTGTTTTATTTTTCATTTCCTCACAGCTTATTTTAGTCTTCCTTGATAGCCCTGTGTCAACCTGTTTCTAAAAATTCAGGAATATGTGTGCATATTAGAAGCTGGGGAAGGTCAACATATAAGCAGTCTTTCTCTCCATCATGACTATCATAACCATCACCCTTTTGAGAGAAAACTTGGAAAAGATAAATGGAGTCCTGGATGTTATGGTATACTAAGGCTATCTTTTCAGTGCATGAAAGTTCCCAGATGTTTCACAAATAATAAGATAGTAGATTACTGGAAAGAAGTGACAGGGTTCTATAGATCTTTATAAGATTTTAATTCATAGACAGCTAGCTGGTTTTTTAGATTTTGAGGCATATTTGAAGCATAACCTGACATATCCTTTGAGCACTTAACACTTGGTGATAAATTATCCCACTCTTTGCCATTTTCAAAGACTTCTGGCCACAAATTTATGTTAAGAAAGCCACACTGAAGGCAGTGTTTGAGCATGCTAAATTTTTCAAAATGTTTCTATTGTACCCTTGAGCATTTCCCAAGTTTGTGTTTAATCATAGAATCTTGGCCATGATGTTTCTGACAGGTAATTTCCTTAATGCAGTTGACAGAGATGGATTGTGTAGAAGTCCATTGGATCCCATGCCTTTGTTTGCCAATGATAAGACTAGATTAGGGTTATCTGGCTCACAGTAGTCTGAGATGATACTGCATCCTAATAATCCCCCTGATAATATTGATGGTATTTGTGGACACAGAAATTCAAGGCCAGATGGGATACATTGGTTTGAAAAAATACTGCCACTTTGATTTTACCTTCAGAAACATCTGGGGTAATATCTCTCTGTCAGAATCATAAATCAGTATAATCCACAGAAAGAGAAAATTTTGATTAATATTTTAGATTTAAAATTATGTGCATTATTCTATGCAGATACAAGTATTAGATTTATAGACAATTCATAAATTTCTATAATGACTTGGCTAAAGATAGTTTATTATCTTTGAATCAAAGCATAGTTTGATCCACTCAGGAGCAACAATAAAAATAACCACTGGACACTTCTCTCCCTCCCAGGCCCTTTCACTAATTCTTCACAACATATAGATTATTTATCTCAGATTTTAAGGAAAAGAGGTTGGCAGAGCTCAGGTGTTCTAAACTCATCAGAAAGCCTCAAAGATCCACTACTTGTAGTACTAAATGTCATACTCAGAACCACAGAATTCAGTTTTAAAAATGGAAGGGACCCTAGAGGCTAATTCATTGCAGAGACAGAAGAAATCCTCACTATAACAAACTCAGCCATTGGTTGTCCAATACTTGTTTGAAGATTTCCACAGAGGGCCAATCCAAAGCATTTCTCTTCAAAGTACAGTCCACTTTGGGAAAGCTCTAATTTTTAAGAAGTTTTGAGCATAAATTGGCTTTTTCCCTAAATCACTTACATGATTTCTGTGATACTGCTTAATATGCAAAAGTCAGTGCCTTATTTTTGGAGGATAGACAAATAAGAGGATAAAGGGAAAATTGTTCTTCATATCTACCTTAAATGTGAGTGAGCCATCCACATAAAGGACAGTCATGGGAATGAGACTCTTGTCTTTCCAAAAGTTTTAAATTATGGGCAAAGAGAGAAGTGTATATAAAATCAAATGGATGTCTGAAAGGTTCTTTTTGTCTAATATTTATCTATCTATTATAATAATAAAAAAAGAATGTACTTGTCTGACTTGCCCTTGGATCTTACAGCAGGTTTATTCACCAGCCTTAGATTTAGTTTGGCCTGTAAAGGAAGATTTCATGAAGGGCTAATATAGCTATTTACTGAGATGAGTTACTTGACTAAATGAAGAGATGACTATGTTATGTAGAATAAACATCACAAACAACATTTGCAAAAAAAATTTTAAAAACTCACAAAATGCTAGGATTTAGGAATAGGAGAAACTTTGGAGATCATATAGTCCCAATCCTGCTTCTTACAGATGACTATATCCTTACCAATCATATTCTCTTTCTTAGAAAAAAAGAATGATGCAGGAAGTTAGCGTTACTCTAAATTGAAAATATAATATTTCCCTTCTTTCCTTTGGTGTCAGTTGTTGAATTTATATGATTTTATTTTACTTGGGTATTGTTTTATTAAAAACCATGCAGTTGAAATAAGGATTACAAGATACATTAAATATATCAACTTTAATTATGAGTTAAAATAAAAAGCATCATAATGATAGCTTACTTTTGTGCATTTCTTTGTGGCTACAAAACACTTTATACATATTATATACTGCAGCCCAGTGAAATACTGCAGGAAGTAGAAAAATCTTTATACCCATTTTTAAAATGCAGAAACTGAGATCCTCCAGAGACGTTTAGTGACTTGCCTTACATCACATACTTGTCATAGGCAACCTGAACTCAGGTCTGACTCTAAGTCTGGTGCCCTTTTTATTAATAACAATTCTCCCTGTTCATTGAGTGGTGTTTTGGGGGGAGTAGGAGCTAAGGAGAGTAGGAGGTGCCTAAAACTTTAAGTTTTAGAAATATATCTTCAGAGAAGATTAAGTAAATAACTCAGAATATTTAATTAGGATATTTTCCTTTGGTAGTTTAATTCTTTGTCCCAAATAATGTAAATATATAAATAAAGTATGGTTTTAAATTAAATCAAAATATTCTAGGAAGAGAGAATAAAGGCCACTCAGCAAAGCACAAATTGGAAACAAAATAATATGCAGTTCATTAACTTTATTCCAAATCCAAACTGACATTATTGCTAAAGTATTTACTGTTACTCATCAAACTCAAGTCAATAGTTCCCTTAGCTTGCATAGCTTCAGCCAATCAGCTGCATTATTTTCTGTATTTTTTTTCCTGGCTAATCTTGCTCACTAAGGTATCTTTCTTGGTCTACATGCAAATACTGCCCTAATCATCTTGAACTATTTACCTCTGGGGGAAAAAAGTCCCTCAGCTCTCTAGAATCAAAAACATTTAAAGAGATAAAACTCATCTAGATGGACTAAAAAGCATACATACTCTAGCAAACATACATTAAACTCTTAGTGTTTTAAAAACCCTGGGGTAGGTATCAAACGAAATGCAAAGTAGAGATAAGAAAAGATCCATGCCCTCTAAGAGGGCACTTTGAAAGGAAAAAGTATACAGTTAATAATATCATTGATGAATGTTAAGCAAAATTCCAAAACCATCAGTAGGTTCTGAGGAGGCCTTTTAACTTTGAGGACTAGAATAATATCAATTGTTTCCACTGGATTATCTTTCTTCTCTGAAGTATGAAATATTATTCTATATTATTAGGTAGCTGTTTGCCATTTACTACAAATGAGCCAACAAAGAGTTAGCCAAAATATAGTAACCCTGGGTTTGAATTTTCTTTGTCCCACTTAAAATTCATCATTGGATGGAAATATGAATTAGACCAAATAAGGTGAAATGAGAATTTTAGTAAAAGGATTTTGAAACAGAATGGTGAAGTTGATTGAAAACTTCCACTTTAAAAAGTCCATAGGGCTTCATTCCTTATATAAGTACAAGTTGATAATAGGAATCCATGTTTATATGGTATCTGTCTATAAAGCACTATGGTTGATGGCCCTGAGAAAATTGCCTTTTTACCCACACTTTTGAAATTTGATACTTTTCTGCTTCTAAAAGGAAAAACATAGCCCCCTCCAAAAAAAATTAAGAATAGGAAAATTTTCTTGAAAGGAAAGACCACCTTAGCCTTTAATATTTGATGGGAGAAGTAACATTGGTCATGGTACATCGCAAAGCTACTTTTAAAAAAATTCTTTTTAATCAGAGTTTTAATCCATTGCTGACAAAACCTCTAAAGTATTTCCTTGGTGTTTTATAATATGCTGTGACGAATGACGTCTCAAGAGTTGTAAAATTGTCCTCATAGCTTGTAATACCTCATTTAATGAATTGATCACAGTGAAATGTAAAGATGAAGCAGCATTTATTTTGTATATTATATTGCATATAATTTTTAGAGCTGACATTTATAACCATGGAAGCTGTTATTTTACATATCATTTTCAAACCATATCAGCCTTAAACACATTTAAATTTAATAAGCAAGTAGATTAGATTTGCTTTTAAGCTAGGCATATCATTACGGTACATGTTTCCGTCAGCAGGGCATGCTCACGATTAAATACTGTATTTAGTTGTCTTATAAAAACTAAAAATTGTAAAGATGGGAATGGTGTCGAAACTGAAATAATTAAATATGAAGCCAGAGAATCCTCTTTTGAGGGCATCTCTAATAATAGCACACCAACCATCTCATTCTGGCACAGAGGCAAAAGGGAGTCAGTTTGCATTTTTTATTAAACCATTGGGCAGTTTCTAGACCAGAAGTATGATGCAAGTCATGGGAATGAAATGCAAATTCTGTAATAGGAATGGTGTGGTAATAACAATTTCTTAAATTTCTCTGGCCATTTGCTTCTGAAGAGACTGAAGTGATTAATGTTCAATGTTGTTTAACATTTTATTAGTGGGAAAATTTTAATCTGTTGACGCCTCTGTTTAATAATAAGAGCTTTTTCAAAGTTATTTTCACAGGGAGAAAAAAAAATGATGCTACTCAATCATCTGGTCATCTCTGTGTGTGTATGTATGTGTGTCCATATACATTAACTTAAAGGATTTATTATTTAACTGGAGTGGATCCTCCTACCATCACCTTGAAGGAAGATCTTTCCATACTTCTAGACTTTTTTCATGGGTTTCTATTGAAAAAAAAAAATCATTGCCTGAGGGCCAGCCCTCTAGTGATAAGCTTCTTTGAACTTAACTAGGCTAGTCTTTAAATAGCAAACTCACTCAGTCCTGTTGCTGGGGCAGTACTGAAATCTTTCTTATTATTCCCAGGATAATCAAGCTAGAGCTAGAAGGGACCTCAGAGGGCCTCTAACCCAATTCCTTCAATTTACAGATGAGGAAATGGAGGCTGAAAAGACATGGATAGTAAATGATTGGTAGATTGACCCTGAAGAATCACAGAATTCTGCAAGTATATGTTGTAACATGTACACAAAATGAATACCCACTGTAACATGCCTGACAAGTGCAAAGAACCCAGCCTTACCTTTACGTCAAGAAGAATCATTGGAGTAGGACTTTTATGTAGAGATACATATCTATAAATACAACTTGATTAGGATATCTGTTTCTCTAGGACAAAGGTTCTTAAGCATTTTAGTGTCATAGACCTTAGCAGTCTGGTGAAGTCCATTCTCTTGTCATAATACATAGTGTTATAAATGAAATCAATTCTGCTGAAATATCTATAAAATATATTTTTTACAAATTCACATACTCCACCTAAAACCCCCAATCTAGAGTCTCCTTAAAATCAGTGTCTTTATATCAGAAACTTTCTATTTGGAAAGGAAGTAAATTTGCCTCCTAAGGTAAAATTACTGTAAACTGAGTTAATTCTGATTTATTCCATTTACTTCTTGTTGAAGTGAAGTAGAAAATTTTGACATTAAGATAGAAGGAAAATGGACTCAATATAGTGACTTTTCAGAAGCAAAACGGTGTTTCCTACAACAGATTTTAGGGTTGCACCTGAACAATTGCTAATCAAGGAAGGAGTCTCAACTAGACTTTTGTCTTTATTGGCAACTAATAATTCATCAGATTGGAAATAGCCAAAGGCGTATTCAATAAATTATTACATAAATATGATCATTTCTAGTGATTCTTTCATAACTGGAATATAAGTTATAGTAAGGGAGATTGTAGCAGCAATAGAAACAAATTTCTTCTGGCTATCACTTATGAGAAAAAGTCACAGGTTCTTAAATAGAGTGTCTTAATTTGTTGTTGTTGTTCTTGTTTATTTTGATATTTCATTGATTATTTCATTATACTTACTTTCCTTTATAGTCCTGTGTATTTTATTTCTGGATTTAAAACATTATTCATATGACTCCATAGGCTTTACCGCACAGCTAAAGGGATCCATAATACAAAATGGGTTAAGAATCTTTGCAATGTGTCTTTCCTGAGCTAGTGTAGAAATAGTCCCAGTGATAGTCCCCTGGGTGAAACATCCCTGATGTTCATGGATTGTCAGCATGTGTTCATGTGCCCCCCTTCCTCCCAATCATCAGTAGCAATAGGTGGAGGGTTAAAGAACACCAAGATTGTCTTACAAAGGAAATCATCTTACAATCTATTTGTTCCCTATTTTCTGGCAAATACAGATTTCTGATCCTTGCCCTAGCCTAGAATCCTCAAACTGTGAGGCAGGATGGTATGTTGGAATGAACTGCAGATTTAGACTCAAAGGATATGGATTCAAATCTTGGTACTGACGCTTTTTAGTTATGTGATTTTGGACAAATTCTTTCTTTTCTCTGGGTCTCTATTTTCTAAATGAGGGCCCTGTTGTGCTTCCTATTCTAAATCCATGCTCTTGTTTTAAAAACAAAACAAAACAAACAAAAAAAACTCAGAATGCTTTCATTTCAGTTACAAGACCCACAACTGGGTATCACAAAATAATTCTTTTACCTAGTTGGAAATTTTCTTCAGTTATTCGGCAGTCCAATGGAAATGATAGCAATATTCCCAATGGGAATTCATCTCCCCTTATGCCGGCATATTATATACCCCAGAACCCAAAAAATGACCCATTCAAAAATTGGCCTATATGTTTAAGGATAGGAAAAAACAGAATTCAGGACTTTACTAAATGATGAAGTTAATAAGCAGACTTTTAATTGAGTTTTTAAATGAGTCATTCTAAAACAAATTAATACAATGGTCTCTCCTTTTAAAAAATTTAACAAATGCTAGCTAAGCTCATTGTTCTTTTAATGCCGTTAATTCAGCTTTTATTTTCTTAATTGTTATTACTTCATTATTTTTAAATTCAAAGAGCTTTTTTTCTTTTTTAATTAACTTATTTTTTTTTTTTTTTGGTTTCTGTTTTTTGTTTTTTGTTCTTTTTTTTTCTTTATCTTGAATCCATAGTACTTGCCAATTTGGAGATGGGGGCAGTTTCTCCAAATAATCTATAGTACTCATTAACACAAAAGAACTTTGTTTATGGTGTATCTGGCCTCTAGCCCTTTTGTCCTCCCACAGGCTCAATGGAGCTGGTTTCATGTGTAAGTAAGTCTTGCCCTTTGTGTCTGATCTAACCAATCACCACTAATGAACTAGCAGGCAAGCCTTCTGTCTACACTGTAAATCACAGGTCAAGAGGAGAGCAGAATTATATAGCATGTAGTGGGAAGGTGCCTGATAGCTGATAAATTTGCAAGGCAGTACAGAAAAGAGGAGCTGACAGAATTAGCAGGGAAGTGCCTGTCTGTCGACTCTTGAAAAAATCTAAGATGCTCATCTTAAGAAAAAACAATTCAGGATGACATTTCTATTAAATGAATTAAGAAAGATAGCCAAACACTTTTAACAGAATCTTTGCCTTCCTTCTCAGTGATTTACTGAAGAATCAGTGGAATCTCTCTTCACCTAGGGGATGGGAATGTAATCCTTCCCAAACTTCACCAAAAATAGTTGAAAGGAATCTGTGATCACTGTTTTGTTTTAAACTATATATCAAATTGTTATAAATTCTGCAGACATTCTAACCATTAATCCAGGGCTGAATGGGAATTTCATTATAGAGCTAGCATTTGCTATATGCCCCATGCATAGTAAAGATGTTCTATGCAGAATTTCTGCCAAGTAGGACATCCAGACTTAGCATACTCTAGTGACATTTTCTTATTGCAAAGAGCTCTACAACTACAACTAGTTTTGACAACTACAAAAGAATTGAGGGTGTTATAGTACCAAGACATGTTACCAAAAGGTTGTTGTTCTATCAATCAACGAGTATTTATTAATGTCTTACAATGTGCCAAGTACTGTCTAAAAACTCAGTTTACAAAGAAAGATAAAAATTGTCCTTGTTCTCAAGGAGCTCACTTTCTAATAAGGGAAGAAATATATCAAAATTGTACTTACAAGATCTATATAGTGGAAATGGATGGTAAATGTCAGTGGAAATGTCCTGGGGCAGCAGGACAAGGAAAAGTTCTTCTAGGAAATTTGTGGGATTAGTATTGACTCCTGAAGGAAGCCAAAGAAAATAGATGGCCTTTGGAAAAGCTCCCACTTTCAAAATGATCAATTAATAATAATCTATTAAGTATCTATTATGTGCCAGGCACTGCATCAGGGACTGTGGACACACACACACACCACACACACACCAACAACCTCTATTTTCAAAGTGCTTACTTTCTGTCAGTATCAATTTGTTTATCCTGTTCAGGAGGGAATCTTAAGGCTACTATCAGACTATCTCAGGATTATCTATACTAATTGAATAGAATATCATTATCATAATACACTCACAAAGCTGTCTGCCTTTTTAACCTTCTTTTTCACCTTACCACCTTACCTTGCACCCTAACCAAACTAACCATTTACTGATGATTCTCCTTTTCCACCATAATAATCAATGTTTCATCATCTTTGTCATATACCATCTCCTGGACCTATAGCATTCCTTCTCTGTCACCATTCTAGATTCTATTGTTTAAAATCCTACTCATCCTTCAGAACCTTCTGTGATCCCTTCTCTATCAAAGTTGAACATGATCTCATTCTTTCTCCCTCCCCTTCTTCCTACTCCTCCTTCTTCTCCTCCTTCTTTTCCTCTTCCATTTTCATTTTCATCTTCTCTATCTGTCTCTGTGTATATGTCTCTTTCTCTGTGTGTGTGTGTGTCTCTGTCTCTGTGTCTTTGTTTCTGTCTCTATGTCTGTGTCTCTTTGTCTCTGTCTCCCCCTCTTTCTTTCTCCTTCTTCCTCTCTCATAGTACTGAATTCTCACAATACTTTGTATCTCATGTGTATATCTATGTACACATATTCTAAATATTCTAAAATATTCATCTTTTTTATCTTTACATATCCCTCAGTACCTGTATACCTACAACATAGTAATACTCCATTAAGGTAATCAAATGAATACTTTAAAATATCTTTTGGCTTGGTTTTGGGGTGATAGTATTATTTCCTATGACAATGTATTGTAGGATTCACAATTTTGGGGGACCAACGGATACGATAGCAGAAAATTTCTTAGTCATTTTTGTCATTGGAGGAAAAATACTGGATGAAATAGGCAAGAGGCTTATGTGCAGACAGAAACATAGTAGTCCAAAGTGCTTCAAGATTTTTCAGTTATCAAGTCTTTCATGATATTTTTCCCCTGTCTCATAATGCTACCTAGTTCATTAAGGTTGACTAAAAGAAATGTTATTTACACACAAACTTGGAAATCTTTCTTAACCATCTGGGTGAACTAGTATGTCTCTTAAAAACCTCAGTCCTGCAAATAGTCCAGGTAGTATTTAGGAGCCTCCTGGACAAAGATATCCCCATTTAAAAGCAACCAACTCTTCCTTCACTCAAGCACCTGGCCCAAACTCTTCCACTCAAGGCATGTAAGTAAAGGAAAAACAGAAACTGTAACAGAAACTGTAACAGAAACAGAGCACTTTACTTGGAATCAGGAAGAGCCAAGATGATAGACTGCCTCACAAGTTCCTTAACCTTATAAACCTCAGTTTCCTTATAAAATAAAAATAGCACCTATCTTGCAGGGTTATGAGATTAAAATTAGAAAATATTTGTAAAGTACTTTACAAACCTTGAAACAGTACATAAATTCTAAATCTTATTAAAGGGCACTGAGATTGATTTTCTCTTCTTCTCCCCTTCTCAGAATCTCAGTTTCCTTGCCAGGCTCAACTCAAATCCTTCCACTGAGAGACCTTCTTCCTCCCAAACATTTTTTATCTATTCTGTATTTTATGTCATAAGATGAAATAATATTTGTAAACTACTTTAGAAATTTCAAAATACTATGTTAATGCTATTATTGTTGTTGTTATTATTAACCTCTCTATGTTCATGCCATTTTCCAGCTATAGGGTAACATTTTTGAGGACAAAGTCTGGTTTTACTCCTTGTATCTTCAGCACCTGAAACAGCTCCTGACACCTACTAGGTAATTGGCAAATGCTTGTTGATTGGTTTGTGTGTTCATTCACAAACATTTATCAAAAGCCTAAGATAGGCAAGGCAATAAATATACAAAGTGCATATTGGAGAGTGTAGGCAGATTAAAGAAATATAAATGAGACATGGTCTTTGTCCTCAGAGAACTTAAAATTTTGTAGGAGAGATAACACAAATATTTGAGTATAATTAAAAAAAAAAAAAAAGGTGCATTGTAAAAGCCTGAAATGCTAAAGGAGTTCAAAAAGAGAAAAATTACTTCCATTTTGGCATGGAAAGTCACATGTGGACTAGATCATTTTTTATTGGCAAAGATGAAAGGAGAAAGGACATTTCAAGTGGAGAGACTGAAGTGAGAAAAAGTGTGGAAGTGAAAAAGTATAAGGAATTTTTTTTCTCTGCGGGGTCCAGTCTGTTTTAACAAGAACATATTATGGAGGGCAATGAGGTAGGGAAAGTCATTTGAAACTGCAATTGCCAAACTAAAGAATTTGCATAATTTCCATTGACAATATATAAACATTAAAGGTTGTTGAGCAAAGTAGTGCTTTGGTAAATCAGAGAAATCTGAGAATTTCAAAGCTGACAAAACCTTCACAGATCATCTAATCCAATCCACATATGAATTAATCTCAACACCACATAACAACTTCCAATAAGGTGGGATCCACTCTTTCCCAGGGTGGCCCATTCAACTTCTGAATATTTCTAATTGTTAGCTTTTATGATTGTTTTGCCTATCACTTTTAACCCTTCTTTCTGGATCCAAGAATGATTCTAATCTCTTCCATATGAGAATCCTTCAAATACTTGAAGGAAATTTTAATGCCCCATCCCTCCTCACCCTTAGTCTTTCCACTTTAGGCTTAATACCTCTAACCTTTCAACCAATACTTATATGCCCTGCTCTTGGTTCCTTGTACCATCATCACTTTCATTTAGCTATTTATGAGTTCACTAACTAAATGGAAGTGCTCAAAACTAAACACACTACTACACATGGCTTTTGAATGTGCTAGATCACAATGAAACTTTCCCTTCCCATAGTTTGGACATTTTTTCTTTTTCATTATATTCAAAGAAGATCACTTTCTTAACTCCTTGTCACAATAACTTCAATACACTATATAGAATGGTTTGGAAAAAATATACTGGAGATCGGGAAACTAATTAGGAAACTATGAATAGTTAAGGTGTGAAGTTTAAAAAAAAAACTAAATTAAATAAAAGCTGGAGAACTGGGCATGGAAAAGGAGAAATGGATATGAGGGGCCATCAAGAAAGAATCATCATCATATGGCTTGATAAGGAAGTGAAAGAAAAAAGGGTGGAAAGAAAAAATAACAGACTTCAAGCTTGGGCTACTGAAAGAGTGGTAATGCTCTTAACAGAAATAAGAAAATGAGAAATTCTCAATTTCAGAAGAAAAGAGTTTGATTTTACTTTGCTGTTGGGATTTGCAAATGAAAATGCTCTATTGGCAACTCATAATAGAGTTGAGGGTTAAAAATGCATTTTTTAGAGTGATCTAAATAAAGGAGATAGTTAAGGAAGCAAATCACAAGAAAACTTTTTCCTCTATACTTCCTTGCTTTCAATTTCCCTTTAAATGACAGAGTCATAGAATACTGGACTTGAAACTAGGAAAAGCAGAATTTGAATCCTGCTAGTTCTATGATAATGAGCAAACATTATCAACCTTAAGCTTTCTCATCTGGAAAATGGGGATAATATTAGGACCTACTTCACATGGTTGTTATGAGGATTAAATGAAAAATTTGTAAAATGCTTTATAAATTAGTGAAAATTGTATTATTCTTATCAGTCCCTTTATCTTCCTACTCTCCCATTAAAAACAAAACAAGAAAACAAAAACCTCCACATTCTTCCCTGTAGAACCTAATTTGTTGAGTAGTACAGTGCACTGGGAGGAGCTCAGAATGTGGAGTGAGAAAATATGAATCTGATACTAGATGTCACAGTGGGCAAGCCACTTTTTGACCCTCACTTTTCTCACCTGCAAAATGGAAATGAGACATGTAGTATCTAATTCATATGTTTTTTTCTCTCAAAAGAAATGATTTATGTAAAGCACACAATAAGCTTCAAAGTGATATGTGCATGTTTGTGTGTGTGTGTGTGTGTGTGTGTGTGTGTGTGTGTATGTAGAGAGAAAAAGAAAGGGAAAAACAAACAGACTAAGTCTAGAACAATGGATAATTTTTAATTGTCAAGGATGAGAAGAGAAAAGGCATTTCAAATAGAAGCACTGCCCTGAGGAAAAGCATAGAAGTGGGAAAAAAATAAGGAATTTCAAGCTATATACCTATGTACATAGCACACACATATTTGTGAATCATTCACATGGACACTGGTATATATTGGTGCTTCTACAACTTAAGAGATGATTTTCATCAATTGATATGGTTAAAAAACAATTCCTGTAGAGCATACTGATATTACACCTTTTTAAACTTAACTAAATTCGTTTTGAGGTGATAGATACACAGTCAATTACCAGGTGTGTGTTTAAACCATTCTAGCTTGATAGTATTTGCTAGAGCTTGGTTCCATTGTACAGTCTGTAAAAACTCAGGTTCCTTCTTCTCTCATATCGCTTAAGTCTCAGAGGAACTGTAGAGGAGAAATTTCAAGACAAGGGTCAGATAATTCAATTAATTTGTGACCTGGTTGCCGCTGTCTGCATTGGAAAATCAAAAACTAAAAGCATCTTTTTTCTGGCACAGCTTACACTAATTTGAGGATATTCATTAATTCAATGCCAAATAAAGAGCCCTGACCTCCAGAGCTACCCATTTTATTCAAAAGGGTATAGAAATCCAAAAAGGGGTGTGTGTATGTGTGTGTGTGACAGAGACAGAGATATACAGAAAGACACACACATAATGCCCAATCCAATATCCGAGCCAATTAATGTTCTACATTCACTTGATGACCCACCATAGATGGAAGTGCAGGGGATGATTGCATTGAGATGCCAGAAAAATTATTAGAGAAAGAATATCCATCATCACCAGAAGAGTAAAGAGGGATAGGAAGGAGGAACTCACAATACTATGACTAAGGGATCATCCTCTACGCTGAGGAGCCCGTCACTAGAGTATGACAGTTACCACTTGTCCATCTTCTTCCCTAGAGAAAATATGCTATTTGGTGAAGAGATGGTGCTTAGTGTCAGAAACAGACTAGGAGACAATAGGAAATAGATGGAAGTTTATGGCAATGCATTTTTAACTCCACTTTGGTGTGGAGAGGGACATTTTAAGAAGCTAAGAGCTGAAACCAGACATGATAATTTCTTCCAATGTGATAATAAATATACCAAAGTGCCTTTTTATGTTTAATAATTCATGATTCAATGAGTGTTTAAAAGTTATCTTGGTTTATCATTTTAAAAAAACTACTAGTATTCTTTTTTTTTTTAAGTAAATGATGAAAAACGTTTCCAAATGGACCTAAAATTGTGCACTTTAAAAATGCCTTGGGAAACCAACATCTAATATTCTGCAGAACACATACAAAGAGGTTTGAAAGTTTTCCCACCTCCCAACACCTGTAATTATCATTGTAAACTAATACTTGGAATGGTGACATCCACCTTAGCTTCAGCCAATAGTCTATGTGGAATTTGAATAAAATTAGAATAGATGTGCGGAGGAGTAAAGCAGAGACAACTTTTGCAATCACTGATT
The DNA here is from genome assembly GCF_902635505.1 of Sarcophilus harrisii. NCBI lineage: Eukaryota > Metazoa > Chordata > Mammalia > Dasyuromorphia > Dasyuridae > Sarcophilus > Sarcophilus harrisii. The sequence goes on along the minus strand of NC_045426.1, from coordinate 309,801,469 downwards.
CTTGAATGTGCCGAGAATGCAGATAGCTGCAATCAGGAAGCCAGATTCTTGAGAAATTGTGGATAAAAATTAAAAAGACAGACAATGGTACATTTTACTGCCAGAGACAAATGGGCAGCATAAATAAAGAGTGTGAATCAGTCTGGCCTGGCCGTTCCACTTCATCTGGAACACAAGGCTCAGTTCTGGTCAGTATCTTTTAGAAATCACGCCAACTCTCTTGGAAGGCAGGAGGAATTGATATCACAATACATAGATTTTAGGTATAAGTGACTTTCTGAGGCAGTTGCATAGGAAAGTGGACTGGCTGATAATGATAAATATGCTTTTCTTTTAGAGTAATGATTCAGACATGGTAGAAATCATCCATGTGCATTTGTCACTGTTACAGCAGACATTAAGCAAGGGTACCATTCAGGCATTCTCCTGCTTTAAAACCAATAAATAGCGGATAACTCAATAAAACTTGATCTAGCACCTTTTGTGAAAATGTAGATGTTTCACAATAGGAGAAAAATAATAATTTCTAGAGAGATGGGTTCTATAGAACTTAACTAACCAAAGTCTTTTAATTGTCTCTGAGAAGTAATAGAGATCTTATAGGGATATAGTGAGCTTTCTTACTTTGCCTGGGGCCATTCCTGCCCATAGCTGAAGAGTGAGTTACTTTATTTGCGTTCCTTGGTTCATCATTTTGTTAGCAAATGTCCTCTCCGAGATTCCCATTCCACTCTGCAAATATCAACTTACATATAACATCCACTCAAAAGCACACACAGAAGCAAGCACAGACAAAAATCCCCTTCCTGTGGAAAAGGTGGCCAGCCATACTCTGATTGTGTTGAAAAAGGCTGTCCATAGATTTAATCACTGAAATGGGCCAGGTGTCTGAACTAGTCAAGAAGGCCACATGTACATTTGCATGTAATTTGCATCTATTTTGCATACATCTGCACAAGCTGTGACATCTATTCTTGGGTATTACTCAAGTTAAAATTTGAGATTGTTACATCTTCTTTTCTTTGTTTCTCATTCACCCATTATAATTATAAAAGGCAGGTGGTGGGGAAGAAATGGAGAAATAGCAAGGTTTATCAGAAATCTTATGCAGGTCATAGTTTGGGGGAACTTTTATTGGGTGGGGATGCAGGAAAGGGAATTCAGAACATTCACAAGTACATGTCTGCCCCCATATCAAGAATGGTTTTGTGGCTTGTAATCTATTTTTAAAAACTGGGTTTTCTTGGGTCTGTGACCATTAATAGCTCAGCACATTCTAAGCCTGATCATTCAAAACACTGCCCTTGGAGGGAGGGAGAGAGAAATGCTGTTGGAGTCTTTAAGAGGACAGCGGAAAAATGTAGGGACAGCAATCATCATCTCTACCTAATAACCTGACAATTCACCATGGAGTGAACTGTGTGCAGCAATTACAAAGAAGCAAATATTGGGTTGCTTACGTGCCCAAAGAAACACAATCATTAGTGTCAGTTCCATGGTATTTGTTTTGAAACATTATGGAATACTTAGAATTTCTCTCTTCCTCTCTCCCTCCCTCTTTTCTTACTTCCCTCCCTCTCCCCCTCCCTCTCTCCCTCAATTCTCCCCTCTCTCCCTGTCATTCTCTCTCTGCCTTTCTCTCTCTCTCTCTCTCTCTCTCTCTCTCTCTCTCTCTCTCTCTCTCTCTCCCTTTTCCCTCTTTCCCTCTCTCTCTCCCTCCTTCTCTCTCTCTCTCTCTCTCTCTCTCCCTTTTCCCTCTTTCCCTCCCTCTCTCCCTCCTTCTCTCTCTCTCTTTCTCTTTCTCTCTCTCTCTCTTTTCCTCCCTTCCGCCTTCCTTCTCTCTTTCTCCTTCCCCCTTCTCCCTTTCTCTTCTCTCTCTCCCCCCCATCTCTCCTCCTCTCTCCCTCCCCTCTCTCTCTCCTTCCCCCCCTCTTTTTCCCTCTCTCTCTCTCTCCCTCTCCATCTCTCTATCCGCCCTCCCCCACAAGCCTTTCTCTCTACCACTATACTTACATAGTGAAGTGGTAAAGTGGCCAAGGCACATTTAGAGTCTTTATCTGATTACTATGAAAATGGTTCACAAATTGGAGTACCCCTGCCTGAGTACTAGTTACTTCAGGTATAAATAAGGTTTTTCTGAGATCAAGGTAAAGAAAATTCAATGAAAATTTTAAAAGTCCATTTATGATCGTTTTTGTATAAAATACCATTGTTGGTCTTAATGATTCTTATTGGATAAAAACCATCTGTCTTATTAATGTGTAAAGTGGATTTCCTAAGAAAGAATGTCTTGGTGTTTGCATTTTGGATTTTTTATGAAAAACAGAGGGCGTAGACATTTCCTTTAAATCTTTAGATATTATTGCCAAATACTTTGACTATTTCCACTGAACCTAAACTTAAGTGACTCTTTACTATAGCATTTTCTTGTTAAATGTTTACTCATAAGCATTTTGTCTCCACCTGCCCACCCATGTTGAAGAAAATCAAAACTCCCATCCTTACAAAAGTGTAAGCAATCTTCCAGGTCATATCCCTCTGCCAATCACATGGGTTAATGTTATCGTTATTGCCAGTCATATTGTGCTTGAGTTGAAATTCTAAGAATGCTGTCTTATCCTTCAGTCAGATTAGCTTTAAAAGGTGATCTCTGAATCATGTCAAGCACAGAAGGAGGATTTACTGAGTGACAAACATATGCCCACTACATTGCCTGCAAGCTTTTTAATAACTGAATTCTTAGCTCCTTGCTGAAAGAGAAATATGCAGCAGAAAAGTTTGAATGGGGCATTTCAACAAAGTAGGCATATAATAAAAGAAAAGTAGATATTAGGGGGTAGGGAGCATTGTAAATTGACATTTATAAACAATCAAATAATATACTTATCAGGAATAAAAATTCAGTCTACCGTGTTTGGAGAAATCATCTTGACTTGTAACATGAGTTCATTTCTTTTTGCTGTTGTGCTGGTTCATTGACAGTTCACACGGTTTGATGGCCTTTCGGAGCCAATTTAGCCCTCTGCGGCTCATCATAATCTCATTCTTCATCCCTACAATTTCAGGGGCTTTATGGAAATACCATGCAGATGTGTATATGCTTTAGCATAGCTGATAGCAGAGTCCCAAATAACCCCATCCATCTTAATGACATTTCCTACCTGATCAGCAAGAGGTTTACAATTTATTTTGCTTTATAGCATCTTCATTACCTTTGTCTCTTACATATCTGCCCATTTACATGTATATTGCATCATCAAACAATGCTTCATTATGGCCGCTCCAGTCATGCTCAGGTCATTCATTCCAGTAGCCTCAGCTTGATCAACCATGCATGTTTTTGACCATACAAAATGTGCTCCTCATTATTTCTCTGGTCTCTCCTCTCAGGATTCTTGTTTTTCCTTCTACAAAGTTTATGTGAATGATGGGAAGAGGAGAGAAGGAAAAAAAATCATCAATGGGTCTCCTGAAGCAGGAAGGCACATTGGAAATTTCAAAGCATCACTAGCAATTAAATAGAAACTTTATAAATAACAAAAACAGATTTAAAAAATCTGTTGCTGGAATAGTACCATTTCAAATTTAGGGCCAAGCATTTGCTGCAGAATTATTATTAATCTTTAAAGAACTTATATTATTGACTAGTGGCAATAAGAGAAAATCTATGTAATAAATCCAATCTTAATGACAAGGAAATAAAATTACTCATCTTTGAATGATAAATAGCTTTTTGTTTCTCAAAATATATACCAAGATAGGTTACAACATTCACCCTTATAAGACCTTGGTTTATATTTTTCCCCCTCCTGCCCCACCCTCCCCATCCTCTAGACAGCAAGCAATCCAATAAAGATCAAATATGTGCACTTCTTAAAATATTTCCACACATATTTTGCTGCACAAGAAAAATCAGATAAAAAAATGAGAGGAAAAAAAAAAAACAAGCAAGCAAACACCATCAACAACAAAACAGGTGAAAATGCTATGTTGTGATTCATATTCAATCTCCATAGTCCTCTCTCTGGATGGAGATGGCCTCCTCCATCACAAGTCCTTTGTAATTAGTCTAAATCATGTCATTATTGAAAAGAGTCACAGCAGACTTTATCATCACATAACCTTGTTGCTGTGTACAATGTTCTTTTGGTTCTACTCGCTTCACTTAGTATCAGTTCATGTAAGTTTCTCCAGGCCGTTTTGAAATCATCCTGCAGATCATCCCTTATAGAACAATAATATTCCACTACATTCATAGGCCATAATTAATGAATTTTATTTTAAAGAGCAGAATATAGAACTCTCCAGTTGTAATGCATCATCCAGTGGTCTGTAAGCATCAGTTTTCCATGTTCCCAGATGAGAGTTAGTTTGCTTTGCTGGACATAGTCCAGGAAATTTCTGCTGAAATTTCCACTTAAGTAACAATAGTCAACCATCTATTAGAAGAGCATAACTTCTCCATGAATCAATCAGAGAAGCTACATGTGCATATTTTGGAGTAGAGAATAAAGTCTCTTCCATGGACAGGAATTCCATGATTTCAGTGGAAGTAGAAGGTAACTTACATGCCTCATTCCTTGTGTGTGCTAGGTGCTTTTTGATGTCATAGTTTTTTCTGGATTTTAAATTTACTTGTTGGTTTGCAAGTTTCTCATTTATTTCCATTTGTTTGCTTAATGTGGAATGCACTGTTCCCTTTAGCTGATTGAAGCTACAGGTGTGAACTGAATTGCCATTTAGAGAAGTTTTAGGAGAGAGTTATACGGTTACAAAGTGCTTGGGGTATAGTCTAGCCTTGGAAGGTCAGGCCTTTTGCCTTAAGAAACAGGAATCTAAATAAAAGATGAAACTAGAAAATGCAGTTCTTCTCCACCTTCCATGGGCATTCCATGTTCATCCCACAAAGTGGAATCCCAGTTGTTAATCTTTACTCATTGTTGTTCATCATTTTTTAGTCATGTCTAACTCTGTGATCATAGTTGAGGTTTTCTTGACAAAGATACTGTAGTGACTTATTTCCTTCTCCAGCTCATTTTGCAGATGAGGAAAATGAGACAAACATTGTTAAACAACCTGCCCAAGATTACACAGCTATCATGTGTCTGAGGCTTTTAAACTTTTAAACAGTTAAACTCAGGTCTTTCTTACGCCAGGGCTAGCATTATATCTACTGAGCTACTTAGTGTTAAAAAAAATAGCTAAATAAGACTGATGAGACTAAAGATGAATAATCTGGTTAATGGGGAATTCAGAGAAGATTTGGTGAAGCCTTACTTCCATGAGATTCAATTTAACCTTTTTTACAAATTGTAGGAATTTTCCTTTTATAATTATAATATATATTATAAACATTTCAATTATAATGATAATATAAATCATCACCTCATATTCATATATCACTTTAAGATTTACAAATGTTTTACATTTATTAGGTCCTTGGATCTTCACAACAACCATATTGAGTAAGTATTATAATTATTCTCATTTTATAAATAAAAAAATTAAGAGATCATATACTGCACAGCTGTCTGATTTGACATTTGAACCCAGATCTTCCCTATGCCATGTTCAATCAGTACTCTCTCTGTTGTGCTGTTCTGACTCTGTAAAAGAAACTGATTTTAAAAAAAATAAAATAAAATAAAAATTCACTATGTTTTTTAAACCTTTGTAACCTTGATGGGCAATATTGGTGATATTCCCCAAATCTTAGTATTTTGCATTCCTGGACAAGACAAATTTCTAGGCTGTTTTCTCATCTTTACAATAAGAGGGCTGAATAAAATGATCTTTGAGATCTCTTGTATCTATGAGTCTGTGATGGGAGCAAAGGACAAGAGTATTAAAAAAAATTGGCCCTTTTATACCTAATATAAGCCTTTGCTTCTAAAAAAGCATTATTCCCTGAGGCTTCCTTTCCACTAGTGTTGCTTTACATTTGTGTACCTAAAGGCATTGTATTTAGATCTAGTGTTGTGGTCGAAGCTTGGGGACTAACTTCTACTATAACTCCTGGCTTGGATGTGTTGAGAATGTACAGGTCCTGGGGCTTGCCCCCGGCACAAAGACTAGAGTTTGTATTGACTGAAACCGACACATTACAAGAGAGAAAAATTGTAAACAGGAAAGAATCTCTAGCTCCTTGGGGGATTTAGGAGTGAGCTAATCTGTCCCAGTATATTCACTTCAACAGACATTTATTAAGCCTACTATGTGCAAGACACAGTGCCAGACACTGGGGATTAAATGGACAAAATTTTTTTTAAATCCTCTGTACTCAACATAGGTGTGCATAAAACACACATATCTATACACACATATAACACGATATTCCACGATATATGTAAAATTAAAGTACATATAAAATAATTTAGTTTCAAGAGAGGGAGAATGGTTATAATTTAACACTTTACATTTGTAAAGTACATTTGTAAAAACACAATTCCTAGAACATAGTAGTAAGTGCTTAATAATGCTTGTTTCCTTTCTTCTTTCCTCCCTCATTCCCTTCTTTCTTCCCTTCTTTCTGTCTCCTTCTTTACTTTTCCTTCCTTCTTTCCTTCCTCTTTCTTTCCTTGTACCTGAGGGAATCAGAGAAGGCCTTAAGTTTAAAGTAGCTTTCAAGGAATCTGAGTGGTACAATGTATAGAGTGTAATCTCTGTAATCTTAACTTCCTAAATTCAAATCCAGCCTCAGACACTTTCTAGCTGTACAACCCTGGGCAAATCACTTTAATCCTGCTTGCCTCAGTTTCCTCATCTGTAAAATAAACTGAAAAAGGAAATGTCAAACTACTCAAGTAAATTTGCCAAGAAAACTCTTAATCAATCACAAAGTCTTGGACACAATTGAAACAACAACAACAAAGAATTCTCTCAGCTGGAAGTGGGAAAGGTGGACATTTCAGGCATAGTGGACACTTATGCAAAGGTTTGGAAGTAGGAGGTCCGATGCTAAGTAGAGAATGTAGCTAATAGGTCATTTTGAATGGAATACAGCATATGAAAAGTGGTAATGTTGGTGAAGTTTGGTGCAGGGCAGAGAGTTGTGGGAACCCCTTCTGGTCGGAGCAGGTCCTTCATAAAAGAATTTACAAACTCGAAAAGTTAGACTGGCAAAAAGAAGTTTATTGGCACTGAGAAGTCAACTGTTTCTAGAAGGCTAACTTCCTCAGTGGCAAGGTCCTGATAGAAAAGTAAAGGTCTAGCAGAGAAATCCTAGCAGAGATATAAAGAGGGGTTAACACTGAGAAAAGGCTGTCTTCTCAGTGGGCAGGGGTTCCTTGCAGGCAGCTATGCCAAGGAAAGGTCCCTTGGCTTGCATATTCCTGCTTTGGGCCTCTGCAAAGAAATGAGCAAGCAGAAACTTATTTTATTTTGGCTGAGAGCTGGTGGCAATTTGAGTTGAAATCAGATTGAGATCTTTGAATTGAATAGAAGTTTTCCAATTGAATGAATAGTGGTAGACTAATATTCAACTCAATAGCGGGTGTAATCAGTAGTGAGTATTAAAAGGGGTTGTGCTAGTCTTCTCCAGGACAAAATGAAAATACTTATCTTGATCCCCTAGGGCAGGTCTTTCTCAGGGGAGAGTTTCTCTGAGAGTTCAAGGAGAATTTTTCCCCTTCAAGGAGTTTCTCAAGTGTTTACCTCATGGTCCCCCCAAATCAGGACAGTTTCAGGGTTCCCCCCATCATTTTGAAGTTAGAACAGAAAAGTAGATAGGGGAGTCAGATTTTATGGAAATCTTTATGAGCCAAACTAAACACTTTATAATTTATCTTAGAGGCAAAAGGATTCTTGAATTGGGGAGAGAGTGTTAGAGGGCATTAGATATGGTTAGAATTTTTGTTTTAGGAATATTAATTTATCAGTTGTATAAGGGATAAATTGGAGAGGGAAGAGATTGCTGCTAAGAGTCTAAATAGGAGGCCATTGCAATGGGTATAAAGTAATGAAAGTCTAAACTATAATAAAGGCCCCCCTTAGTGTAAAGAAAGGAGTGACTGCAAGAAAATGCCTTATACAAATCATCTAAAAAATAAATTGTCTAGTTGAATATAGAAGTAGAGAAAACACTCAAAGATGGTTCCAAAGTTGCCAACCAGTGTGGTTAGAATATTGGTGGTCTTATGAAAAAGTTATTCTTTCTGTGTTAACAGCACAAAGACCTCTCACTGATGTTGAGAACCCTCTTGTGAAATATAACTTTCATAGTATTAATTGTTCTTAGACTACCTTTCTTGGAGAGTTAAAATGAATCAAAAGAGACCTGATTTTGAGTCCTGCCCCCTAGCAATCATTAGCATTATGGCCTCAGGGAAGTCATTTAAACTCTTTGAGCTTTGCTATTTTTTCTTTTTTTTTTTTAATCTACAAAGTAGAGATAATAATCCATGTGATTACATACTCACAGGGTGGTTTATTAATATTTAGAAAGTACAGTAGGCTCAATTTCTATGGTCAAAATTCCCTCATTGTATTCTCACATTAATTCTGGGTGGCTCTAAAATGTTTTGGCTTGGTGATCCCTTTCTTGATTCATTCATTCACCCAGCACTATCTTCCCAGTTACCTAGTCTCACAACTGAGGTATCATTCTGAACTCCTCAGTCTTTCTCACTCATCCCTCTCTTCCCACATCCAATCTGTCTTCTTATTTGTTCTTTGTAACATATATGCTCTCTTTTTTCCTCTGTCAGTACCACCATCTCATAACTGGATTATTATAATGGCTTTTTTAGGATCTCTTCCTCATGTCTCTGGAGTTCAAAGCTCTTCATATCTTGGGCCCCTCCTACCTTTCCAGTCTTTTTACACCATACTCCCCAATGTACTCTTCCATCCTGTAATACTGGACTCCTGACTCATACAAGACACTCCATCTCCCAGATCTGTGTGTTTTGTCAAGCTGGCTCACATGCTGGAATTTTCTCTCTTCTTATCTCTTCCTCAAAGCTTCCTTCACGTCCCAGTTAAAAATCCTATCTTCTACAAGAAATCATTCTTAATTCCTCCTAACTAGTCTGAACATATCTTATTTAGGGTTTGTTTGATGAATTTTTAATTATCCATTAGATTGTAAGCTCCTTTGAAAGCAGGATTATCTTCTGTATTTCTTTGTATCTTCAGTATTTAACATAGTGCCTGATTTAATAGGTTTAATAAGTTTAATAACTACTAGTTGACTGATTGACCAAGATATTATTACATAGCTACTACTTCCTAGGCTTTATGTTAAACACAGAGAAAGCAAAGACAAAAAAAAAAGCTTATCTCTCCTCAAGATTACATTCTATTGCAGTCACAGAGAACCCCAGTGCAGAGAGCATTTAGACCCCTGCTATCCTTGCAATATGTGTGACATTAGCTAAATTTCTTAATCTCTCTGAGGATCAGTTTCCTTATCTGTATAATTATGGGGTTTGGACTACTTAGCCTGTAAGATTTTTTCCAGTTCAAAAACTATGAACTTTTTATTGCTAGATTTGAATTAGCCATTTCTAGACAGATAATAAAGCAGTGATTGAAAACACTGAGTAAATTAGTCAAGTAACAAGTGTCTGGTGGATCCAAAGTAAAGATTGCGGAATTCATGGCTGCAAAAGGGACCTTGATTAGAAATATAGAAAGGTTTCTCCATGAATGATAACTCTGTCCACTGTCAGAAAGGATGCTGCACTATAGGGAAAGGCTGCTTTGGGAATTGAAGGTGTTTATTTTTCAGGCTTCGATATCATTCACTTTGGGGATGTGCCTCAGTGCTGGGCAATTGGAAAGCTTGTTAGAGCTACCTAAATGGTACAGTCAGGGCTCGTTGGTCTCCTTGTGTCCAGGAGGTTGTGTGCCTTCAAATTTCTCTCCAGCTCATCATCCCTTGGCACATGGCATTTGCAGCATTTCCCAATATAAATCCAAGTGTAATAAAATTAGAAATGTACCAGAGATAGAAAGCCAGCTACCCACAGACACCATAAATTGACTTTCCCTCATGGCCCTCCCCTGCCTCCCCACCCCCACCCTCACCCCCTACAAGCCACCCTGAGTAACCTGCTTTGCTAGGCTGAGTCATTGTTTCTGGATATGCCGGCATTGTAAAGATACAGACAGCTGACTCTGCTCTAGGAGTGATGATTAGCTGATGATCAGCAATAAAAATAAAATGTATAAAAAGAAAGACAGTATGGGAAGCAAATTAAAAAAGGGATGCTTGGAACAAATGGTTAAGTGAATATTTTTGGTCTTGAGTCTAATGAGTACCCCAGCATGGAGTGAGAAATTGCATTTTGGGGAGCATTTTGATATAGTGTTTACATGCTTACATATTTCTCTTGCTATTCTCAAGACTCACTCCACCTTCCTCTGTTCCTGGACCCACAATCCCATTTTATTTTATTTAAAGCTTTTTGTTTTCAAAACATTTGCATAGATAGTTTTCAACATTCACTCTTGCAAAATCTTGTGTTCCAAATTTTTTTCTTCCTCCCTTCCCCCATCCCTCCCCTATACTGCAAATAACCTTATACATGTTAAATATGTACAATTCTATACATATTTACATAATTATTATGCTGCACAAGAAAAATCAGATCAAAAAAAGAAAAAAATGAGAAAGAAATGAAAATGCAAGCAAACAACAAAAAAAAGTGAAAATACTATACTGTGATCCCCACTCCATGCCCACAGTCCTCTCTGGATGCAGTTGGTTCTCTCCATTATGAGACCATTGGAACTGACCTGAATCACCTCACTGTTGAAAAGACCCATCAAAATTGATTGCGCAATCTTCTTGCTGCTGTGTACAATGTTCTCTTGGTTCTTCTCACTTCACTTAGTATCAGTTCAATTTTAAAAAGTTTTTTGTTTGTTTCTTTTCTTTTCTCTTTACTTTTCAGAGTATAACAAGGAAAGAAAGGTAGAATTATGTTCTTGGTAAAAGATAGGTGTATTCTTTGAGTTCCCAGTGATAGGGACAATTTTTTAGCACAAATTTTACCTCCACCTAGAACTACATTTTAATAGCAAAATGACTGCTTATGAGAGAAGATAAAGTAACCACATTCTACCTGAAAAGTACATGAAAGATTATTCCATGGAGTATATGGCATTTGTTATTGTCATTTTCTCAGAAATATTGTTGTGCCACAGTTTCCTTTTATTGTTCTGTTTCAATTACTTAAATTGTTCTTCCTCAGTTCCTTGAATTGTTCTGCCTCAATCCCCCTGGTTGCAACCCCCTTCCTGACTATTAGGACTGATATAACTTAGGACTGGCTTCTCTAAGGTCATAAACTGTAAATGTTTAATCTCAGAAAAGGGAAAGATCTTCTAGTTCAGATATCCTGGCTCCTAAAGGTCTTCCTAAGTTATCAGAATTTATGGTCCTCACTCCCCAACCTGTCAGAACCGGATTGATGGTCCATTCCTAGAAATTCCCACACTCACCAGAGTTTGGACTCCACTCCTTGCCTTTATCTCCCCTGATCTTAGAGCCATATATAAAAATCACTGGAATCTCATATTTGCTGCTGGATTCTTTGAGATTGAAAGTCCAATTCAGCCCTGGAGACAGAATGGATTCTGCTCTGCCTCCAGACTATCTCTCCCTCTCAGAAACCCAAATAAAATATTAAAAACTCTCTAATCTCTATCTTGACTCAGTTTCTCCAGCATTACAATATCTGATTCTTTATGAATCCAATTTGGGGTTTTCTTGGCAAAAATCCTGTAACGATTTCTCATTTCCTTCTCCAACTCATGTTACAGATGAGGAACTAAGGCAGAGTTAAATAATTTCCCCAGAATCACACAATTGGTACATGATTGAGGCTAGATTTGAACTCAGCAAGATGAGTCGTTCTGGTTTCAAAGTTAATGAAATATCCACTGTGCACTGTTCCCCCAGTATTGTTGCCCTAATGCCACAAAAGACAAATAGAAAAGATCAATTGTAAAAAGTGGAACAGGTTGAATCTCTCTGGAATGAATGAAATGGATGGATTATACAATCCTAGAAATAAATCATTCAGTTTAATTCAAGAAATATTTATGAAGTGCCTACTCTACATGCACAGTATCAGACTAAGAGATGGGAATAGGAATAGGAATATGGGAATAGACAATGGAATCATCTCTACTTTCAAAGAATTTTCATTCTGCTGGGAGAATATAACTACACAATTACAAGCAAACACAGTGTAATACAAAATCATCTCAAAAGTGAGAGATAACCAAGAACTTATTTTTAAGACGGCACCTGAGCTAGGTTCTAGGCCAGAGGAGATGGGATGTTATGTGCAGAAAAGAGAGTTGTCCAGTTTGACAGAAATGTCAGCAGTTTATTATGAAATAAGACAGGAAAGGTAGGTGAAAGGCTTTATATGCCAAATTTAGCAACTGGGAGATGAGAGTGGGTTGAAAGATAACTTTGCCTAAAGATTCTTAGAAAAAGGATGTAATCATTTTTGCTTGGTAGGCTTTGCAGAAATATTGGGTTGGATTATATGACTCCCAGTGAGCTTTACCAATCAAATCAATTAGCCCTCTGTGTTGGGGAAAATAGCTCAAATGTTCCCAGAATCACAAGCCTAACTCAGGATTAACTTTCAGTTAACAAGTCGGTAAAAAATATTTATTAAGTACTAAGCAAAAGGAAGGTGGTAGTGGTGAAGGAGGAATGTCTTTGCCCTCAAGTAGCAAACATTCTAATGAGGGAAACAAAATGCAAATATATATGTTCATTCATGATACTTTACAAAAGATAGAGAGGAAGTTATCTCGGAGGAAAGTCATGCCTTGGGAAGGATAAGAAGGAGAGGGAGAGAAAGGCTTCTTGCAGAAGTAAGATTTAAAGTCATGAAGGAATCCAGGAAGTGGAGGTGAGAAAGAACAGCATTCCAGATACAGAGGCCAGCCAGTGAGAAATCATGACGATAGAGTTTCATGTACGAGTAACATCAAGAAAGTGCCAATTTGATGGTAAAGAAAGGTGTACAAGGAAACAGAATAAGAAATAAAGAGTAAGAAGCCTGGGAAGAAAGAAAAAGCAAGGTTTTTTGAGAGTTCCTGTTGCATTTGGCCACTTTACTTCCAATATGATGAGATAGGGAGAACCAGGACAAGAAGGGGGAGAAAGATGAAGAAATGATGATTACTTTGGCAGCTGAATGGAATTTAAAAGTGAAAGCAAAGCACTTTGAGTCCTATCCCCATTTCTCTACATTTAAAATCTGGATTATTTTCTTGAACCTTTTAAGATACCAAAATAATCATTACTCTGAGTTTTTCATGAGGTAGGATTGGGGGGAAACCAATGCTTATATAATATTTCTTTTATTATAGAAATTGACAAAAATATTAAATCTTACTAAAAGCTAATGTCTTGAAATTTTCCCTGCCAAACTTTGCTTTCTGAAGCAGTTTCTGGGCCCACATATCCAAAAAGAATCAGATTTCTGACCCTTCTAGGAGAAGAATAATGATACTACTAAAAATTCCCCACAGAGGAGGCAGCCTGTTCAGATAACAATGATTCAGTTTGGAGGAGGGGGGGGAGTTAGCCTTGAGCAAACCTTTCTCCCTATCCTCCCCTTCTAAAACTCCCCCCCCAAAAAAAAATTGCCTCACAAACCTAATTTCATCTTTTAAAAATATATATTCCCTTTAAGAACAAAGGAAAGGGTGTTAAAAATCAAAGATGTGAACAGTCACATTCTAGATCACTCATTTACAAGTTTTTTTTGGTTTATTTGTTTGCTTTGTTTTAAAGGATCTTTTATCTGTAAAGACTTCCAGAAGACAACTTCTTTGGGGTGACTTTCTCACCAAATAGTCATTCAGTAACTGAAAAGTGTAAATCTCTTAGTATAAAATATCACTAGTCAAATGTTATTTTCCCCAGTAATCAATCAATCAATAAACATTTATTAAGTGCTTACTATGTTCCACACCTGTGTTAAACACTGGGTAATGCTACTCTCTAAGCCTTTGCTTGCTTGCTTATTGCCATTCACAAAGGAATCCTAGTTCTCACTGTTAGCTTGGCAGAATGGAAAAGAATAATGGCTCAGAACTGAGTGACAGAGCTGGTATTAAAACCCAGGTCTGTTAACCATCTATTTGACAAGATACCAAGTCTGAGATCCTTAAGATTGTACCATATTATCATTCATTCACTTTTTGTGTATTTTCACTAATGCTGAAATGAGTAACCTTTATTCATGTGGTGCTATGCTTCTTAAAAAAGAAACCTATGGAGACAAAACTTCAAGGAGTCAAATTAGGTATTTTCCAGCAGAGTTTACTTGACCCAAAGGAGAAAATAGTTATTGTAGCTTATATTGACATTGAACTGTGTCATTTGCAAAATCCTCACTGACAATAGTTATATGAGATAGACAGTCCATCTATTTTTTTTAATTTTCATTTTAACAGAAACCGAGGCTCAGAGAAATTGATTTCTCCAAAATGGACCAGTAGAATGTAGCAAAATGAGAAGCTGAGCCTCATGGTCCCAAATTCAGCTACATTCAGTATATCACCCTGTCTTTCAGCAAGAAATCTCAGGCAATAGGAAGGATATGTTACTCCTATCTCCCTAGAGGCAGAGGAATCAAAAGTTTGGCAGATAAAGGATTTCTTTTGTCTTGCCTTTATTTCCAGAACTTAGTACAGTGCCTGGCATGTAGCAAATAATTAATATTTGTTGACTGACCCACAAAGCATAAAAGCATCTACTCAGCAGTTCTAAACTTAGAGTACAAAGTTGAAGTGGGAGAGAAGGATTATGGAGCTACAACATAGCTTTATTAGACTTTCAAAGGAGCACAAAAAATTAAGAACCTCTGCATTACATCCAAATTCCCCACTCTTGAGTTCATCTGAGCCACCTGACACTTGGTGGAATCCATGATTGAAATCTATTTGGCCAGAACACCTGGCTCATAGAAGCCTCCTGGAGCTTCAGTGTCCTCATTTTTAAAATAAAAGAAGGTACCTTAGGAGACTCGGAAATTGTTCCCTTTTACTCTGAGGAAATGGGTGGTGAGAGAAGCCAAAGTGATATTCCTGGAGCAGAAGTTTATTTCATTTTTATTGAGTCAATGTGTGAGGCAACAAATGATTCATCAAATGGTTTCATTCATCTAGGTCATTTAAGGTTCTCAAACCTAGGTTGGATTCTAAGGTTCTTAACCCTGTGAATTATACTGAATCTACTTTCAATATAGTGAAGAGATGAAGGAGGAGGAAACTAAAGACCAAATATTAAAATGTATATAATGCTCTATAAGTGCTTTTTTCTTTTGTAAACATTTTTCTTTTATTTTTAATTTATGAAAAAACAGCATTTCCTTAACAGTAAAATAAAAAAGATGATTGCACCTAAAACTGCAAATGCAAATAGCAACTTGCTATTCCTTTTAAATATATAATAAAAGTTATCATGTAATTTTCTTTTTTCCCCCCTTCCCTCCTTGCTTACTGCCCCCACCCACCCAAGAGATAGCTACCCCTAGACACAAAATACTGTATAATGGCATCTAAGTTTATAGACTGGCTAGAGTATTAGCTTTACAGTCAGAAAGACCTGAATTTAAATCCCTCTTTAGCCACTTACTATCTGTGTGGTGCTGGACATATGAGCTATAAAATAGGATAACACTAGCACCTACTCCCGGTTCTGTTGTGAAAATTGCTGGCTATTATCATTAATGTTATTCTTATTAGAATTTAGAAGATATTGTCTGAACTATTTTATTTTCACTGAGATCAGAGCAAGATGGATATAGAAGAAAGATTAGAAAGCAACTCCACCAGCACAAAAGTCTTATGACACTGGACAGTATTACTTAGAGTGACTCTATAATGTTTTATTTGTCATTTATGAACAACATCCCAGCTGCGGGACCAAGTGGCCCCTTAGAATCCTTTCGGCTTTAGGATTTTGTGTTCTATATCTTTTCTTTGCGAGTAACTTCACAAAATTTTCCTTCTTTTTCTTTCTATTACTCGTGATGAACCCACCTCAGTGCAGACTGCTAGACTTCTAGGAAGACACAGAATGCATCTATTTCTAAGTAAATATATATTTAAAATACATTTTAAAATACACATAAATTGAGGATAGTTAATAGGCATTTTCTTTTCATATTTATTGAATATTTTAGAGAAACAGATCAACAGATTAATATCCCATACATATGTGATCTCAGCCAGGTTTTGCTAGTAGAGCAGAAGTGAATTATATATGTTGGAGAGAGTAAACAGAAACTAGGTGTCACTCTATTACAATCTTTGGAGTTAGTAAAAGAATGAGGGCAGTCATTTTAGGAAAATTCCATAAGCCAGCAGATGCGATTGGTTTGTATCTTTTTGTGTCTTTGTATATATTCCTACTCTGCCCACTCCCCTCGTGTCCCCGAGATTTGAAAAGATTAGGAGGGGAAACTTTCCCTCCGATTTAAGAGCGGCGAGTTATTTTTGCTTCTGTGTTTATTGTGCTGATCAGTGTATTTTCTGGAAGCGGTCCCAGTTTCCCCTCCGTTTTGGTAGACCTGAGACTCTTTTCTTTATCTCTTATTTGTCCTGTGAAGTTAGTGTGTCCAGATTCATTATCTGTGTATTATAGAAAGATAGACTGGCTCTCCTTAGTACAGCTGATGCCGTTTGCCGTACCCGAGATGCTCATTTCAGACAGTTGGTGCCATCTGAGAGGGAAGGGCAAGCAGAGGGGAGGGATCGGGGGACCGGGGGTTAAGGCAGGAGAAGAGGGACTTTGAAGTGAACGCTCCTCTCTGACCACCAGCAGCCTTCATTATCCCTGCTCTTGCAGGCGGGGGTGTGCTGGCTTTTTGTCAGCCCCATTCGGAAGCCTTGTTAATTCACCACCATGAAAATGGAAGTTTCATACACATTGACATAATTAATGAAGAGGCAGGCAGCATGCTCTACCAATTAACACCACAGGGAAAAGTAAAATTGGCTTTCTTTTGGCGTGTTGTGCCAAAGTTAAGGACTGTAACACACAGCAAATAAATAGAGATGCTTTTAATGAGCTGCAAGACCGAGCTGAATAACTCAGAAAGGATGGTGGGTAAACATTGCCAACTCTTTAGACTGTTAAGAGTAATTGATGAGCTTAGTTAAAAGTTTGGGGGAAAAAGAGACTGTCAGGAAGCTGAAATGGTGCTCATTTATAAATGTATTTTCTTCTGAAAGTAGCTGTTAGGTGTGTTAAAAGATGTAATGTGCAGCTGAAAACAAATATGGTAGACTAGGCATTTTGTAGTGTAAGGAGAAGATGGGTCTTTAGCTGCTTCAGAAAGGACACGGTGGTGGATTTTTCACAGTTGACAGGATTGTCTTTGTCAAACTTTGGACAAAACTAGCTCTTCAGCCAAATATTCCTGTTCTGAGTGCACATTGAAAATGGAAGGATGGTAAATTTTAAAGGCCTATAGGAACTGTTTAGTTCTGGATCATTTCATTGTGTTCTCGACTTTCTGGAGATTAAAACTTGACCTTCCACCAAAAATCTACTATTATAAGCTAATGAGTATTTCCTTTGAAGTGTTGTTTTACCAAATAGTGCACACAAAAATTAATATTTTAAAAAGACATGCTTTCCAAATTGAAATCCCTTTTCCAGAAGAAACAAAATCAATGTATTTCAACCTCTATTATAGCAGTAGTTTTTAGTCCAAGTTAAAATATTTACTATTAAAATGTTGTGTCTGCTCTAATTAAACTCTCATTTTAAAGTACAGAATGTGATAATATGGCATCCAGCATTATTTGTAGATTTGAAGCTATAATTTTAAGGACTTGGCTTTTCAGTTAATGTCCACTTATTAATTTGTGAGTTATTCATTTTATAAATAACCTAATTTTGCCTTTTGTTTGTAAGTGAGGATCAAATTCTGTGATCAGGAAGTACTACTAGTCTTGTAGGCTTCTTTCCACCTTTTCAGATTTACAACTATAACTAAATATGAGAGAATTGCCTAGGGCAGTGACTTGTGTATAAGTGACTTGTAAGTGACTTGTGTCACTATGGACAAGTCCATAGTCACACAGCCTTGTATGGCAGAGGGAAAGGAAGACTTGAATCCATGTTGCTACTCCTGAATTATGGTAAAAGTTTTTGATCTTACCATGCCCCTTTTCAATACTCACTATACTTCTAGCCTATCTATAAATACGGGGATCTCAATTGCCTAAAAGAAAAAAAAAATCACCACCAACAAATGTATATATATATATATATATATATATATATATAATTCCTAAATATAAATAAATATACATATATATTTATTTATATTTAGGAATTATAACAAAAACAAACCCACCAAATACATCTGTACCATTGTGCATGCATGCACTTCCATGGATACCCCTACATGCACACAATACACATACATACAAATTTTAAGATGCTTTCCCAAATCAAATAAAAACAACTTTTGGATTTTCTACTACTTCAAGAATATCCATGTTTCCTAAACCCTCAGTAGTATGGAGAATTGATTGTTGTAGAAAAATAATTTTGGAAACCACAAAGTATTCTATAGATGTTAGTTATTGTTAATTTGTATATTATTTTCTCACATTTGGATTTCTCCCTTGTTGTTCTAATCATTTTAGTCATGTCTGAGTCTTCATGACTCCTTTTGAGATTTTCTTGACAAAAGACACTGGAGTGGTTTGCTATTTCCTTCTCCAGGACATTTGATAGATGAGGAAACTGAGGCAAACAGGATTAAGTGACTGTCTACATTCACACCACTAGTGTTTGAGCCTATGTCTTTCTGACTCTATCCACTGCATCATCTAGCTGCTTCCATAAGAAACTATTGTCTTTAGGTAATCCGATGTCATGTAATCTGCATGTGTAGAGAGGGAGCCAATGAAGACTTTAGAATAAGGTAGTGGTATGTCACTGCTTTGGTAAATGCAGGAACAGTTCAGCGAGCCAATGGACTGGAAGCAAGTAGATTAGTAGATAATGAAAAAAAAAAAAAAAGATGATGATCTGAGCTAAAATGTGGTTAATATAAGTAGAGAAAAGGGGATAAATACAAGTGGTATTGGAAAGATGGAATTTAAACTCCTGATTTTAGTCATACAGTTGCTCTCAGTTCAGTAAAAGTCTGCTTTGGGGTTTCCCTGCAGCGTTCCTGAAGTAAAAGGCCAATGCTTCCAGGTTTATACTCATTTAACTCCTAAGAGACTAGTCTTCAAGAGTTCCCTCTCACCTCTAGGATTAAATTCAAAATCCATAGTGTGGTATTTAAATCCCCTGATGGTTTGGCTCCCACCTAACATTTTGTTTTGTTTCGTTATATTTTCCCCTTCATGCACTCTCCTCTTGACAAAGGAGCTATTTATTCCCTGTATGTAATCTCCTGCCTCCAAGCATTTGAAGAAATGGTTTCTCTCTGTTTCTTCCTCATTTCTACTTTAAAGAATTCCGTTTCCTTCAGAGCATAAAGTGTCTCACAAAGCTGTTCCTATTTCCCTTAACTCAGTTTTCTTTCCCTCCAAAAGTCACTATTTATATACTTAAAAAAAAAAAAAAAAAACTTATCTGCATCCATAATGTTTTATCCCAGTAGAATGTCAGCTCCTTAAAGGTCGCAATTGTTTCTTTTTTGTTTTTGTTTGTTTTTGTAATCCTAGTACATAGCCCAGGGCTTTATACATACTAGGACCTCATTTTTTTTTAATGGAATTTAAATTAAATCTTGCCTCAAAAAGAAGAGAAATGCAAAGGGAGGCTGAGAGAAAGCGAAAAAGTGTCTTACTGAGTCCTAATTGTAAGCTTGACTCTCTGGCCGAGTCAATTCCACCTGGAAGGGACATAATGCTCATACAGGACAGAAAATATCAGAACAGGGACCAGAATGGAGGGAGTGATTCATTGGCACCAGTGCTGATGAGACAGCATTCAGAGAAGCTATTTAATATGTCGAAGACCAAATATAAGAGAGTGAGAAAGCTTGTCTGTTATAGTTTAATGCCCAAGATCCTTAACAGGAATCACTGGGGCAGGATTATACGGGAAGGTTAGCCCTCAATGAAAATAGCCATTCAGCTTTCATAGAAAACCAATCTGTCTGCCTCCACTGGGTTTCAATAGATCTTAAAACACATTTATTTAACACATGTCTTCAATTGAGTAGCGAAGACACCAATAGCCTCAGCTCTTGAGTTATGTTCTAGCAGGGAAGACAAGTATAACCTCATCATGCAAGGGGGTAGGATATGATTAAATGTCTTGAATGCCAGTTTGAAAAGTTTGAATTTTAAGCTGTTTGTCATTCTTTTTTGTAATTAAAAATTGATTTCTACACTTTTTTTTTTAGTTTTTCATGAAATTCATAGTAAATGAAATCTTTCTGTCTTCCCTTTTAAAAAAATTTTTTTTTTAAAAATTAGCTTCCCCTGGAAATTTTTGTACCTACGGATAGACTGTTTAGTGCTTTCAGTGGTCAGTCATGTCTTACTTTTCATGACTCCATTTGAGGTTTTCTTAACAAAGATGCTATAATGGCTTACCATTTCTTTCTTTATCTTACTTTACAGATGTGGAAACTGAGGCAATCAGGGTTAAAGTGACTTGGCTGGGCACCCAACTCATAAGTGTCTGAGGCTGAATTTGAACTCAGGTCTTCCTGACTTGAGGCCCAGCATTCTGTCATTGCATCACAGAGCTGCTCTGAGGAAATGTTTATTTTTCTTGAAAGGGAAATGTGTTAGGAAAAAAGAAGAGGAAGAATCTCTTACTTAGCAACTTTGTACCTCTTATTGCAAATTCTGCTTCTCTGCAAATGTTCGACTCTAAGTGTCTCAATCTACACTTATTATGAAATTATGAAAGTCAAAGGAGATTTGTAAATCCTAGTTAATATTTGTAAAGTCTATTGCCCTTGAGATAGAAAAAGGAGTGGAACAAAGTTTTTTTTTTTTCTTTTTTTTTTTAACCACTATTAGCCAGTCTGCCAGTCATTTAAATTTTCTCATGAAGGCATGGAGCCAGGTTGTGAGTACTGCATGTCTTTCTTTCCAGCTGATACTGTGAAAGGTGGCAGTGAATATTTTAGCTAAAAAAAGAAACATCATTTTAAAAGACCTTTTGAATCTAAGAAAGCAACAAGAAATGGCCGTATTCTGATGGGAATGGGTTAGAAGTAGGTAGTAGTAAACTCATTTCCCATTTTGCATAATATAAAGTTTTTTAAGTAGAGTTTAAGAATTAAAAAGTAAAGCTGCATTTGAGAGGGAGCTAATAAGGCCTACTGTGCTAACCCCTCACTTTGGCCATGTAGGTAATATATATGCCGGTTCCAATCACTAATAAATCCATCAGCTCTCAGGGCTTTCCTGTTCATTCCGACTGAACTGTTAGGGTATGTGATGGCCCATGGTTCTGTCAGAATGAATTGTCCCCCTTGAAAGTTGGCAGCACCAGGAAGTGACAATTTAATGGATGTTAAAATTCTCTAATGGCAGCACCTGGGGAAAGCAGGAAAAAGGCATCCATTGCATTTTCCCCCAGCCTTTGAGGGAATTTCTCTGCTATGTTCAGGGTACAACATTTCTATTCCCCTAGAGATACATTTGCTGGTTATTGAGTATTTTGATGAAATTTTTGGTTGTTAATTAACATTATTCCATTCTGGTTGTCCCACTTAACCTATACATTGGCAGTTGTTCCAAATAAATTGAATATTGAAGTTATCTTAAATAATCCATATCTTGTTTCAGAGAGTATTCCAAATTATCTAACTTTGTTCCCACCCAATGAATAGCTATTGCTAATATTATTTATTCTCAACATTTTCTAGGAAGATAATATGCCTTTTCTTTCTCTGTCTTTTTTAGCCACGAGGAGAAAGAAATATTCCTTCAAAAAAACAAAACTCTGATCAATGGTCTTCATAGTTTATGAATCATGCCATAAGACAAGCAATTGTATAAAGTAGGATTCAAGCTTGGATGTCCACTACTTATTTGGAATTCAGTACTGTTTCCACAATGGGAGTAAATGATGAGCATGATGTGTGTTTGTGTGTGTGTGTGTGTGTGTGTGTGTGTGTGAGAGAGAGAGAGAGAGAGAGAGAGAGACACAGACAGAGAGACAGTGACAGAGACAGGCACAGAGACAGAGAGAGAACAGACAGAGATAGAAGAAGACAGAGACACAGGGAGAGAAACAGAGAGAAATAGCAATATGGAAATGCAAGAATCCTTACTAATGGAAGTAAAGTTCTAGCATTTACTCCCATTGATAGACTTATTCTGAAAGAACAGCCTTTCCTTAAAACAAGTGAAAACTCTTTTCAAAAAATATGATTTTAAAAATTACTCTAGTAATTGATAAGGTAGTTGGTAAGCAATTAATCTAAAAATTAAAGCGAAATATCATTTCAGAAGTATTTATTTTATGATATTGGAGCTATTGGTAGATTTTTTAAAGTGTACACCTATTAAGTTTACCAAATAGAGCAAAGAGTAAGCTGTCATTTTGATACCTTTCCCCAATGACAGAACAGCAGGGGTACATATTGAGTGGCGACTCAATGAGTCAATTTGAGGGGCACACTTTTAAAATGTTCCAGGAATCAGATGGCTTAGTATATATTTTTTTAAATCCTGAAATTATATAATGCATATATCCAGATATTATTTAAGTTTGGCAGACTGCATGTCAGTAAAGTCAATCAAAAGCTCTTTGCAGCCTTTGTGACCTCTGAGAGTTATCATTAGGTATATTTGTGTTATTTTTCATTAAGCTGGAACAGCAGCTATTTTTCTAGCTCTGGGTTTTCCCATTATCACAATTGTTATTATGCAACTATCAAAATAGACTACATTGTGACTTCTAAATAAATATACAAATACAAGTATTTTAGGGAAGAGTGTCTTAGTGCCAGATAACTTAATGAGATCTTCAAGTGTCAGAATGCCCCAAAGAATGGGAATTGATGATCTATTTAGATTTCCTCCCACTTTTCCTCGATGCAATTACAGCAAGCTGGAAGGATTTCTAAAGACAACTCAAGGTTATGTGACTTAGTGTAAGGGGCATTGGCCTTGGAGTCTCAAGACCTGCATTTAAATGGGACTTCATCATTTGCTCTCAGCAGTATTCTTTTGAATATATGTCCAGACTGTTAAAACAGTGATTTAACTTCATTGAGCTTCAGATTCCACTGTATAACATACAAAATACTTATTCCTGTTTCACCTACTTATTATTGTATCAAATAATATTCAGTTTACAAAAAATACACATTTACTGAGTACCTAATGAAAGCAGAGTCCTCTGGTAGGTGTTAAGGGAGATAATAATTCTATAGGATCATAGATTTAGACCTGAAAGGGAATAGGGAGGCATCTAATTCAACCCACTCATTTTACAAATAAGAGAACCGAGGAAAAGATGGATTAAATGACTTGGCAAAGCTTTGCCCTGGAAATAAAAAGACAAAAAGAAATAATCCTTATTCTTGATTAGGATATTATATACTTTGGAGAAACAGCATGAGTATATATACAAATATACATTATATATTATATATTTGTTTATATATATATAAATGTATGTAGGCACATGCAAAATAGATAAAATAGTATTACCAGCAGTACTGGAGAACAAGAATGACTTCATGTAGAAGGTGGTACTTGAGCTAAGCCAGGGGTCCTCAAACTTTTAAAATAGGGGGCCAGTTCACTGTCTCTCAGACTGTTGGAGGGCCGGACTATAGTGAAAACAAAAACTTTGTTTTGTGAGCCTTTAAATAAAGAAACTTCATAGCCCTGGGTGAGGGGGATAATTGTTCTCAGCTGCCACATCTGGCCCGCGGACTATAGTTTGAGGACCCCTGAAACCTAAGAGGCAGATGGGAAGAGAAGGCTTTCCAGGAGGTAGATACGACCAAGGCAGAGTCACGAGATGGGAGATCATATGCCATAAATGAGGCACAATATAATATGCGTGAAAGAGAATGCTATGTGATTAAGACTAGGAAAGTAAACCAAAGTCAGGCTGTGAAGATCTCAGAATACTCAATGGAAGAATATATATTCAATATTTCAGGTAATGGAGAATCTAGAGGAAGAAAAAAATAGGATTAAGGCAAGAGATACTGAAAATATTGTAATATATGGCAAATAACATCCAAGTGGCATAAGGGGTTTAAAAGGAAAATCATTCCTTATAGTTGGAATCAAGAAAGTTTTCTATGACTAACATTTATTTCTACAAATTTATTTCTTCAAAAATGAAGTGGAAGATAGATACTTTAGGCAGAAGGAACAATCTGTATAAAGAGAAATAGAAGGGGAAATAGCAGAATATGTTCAGGGAAGAGAGAATATTGCAATTTGACAAGAGCAGGAATTCCTAACCCATGAACTTTTAAAATTTTATTTTGAGAACTACATTTCAATGTAATTGGTTTTCTTTGTAATACTAAATATTTTGTTTTTTTTTTTTTTGTATTTAAAAATTATTATTGTCAAAAGGTAACCATAGACATCACCAGACGTTCACAGGGATTCATGACACAAAAGTTATGAGGATAGCTGGAAATTCAGGGAGATTTAGAGAAGACTGAGATGATAAGATGGGACTAAAGTTTGAAGGGCTTTCAAAGACATATAAGGTATTTCAGCTTAACTTGTTTGGAAATAGGAAACATAGAACATTTTCAGTAGAAGAGTGACATCAACTCTCTCTATAAGGAAGATTAGTTGGACAGCAATGTGAAAAATGGGTAGGAGGGAAGAAAGAGTAGAGACAGGATGGTTACTTGTTGCTCTACTTCAGATGGATAGTAATGAAGGCTTGAGTTTGAGTGCAATACTGAGGATAGAGAGGACATTCCTCCACCCCTCCATGTGGAAAGTGATTTTTTTTTGTCAGATTTCTCATAACATTTTACTATTATCTCTCCTTTACACTTCTCACTCTCTTTTGCATCCTTATTTGCAAAGTTATCCTTCCCTCTCTACTATCCCAAGTTCCAATGTGCATTCAATTCAGAAGCCCAGGATATCTGTGTCTGCATTCCCAAGACCAGCCCAGTGCTTTCTGTATGAAATGTGCTTGATAACATGTCAGAAGGTTTGCTAAACAATATGTATTTTGTAAATTATAAAATGCTATATAGAATAAGATTGTATTATTATTATTAAGGAGTATTAAGTAAAAAAAAAAGGGGGCTAGACAGAGATGGGATTGATAGAACAGTCAGTGGTCATATCTCCACGATAGATATCCAACTCAGTCTTTATGCTGACACAAGTAAACTGAAGAAGATAAAAAGGTTCAAATTGACCCTTAAACATCTAACAATACCAGTGGGGTTGTTGTAATCCATGATAGTATAGCAAAGACCTGAAAGGGTTTGAATTAACTTTGCTCCCAGGTCATTATCTCTGAATCTCTTAGAGAAAAAATTATTTTCAGAACTTTTGGAGAATGGATTCTAAGACCCTAGGGATGTCATTGCTGATACTTTGAATTTTCTTCATGATAGCGTTTGCCTACTTTTACTTTCCTGGACTGATTTTTACCACCTTGTGGATTGTTATATATTCTCATTAAAGGATTATTTCTCTGAACTCTCAGACTTGGAGTGATAAATTGTACCAGATCTGGAATCTTGACCAGAGCACTCCCCAGAGTAATTGCTCAAGTAATTTCTGTACCATCTGTATCATGATTATATAGATTTAGCCCTAATAATTTAAGATTCAGCTCACTGATATATGCTCACTATAAGGAATTATATACATCGGTACATGTGTTGATATATAAGACCATAGATTTAGACCTACACAGGATCTTAGATGCCATGAGATCTGACCTCCAGATTTTACAGAAGAGAAAATGGATATCCCTCGAGATAGAGTCTCCCAGTTGGTAAATGTCTAAGGCAGGATTTACACTCAAGTTTTTCTAGCTCCAAGACTAATGCTGTATCCCCTACCCCACTCTGCCTTGGTCTTCCAATGAGTAGTTACGGATCTGCCAGTATTGGGTTTATTTTTTGACATGAGAATTGTAGGTCACATTTAACAGGAATTTGTCTTTCATTACCTTCGTCCTTCCCTGCCCCCTTTCATTTAGAGCTCTCTGTAATCCTCCTCTTGTAACCTTCATCTCCAGAATGTGGAAATTTAGCATGCTCTCTACCCAACCGTATTAATAAAGCACTTAAAAATATGCAATTTTATTCAGATGTATTTATCTAACTATCTCCACTGAAGTGCTGCTGCAGCAGCTCTTCACACACAAAGGTTTCCCAAGGGGCCTCTTTCTCAGTCCGAAAGCACTGACAAAAATACGAAGGAAAAGAGGCCGGCTTCAGGCCCAGGCTGTCCAAGGCAGCAGCCTCCTATAGTCCATTCCCTGGTTTCCACAGAGAACTTGCCTAGCTCAGTCCAGACTTACCAGAACCTCCTTTTCCCTTCAACTCTTTAAGAAGAAACTAGCCTCATGACTGCTGCACATCTCCTCATCATAAAGAAAATGCAAGGCAGCAGTGACATCCCTGGGGTCTCAGAATCCATTTCCCCAGAAGTCCTAAAACTATTTTTATATTTCTTCTCTAAGAGATTAACAGATAATGACCTGGGGACAAAGTTAACTCAGACCCTTTCAGGTCTTTGCTCTAGTATAGTGGGTTACAACAACCCCAGGGCTATCTTCTACAAAGATTTCCATTTTTCTCTCCTCCTTCTTCCTTTCTTCTCTCTCTCTCTCTCCCTCTCTTTTTCATTTAGCTAGTAGATGTATTACTACAAACATGTGAAGGCTTCTCCTTGTTTAAATGCCTTCACTTAATCCTTCCAACCCCAAAGCTCTTATCCTGTATTTTTTCTCCTAAAGTAGAGTAGAAGGGGAAGGAGAATAGAAGTGGAAAGGGAAAAGGAATACACAATTATATAATGTTTATTATGTGCTAAGCCCTGCATAATAACTTTAAAATCATTTGATCCTCATAATAACCCTACTAGGTAGATGCTGCTATAATCCCCATTTTACAGTTGAGGAAACTGAGGTAAACAGATGTTAAGCTACTTGCACAGTCACACAGTTATTTAAGTCTCTGATGCTGGGTTTGAAGTCAGATTTTTCTGAGTCCAGATCCAGGACTCTATCCATAGCACCAATTAGCTACCCAGGATAAGTTGAAGGGGATTAGAGTGAAGATGAATATTTTCCCTGATTCCTTTTTCTCCCACACTTTCAACCTCTTGTAATCTGATTCTGAGCACCTACCCTTCAACTGAAACTGATCTTTCTCAGATTATTGATATTCTCTTAATTGTTAAAATTCATGATCTTTTCTTAGTCCTTTTTATCTTATGCACAGTTTTACTATTGTTGATCTCCTTCTCCTAAATACTAAATATTCCATCACCTCCTTTGATATTTAAGGTCATCTAGTTGAACAGTAAGACCTTAGTTCAAATCCAGTTTCAGAAACTTACTCTGTGTGACTCTGGACAAACCCTTTTTGCCTCAGTTTTCTTATTTGTAAAATGATCTAGAAAAGGAAATGGGAAACTACTCCAATATCTCTGCCAAGAAAACTCCAAATGGGGTCATAAAGAGTGGGGATATGACTGAGATGACTGAGCAGTAATAACAATAACAATATACATTTTATTATTTATGTTTCTGTTTTCTCTTTTTTCCTTTTTCTTATATAATAGTTTTCCTTTCAGGCAACTTTGCTGGATCATCATCCGCGTACTTTCTTTTAATTGTAAATGTCCTCCAGAGCTCTGTCCTAGGTGCTTCTCTCTCCACATACCCTTCCCCAGTCATCTCTTCAGCTCCCAAGGGTTCAATTATCACCTCAATGCAGATGATTCCCAAATCTCTGTATTCTGCCCGATTCTGTCTCCTGAAATTCATTCATGCATCGTCAGCTGCCTGCAGGATATCTTTCTCCCCCTGGATATCCCATAGGCATCTCAGACTCGACATGTCCAAAACAGAGCTCATTATCTTTTCTCCTATACCTATCCTTCCTCCAAATTTCTTCATTTTTCTGGAGGATACTTCCCTTTTTCTAATCATCCAAGTCCACAACCTCAAGAATCAGCTACAGATTTTCCTTCTTCTTCATCACCTCTATCCAATCTTTTTGCCAAATCTTATCGGTTCTACCTTTGAAGCATTGCCTGTTTCCATCTTTTTTTCTCCACTGATATTAACACCTCAGGACTGGCCCTTACAATTTCTAGAATGCAAGGAACTCCTGATGGTTCCTTGGCACTCTCCTCCCATCCCCATTTGGATATTCTCCACACCACTACCAGAAGACCACTTTTCTGCCCCAAGAATATTCTATAGCTACTTCTTGCCTCCAGGATAAAATACAAACTCCTTAGCTTTTCAGCTAAGTGGCACAATGGATAGAGCACTGGGTATAGAGTTAGGAAT
Organism: Sarcophilus harrisii; assembly: GCF_902635505.1. NCBI lineage: Eukaryota > Metazoa > Chordata > Mammalia > Dasyuromorphia > Dasyuridae > Sarcophilus > Sarcophilus harrisii. The sequence goes on along the minus strand of NC_045426.1, from coordinate 309,772,998 downwards.
GTCTCAATTGCAAATCAGACTCAGACTTTAACAAGATATATGACCATGGGCAAATCATTTCACCTCCACATATCTCATTTTCTTCAACTCTAAAAAGGAGATAATAGTATTTATCTCTCCAGTTTTTTCCAAGAATCAGATAAATAATATTTTAAAGCACTTAGCACAGGGCCTGACACATAATAGGCACTAAATCAAGTAGCAACCTTCCTTTCCAGACTTATTTCACATTATTCCTTTTTAGGCAGTTTAAGATCTAATCAAACTCAGCTTGCCTCCTTGTTATTCCCCAAACTCCATCTTCTACAATCATACTGCCTGGGTTCTCCATAAGAGAATCACAAGAATCTATATATCAAGGATATTAGAAAGATTAGGTGAAAATCGTTCCATTAGTAAGTTGTATATGATATTTAAAATCTATCTATACTCATAATTCATCATTAGAATCAAATCCAATGGAAATATATATATATATATATATATATATATATATATATATATATATATAAAACTAAGATCATTCAGATGTTTCTTCTCTTTCATGGGCCAAAGACCTGAAGAATTCTAAATAGTGGGAGCATCATGGGCTCATTGATTTGGAGCTAGAAGGAGACATATAGATCATTCGTTTCAGTCTTGTCCAATTCTTTGTGATCCCATTTCTTGGGGTTTTCATGGCAAAGATATATGTCATTTCTTCTCCAGCTCAATTTGTAGATGAGAAACTGAGACAAACAGTGTAAGTGACTTGCCTAGGGTCATACAACTAATAAATGTCTGAGGTTGGATTTGAACCAGGTCTTCCTAGCTCCAGGTCCAGCACTCTAGCCACTATGCCACCTAGTTGCCCTTATAACTCGTTAAGATCCCTTCATTTTACAGACGGGGAAACTGAGGGTCTGAGAGTTTAAATGACTTACTTAATGTCATATTTCAAATGATGCTAATTAAGCTTAAATCCAAGCATAGAATTATTCAAAAATTACACCAGCTTGTCATTATAATCCAACAGTTTTCTACTCTGAGTATGTGCCTTCTTTTTAAAACAAATGACCACTTCAGGGAACTTGCTAGTACTCTACTAAATTTATTCAAAGGCAGCCACAGATTTCTTTGGAGTGGAATAAAAAAACCCATATTTTATCTTGTATTTTAGGGGCAACATCTCAAAGTTGTCTCTTAATTCCCAGGTAAAGGTAAAAGATACACAGGTTAAGTGAATTGAACCAGGTTCCAATTTCTCCCTATTATTAAGCATTTGAAATTCTTGGATAAGAAGAGAACCTCTTGGTCATCATGTTCAATGGAAATGAGAACAGAGAGTTTTACAGATCCATGGCTCCAAAATATATATTGCACAAGGGAGACAGGGGAAGATGGATGGGGTGGAGTGAAAAGTGTAATAATGTTGGAAGACTTGATATGGGAGGGTCAAATGAGGATCATATGAGAAGAAAGAAGGGGGAAAAATGAGGCTAAAGAAGAGTAGAACATTAAGAGAGGTCTCTGAACTATAAAAATAGGAAATGTTTAAGGGAATCAAGGAGAAATATAAAGAAGGAGGCAGTCTAAAAGGTCAGGAAAAGTAGTCAAGGAAGAAGCAAAGTAATTTAAACATAAAGAGAAAAGCTGCAGATTCTCCTGTCATGCTTCAGAAAGCATGTGTCTTAAACCCTGCAATGTCCCAATAATTCACTGCAGTGCTCTGGAAGACTGTTTCATGAATGCACACATACTTTCCCCCCTCTTTTTTCTTTTCTTAAGGTGATGAGATACCTGGAATTATTTCTTTATAAAATTACTGCTACTAAACTTTCTCCATTTTAACTTTATAGTTAAAAAATATGGTATACCTATTGCTTTAAATGACAAATAGATTCAGAATGGCCTGGAGAGACTTACACGAACTGATGCTGAGTGAAATGAGCAGGACCAGGAGATCATTATATACTTCAACAACAATACTATATGATGACCAGTTCTGATGGACCTGGCCATCCTCAGCAACGAGATCAACCAAATCATTTCCAATGGAGCAGTAATGAACTGAACCAGCTACTCCCAGAGAAAGAACTCTGGGTGATGACTAAAAACCATTACATTGAATTCCCAATCCCTATATTTATGCCCACATGCATTTTTGATTTCCTTCACTAGCTAATTGTACAATATTTCAGAGTCTGATTCTTTTCGTACAGCAAAATAACGGTTTGGTCATGTATACTTATTGTGTATCTAATTTATATTTTAATGTACTTAACATCTACTGGTCATCCTGCCATCTGGGGGAGGGGGTGGGGGGTAAGAGGTGAAAAATTGGAACAAGAGGTTTGGCAATTGTTAATGCTGTAAAGTTACCCATGCATATATCTTGTAAATAAAAGGCTATTAAATTAAAAAAATACAAAAAAAATGACAAATAGAAAAGGCCTACTCCCATTTTAGACCAACCTGAAGTAATATATTTTAGTTGCCCAAAATCTGAATCAAATTAATTGAAATGAAAGTGCATGGGGCTCCATTTTCCTCAATTACTCAGTTCTACCAATACATTAACCAAACCTATTCTCCACTTCTCAGGAGTGTTCTGGGTATCTCCACATTGACTTAAAACAAAATTAGTGACAAGAATAGAAAGAAAATAAGGATTTCCTTTTTTGTCAAATCAAATAATAATATTGGGTTCCAGAGGCTGGAGACAGTTACCTGCCCTTTACAAATTAGGAAAATAAGATCAAACAAAATAAGTGATTTACTTATGGCTACACAGTAAAAACAGTCAATATTTGAACTCAGATTTTCTTACTCTAAAAGAACTTTCCCACACTACTACCACTTCTATTTTTTTACCTCTAAACTTGACAAATTTAGAGAGAGGAAGTGAGAAAGAAACAGAGAGAGACAATGGGGGGGAGGGGAGAAGGAAAAGAGAGACAATGAATGAATGTTTTCATGTACTAAGAAAAACAGAAGAGTAAATTAAGCCAAGAGAGGTCAACTAATTTGCCTAACTAAACCTCACAACTAACTAGTGATAAATCTAGGATTATAAATCAAGTTTTTCTAGTTCTTTCATCCTAAACCTGAATTTGTAATGCTGCTTTGTTGCAAAAATCATTGCCAAGCAGTGTCTTCTTCATGATTAAGTTTCTATTTATGATAACGACTTCAGGATACTGGGATTAAAAATAGTTGTAAACTGCATTCTTCTCTATCTATTTTTCTCTTTGGGAAGGGAATGAAATTAGCAATTATAAAAGGAAAGAAGGAAAGGTAAAAGAGTGGAAGGGGAAGTAAGAAATAAGAAGGTTTTAAGAGCTTATTATGTACCAGAGAAATGTAAACATTTATAAAACACCTACTATATGCTAGGCACTTTGTTAAATACTTTTTACAAATATTTTCTCATTTCATCCTAACAACAAACCTGGGAAGTAGATTCTATTATTCTGCCTATTTTGTAGTTGGGGAAATTGACATATACAGAAGTTAAGTGACTTGCCCACAGATGGTAATTCAAATTTGAACTCAGAACTCCCTAACTCTGAGGTGAGCAGTATATCCATCTCTATCCACTATTTACTTAGCTACCTTTTTGCCTCTAGGCAGAAAATAATTTCTCCTTATAATGTCTAAATACACAATCAATTTATTAATTTTACCGATTGAAATAGTTTAACTATTCAATGACCCTTTATTAGGTTTATTCTAAGTACATACATTGAGGTGGATACAAAAAAAATAACATAAGCCCCTGAGTGTTATCCAGAAATTCATCTCATGAATCTAGATTAGACCATTGTCTTTGCAGAAGAAAGAAAATTCGGATGATGAGACACAGAATTTGCCCACAAAGTTGTTGTACAGAGGGTCAAAATCTAGGAGCATTGGACACTCATTAGTGTCCATTAGTAAACCATTAGTGGTTTTACTCCAGTAGAGAGAACTCTGGGAAGTTGGGGACATAAGAGATTGTTCAGCAAAGGAATATAAACAGCACCATGAATGATTTCTATCTATTCACCATGTTTAATTCCAGTACCCTGACTCTGCTGACTAGCTCCCTAATCTCTCTTATCCATGGCTAGATATTAACTAGAGAGAAGGGTTATCTTTAAAATTTCTTTTTCATATATTTTCTTCTAATTACACATGAGAACAGTTTTTTACAGTTGTATTTTACATTTTTGAATTCCAAATTCTTTTGCCTCCTCCTCTTTCCCTTTTTCTCTCTCTTTCAGAAAGATACACATTGTACATGTGCAATCAAGAAAAACATATTTCCACATTATCCATGTTGCAAAAGACATAGAATAACAAAAAAGAAAGAGATAGGTATTTTTAAAGTATGATTCCATCTGCATTCAGATTTCATTTGTTTTTGTTTTTTAAACACTGACATGGCTCTGGCTTGGTTATAAAATAAATTGTAAATTAAGTGTGGAAGGAAGAGTAATAATCACATTATCATGCAACTTGACATTCACAAACCACCCTTCTCATATTATTTTGGTAGGTCATTCTAGTACCATGATTTCCATTTTTTTGATAATAAAACTGAGGCTTCGAGAAAATGACTTGCTTACAGAGAAAACCACACAGCTTACTATGCCACTTATTAAGTAGCAGAACAGGAGATTGAATGAAGAAGGCAGTGAAAAAAAAAGCACTGACACTGGAGCCAGAAGTGGGTTCAAGCCCACATCTGATGTTTGGTATCCATGAATCTTTAAGCTAGTCCTCCCATCTCCCTTGGCCTCTGTTTCCCTCTTTGAAAGGACTAGATGGCCTCCAAGATCCCTTCCAGGTTTAGATTTATGGGTCTGTGAATCAACTGACTCTGAGTTCAATATTCTTTCCATTATGCAGTTTCTCTGACACACAAATCCCAAGATGATTCACAGGCTCAGTTGAGGGGCAATTGCATCAATAGCCAGTCACAAGGCTTGAGCTGTTGACTTGTTTTGTCCCCCAGCACCTACTCAGAGTTTGCTGCATTGAAGTGTGGGCCTTAAGGGACCACTACAGGTCTTCTGATAGACAAAGACTGCAGAAATGGTTACAAATCATTTTGAAGATTATTTTCATCTTTCGAGTCAATAGTTTTAAAAGATGAATATGTACCCTGTAACCTGGTGTAAACTGATTTCCTAGGTTTTGAAAAATAGTCCATAGTTTGAAACGAAGGAAAGAAAGAAGCAGAGGAGGAAGGAAGGCAGAAAGGAAGGAAAGGAGAAAAGAAGGAAAAAAGGAAAGAAGGAAGAAAGGAAGGAAGGAAGGAAGGAAGGAAGGAAGGAAGGAAGGAAGGAAGGAAGGAAGGAAGGAAGGAAGGAAGGAAGGAAGGAAGGAAGGAAGGAAGGAAGGAAGAAAAGAAAGACTTGATACTTATATTTGGTATGGAGTTCAACTTTTTAGTGTGATCGAGATAGATCCAGAAGACTCCAGTCACCAATAATTACAAGTAGAGTGGACCCTGGGCTAGAGAGGATAATCTTGTTTTTTAACCACTCTCTTCATTGTGAAAAGTAAGAATCATAGTCATGAGAATGTGTTTTTTTTCTGCCAAGGGCCATTTGAATATTTATAACATCATTTGCAGGTCATAGAAAGTTATCAATTTATTGAATTCAGACAGTAGAAGGTTGTTGTACTTAGCTTCAGCTCATTATCACCTGTAGGTGCCTTAGCAAATTATTTTGCGATCTTATATGGCCTGTGAGCCAGTCATTCCTCACCCTTGTCTTAGGATCTTGAATCCTTAATAAGTTCTTGTTTGTGGAGCTAAATTTGCAAAATTTATAAAATGATATAATTCTGTAATTGAAAGGGTTTCTCTTATGAAGTTACTTCATGTAACATAACTTCATATAACCTAAAACATATAGTTTTCTTACCTATAAAATAGGGAAGGATATAACCAGTAAAATAAAAGTATTTTCAAGGTCTATAATCTATGAACTTATGTATTTCAGTGGACATTGGCCCAGCTGGCCCAGGAAAAAGAATCCCTTTAAAATTGTACCTATTAAATGGGAGTTCAGTAGCTCCCCTACCATTCTGCTCTCTTGGGATACAAGTGAGTCATTGTTGCTTTGCAACTATGTTTTTCCATTGAGGTCATCACAGCAAGTACAGAGACAATACTCTGAGAGCCCCCCTCCCTATCACTACAGTTTCCCAGGCCAGAAACTTGAATTATGCTCCCTTACATATATCTGGCATTCAAATATAATTTTAAGAAAATCCTTCATTCTGTTTTCCAAAGTGAAAACACTTTCACTTGATGGAAATATTCTTAGTCTGATGAGTAAAAAACCTCAATCAATCTTGTTAATTCTGACCTGTTTGTTGAACCAAAGGGCACATGCCTTTATGTCAGTTAAAGATTTCCTGAATAGCCTTAACACATTGCTACCTTTTCCACTACCTTGATTGCTTTCTTTATTCCTGTGAGAGTGCCAATATTTTGGAGAAATGGTGCTCTTGTCTGCTTTTGAGAACTGAGAAACAGAAATACCCAAGTATCTAATTTTCCATACCCCAAATCTTCCAGCGATAATATTGCCTGTTTTTAAATCCCAATGTGACCATGATGTGAGAGTACAGAAGGTAATAAGACTGTGATTGTCTATCTATATGTATGAACTCTTAAAAATTGGAAATTGTGTAAAAGTAAGGTAGAAGAAAAGTGAAAATCTTATGATTCTCTTTATTGGAGAAGAATGAAGTAGAGGAAAACTAATTCACTTTGGCACCAAAGTTCTGATTTTGAAAGCCTAGCACTCCTTAATTTATTTGAAATGTTTTCGATCCTATTTTCTCACTGGTACAATGGAAATGATTATGGTTAATACATAATTAATAAATTAGAGCTCTGCTTCACAAAATGATTTCAACACTCAACTATAGTAACAAATATTGGGGGGGGGGAATCATAGCAATGGAAATAAACAGAAATTAAGGTATTGTTACTGTTTTTTACAGACACATTGAGAAATTAGGACATGGGTCGCAACTTTGGCATAGCAAAAAAAGACCTTTGCTTAAGCAGGAGATTGAATTGGAGATGTGTCTGTAATGTTCTTTTACCATTGATGAAGAGGGCTTAAAAAAGAAGAGACAACAACTTCGGTTGGGGGGAAAATAGTTAAATAATTATGTTTCTCTTCCAAAGTTTCTTTTGTCTAACATGAAACTATTAAGAGAAAACCTAATCGACTGCAAGCTTCATTTCTGCTGAACTTAGCCAAAATGTCAATCATTGCTCCACAGAAGATTCTGAAACTGTTTAGTCCATGTTCAATTTGCAGTCATGACCAACTTTCTGTTTGCTGAGATGTCTGCTCTCATGGTTAATGCAATTTTCCTTTTCCACTTTAATTGTTACTGAGATAAATCCAGTAGGTAGACAAAACTGTGTGGCATAGTAGAAAGGACACCAGAGTTAGCATCAGAAGACTAGAAGTTGAAATCCCAGTTCAGGAGAAATTATCATGCATTTATTAAATACTATTTGGAGGCACTAGGCTAGTGAGGATACAAAGATCTAAAAAAAACCTGCTCTCAAAGATCTTATAGTCTATTAACAAGATTTGAAGTAGTATATGATAAAGAATAAGGAGAGGCCAAAGAGAAACGTTTGAGGAAGGACAGATTGTTTTTACCTAGGGAGGTCAAAGGGGTAGAGACATTTGAGGAAAGATTTGAGTTAGCACTTGAATTACAGCTTGAAAGAAAGGTAATTTCAGTGGAAAAAGACAGAGACAGAGATGGAGATGATGGAGAGGGAGAAAGGAAGGAAAGAAGGAAAAGGAGGAAGAAGAAGAGGGAAGGAAGGAAGAATCAAAGGAGGGAAGAAGGAAGGAAGGAAATGAGTATTTATTAAGTGCCTACTACATATTAGGTATAGAACCTTATTTAATCCTCACAATAATCCTGGAAGATAGGTATTCTTATATTCCCATTTTTCTGTCAAGGCAACTAAGAGGGGAAGTAGTTAAGTGAAAGCACTTGTCCAGGGTTACATAGCTAATAAGCATCTTAGGACAGATTTGAACTTCTGATTCAAATGCCCTATTCCCTATGCCACAAAATAGGGTAATATGGCATAGAAAATACTCTAGAATGTTGATAAAATAGAGGTCTTTATAACCACTATGTCATGTCAACTCTTCACTAGAAGGAATGTATGTGTATGTGTGTGTGTGTGTGTGTGTGTGTGTGTGTGTGTGTGTATAGGTAGGTAGGTAGATAGGTAGGTATATTTTTTGCAGCTCTTTATATTTTACTGCCACTCAGGTACACTAGAGTATGACCAGAAAGTGACTGTGCTTTCCTAGTTGAATGAAAGAGTAAATGTGCCCCTCTTTCCCATAGACTAGACTAGAACCTAGAATACAGAAAGATGAAAACTTTATAGGATAAAGTTGAACATTTTTGTTATGTTTCCACATCTAGCACAGTGGACCACTCAAAACTCTAGGATTAAAATAGGCAATTTCTTTGATAGAAAATATACAATCATTAATCTTCAGGCCGCATGACCACATAAGCTCTGGTGCTGTTATTAAGTCACATTGTTCAACTCTTCATGATCCCAGTAAAAACATTACAAAGGGAGTTGAAAGAAGTCCACAAAGAAAAACTAGTCATCAAGAAAATTCTCTTGGGGATCAGAAGTTCCCTACTAGAGTTCTGGAGCTTGCCCAAAGGACCCATATCTTAATTCTAGATTAACCTATCTAAAGACATAGTTGATACAAATTTCCCCTACATCCACCAGCTCTACTGTATTATTTACCAACTCACCACAATCCTGGTTGATAGTGATTAGATTACTCAAAATACTATACTTTCCCTACCATTTTAGGTTACTACAATCTACTTCCTGACCCTTGATGGCCAGTAACATGGACAACTAGATTTTTTCAAAATTACCCTCATAGTACAACTCCCAGCCCTTTCTCTTTGCAGCAAATCTGGAAAAGAGGGGAAACAAATAGCATAAAAAATGATCAACATGAACCTGTGCCTATTGTTGATCTGCCCAGCTAATTGGGGATCATTACATTTCTTGAAGGATTTTGCCCCTTCAAGTAGAGGAATTATATAATCATAGCTAAACATTAGGAAAATTACTGAACCAATAATCTGGAGAATGGGTTTGAAAGGGGGTGGACTAAAGACAGAAATACCATTTATTGTTTCCATTATGATAAACAAGATGAGAACAGACAAAGCATTGCACTAAATTGGTAGCAGTGAACATAGAAAATAGGTGCCAAATGCCAACAAAATGGCAAAAATAAAAATGAGAGTAAAATCTGACAACTGGTTGGACATGTAGAAGAAGGCTCAACAGTTATTTCAATGTTCTAAATTAGCTTTATGACTATGGGGAAAGTATTTAAAGTCTTTCAACATCATTTTTCTCATCTTTAAAATGGGAGTGGTGATAAGATATATGAAACAGAATTCTCCTAGGTTGCTGTGAGATTAAATGAAATAATATAATAAAATTAGATAAAAGAGAGTTCTTTTTTTAAATCTATTAACTGTCAGCTGAGATGATGAAAAAGAACAATACTACAAATTTCATTAAAGTATTTATTATTTCCAGTATAATTCATTAAGGTTTCTGTTGTCTGACTTCTCATTCAAACATAGGCTCCAACACTCAAGTAGTGGCAGCTTGTGAAATAATATCTAGTACACAAGTAGAGTTAATTCTGAGAATTCCAAGGCAGAAAGAAGGATTAAATGGAATGATTCCCTGGGGGGAAAAAAGATAACCAATTCCTCAGTAGTTCCCGGTTTTTTAATGTGTTTCATTCAGCCAGTAAGGATGACCTAACAGCAGCTTGTCAAGTTGAATTGAGATCACACATGAGATTCTGCATTCATGGATCTTCCACAGTTCATTGGTTTGCTACAACTAGTAGGTATGGCGAATGCTACCATCATAGGCAAGGTAAGGGCACATTTGCTCTTTCACTTCAATAGGGGAGTATGGTTATCCTGTGACTACCTATTACATCTTTATGGCATAAAACCTAGGTGGAATGTAAAGGGCCTCAGTAATGAGTTCAGTGATCTTAAAAAGGCATGAATACACTTGAATGAAATGATGAAGAGCAAAGTAAACAGAATCAAAAGAACATTGTATACAGTAACAATAATGGTGTTTTAAGAAGGACTTTAAATGACCATGTCATTTTGACTACTATAAATATACAAATTAAAAATAAATGAAATATAAAGATACTTTTTTACATCAGAGAAAGAACTGATATATAGAAGTATGTATAGAATAATTTTACATTTACACACACATACACATACACACAACTATTTGTGTCTAATGGTAACCATCTGTGGGAGGCAGAGTGAGGGGAAAAGAAAGAAAAAGAAAAAAAAAGAAATTTACATAATATATGTATTATTATATATTTAAGAGAAATAGTAAATTGTACATAATAGATTTGCAATTTCATGTGCATAGTTTATAGAAATACTTGTTTTATTCCTTAAATTAACAATAAAGTGATTAATTTGCCAATAAATAATTTTAAAAACATATATGCTTCCTTCTAATGAAAAGATGATATGACATTAAGGTTTTACTTCTGCTTTAACATCTGCTTTAACAATATATTTTCATCTACCTTGAGGTTATTTGTAGAAGGAAGACTATTCAAACCCAGATTTCCTGACTTTAAATGGAGAAAGGTATGGGGGATATTGTGCTTTGTGCTGAGTTCTGAGCTTAAACAAAATAGAAGTCAACCATGACTTCATACCAAATGAGGATTGGTTGAAGAAACTGGGGAATGTTTAGCTTGGAAAAGAGTTAAGAGAATAAGTGTCTTCAAGTATTTGAAGAATTGTTCTGTGGAAGAGGAACTAGTCTTCTTCTGCTTGGTTTCAGAGAACTGAACAAAGAGCCATGAGAGGAAGCTGCAAGAAGGAAAATTTAAGCTTGATAAAAATGAAAATTTCCTAACAGTTAGTGCTTTCTGTAAGTGGAATCAGTTACTCCAGGAGGTAACACCCCAGTCCCCCAGGTTCTTCAGGGAGAGATTTGTCATCTTTCCTAGAAAAGAAGGAGAATAGGACATTTTTGGAGTTTAAAAACCTAGATAGAATTTCAATGGGAATTGTGGATATGGGGAAGGGAAGGGAGAATTCCAGGGCACAGGGAATAGTGAAATCAAATGAATAGAATCAATAAATCAAGGTCTGTGGAAGGATTATGACAACTAGTTCTATTTGGCCAAGGCATAGATTATAGGGAAGGATGATATAAGGTTAGAAAGAAAGACGTAGTACCAAATTGGGGAGGACTTTGAAAATTATCTACTGGACTCAAGAAACATAGGATAATAGACTTTAGAACTTAATAGGACCTTAGAAATCATTGAGTCCAACCTCTTCATTTCATAGATAAGGAAAAGGGGACAATAAAGATGAAAGGACTTGTCCAAAAATACACAACTAGGAAATGTCTGACATAGTCATTGAAGGGTTTTGAGAAGATAAGTGACATGACATGAATGTGACATTAGGAAAAAAAAATCTAGCACCAACATAAAAGATAAACTGGAGTGGAGAGAGAATAGCAAGTGGTAAGGCTAGAAAGATTCTAATAGGATACTTTATATGGATGTCAAATAGTAGGCAAACTAGGATAGTAGCTGTGTTCATATGAAGGACAAATATTTGAGAGATAGATAGGCAAGAAGAGAGGAAAAGACCCTATCTAAGTTTTCTTTTTAGTTTGCAATATAAACTCTATGTCTAGAATCTTCTTAAGCACATAAAAAGTCACCTGAAGGCAAAAAAACATAATGCCACAGTTTTTCAAAGCAAACTTGCTGTTTCACCAAATCCCTCCAATCGTTGTTCATTTTCAATGTAGAAATCGGAAGCTGAGTAATAGACTAAATTCAAAGTCATTTTCCATTTCCAAAAAAAGCAAGACATCCCATTTTAGGAGCTTGGATGTTTTTTAACATTTAATGGATAGAAATTTTATATATCCCATAAGAATTATTCAAGAACATCTTCCAATTCCACTTTCAGAGACCTATTGTAAACTTGCTTTTATAGTTATAGCTTGGATCCAAGAAATTTATTTCTTCAGCTGCAGTCAGAAAAAAGGAATGTCTAATGAGATTTTGCTATGTAAGTGGAAGTGTCATGGTGGAATTCTTTGGAAGACATGGCTCATTTGAAGGTAGAATATTAAAACATCAAAGGGTTGTTTTTTTATACACATGAAATTCATACGTTAGTAGTCCTAGTGGCACTAATAATAAACATTCACTTTGCATATTATATTTTCAGAGCATTTTTACAATGTCATTATTCCTTAAAAGAAGGAACAAGAAGTTCTGAGATGCAGATTTTCATTTTGCGTGTGAGGGAATAGTGGAAACATATAGGAGTCAGGAACCTAGCAAAGCCTGGACAGAGAGCCAGAATCAGCTTTAAAATTGAGGACTTTGGTTCTATGGCTTGGCTAACCCCTTCCAGGGATAAAAGCAGATGGAGTCACAGAATCCAGGGGTGAATCAGGCCCCAGCTTGAACTGTGCTTCTGATGCTTTCCAGCTGTGGGACTTTTATGGGCATTTCTGAGTCTAAATGCCCTCATCTGTAAAATGGGGATTATAACCCCCATAGTGTCAACCAAAATGCTTGCTATGAGGATTCAATAAGATGGCATATGTAAAGCATATTCTCAAGTTTAAACTGGGTATACACAGTAAATGTATGTCAGCTAGATTCTCCTTCAATACAATGTAAGTACTCATTGAGTACTCTGTATTTCCCAGAATCTACTACCTCTTTTTGCACATGGTGGGTGCCTAATAATTGCCTTTTGGAGTGGAACTTAAGGAGAATCAAGTAGTGAGTAATAGCTAACTTAAGCTTCAAATAAGTGGTAGGTAGAGAAGTGGAATAAGAACCTGATTTATGCTTTCATATATACTGGAAACTCCCAGGTGAGGAAATGTCTTCTGTGAACTCAGATAGTGTTACCTGTTCTGCTATTATTTAGAATCTTACAGAGTATTATTAGAGCAGGAATTTCAGTGTTTTTGTCAGGGACACACACACAGCCAACATGTGTTAATACCAGTGCTTGAACCTAGGTTATTCTGGCTAGCTTAATGCCTATTGTACCATACTATCTAGAAAAAAAATTTGAAAATTTTTCATTCATGCAATATACTTCCATACTTCATTTGTTCCTTCTACAGAAGGGGAAATTAAAAGTTTAGGGGAAAAACTGATAGAGGATAATTTTATCCCATATGTATAATTAATTGGAGAGAGGGACAGCTTTTTTGTTTTTTTGCCAAAGGGGTCAACAGCCAGCCATGTATAGAAAATGAACGCATCTTCTAAGATTAATTGTGAGGCTGCCCTCTCATATGATATTATGAATATCCTGTTGAGGGACACAGAAGGAAATGTCATCCCTTTCTGTTATAAGTAATTTATTTATTAAGACTTGTTCATAATTAAAAAGTTCATATCTAAATAACATGATGTATCAGTCTGAACTAAAAATAATGCTTTATTATCTGCATACTAGAGTTTTTTGTGTGTTTTTTGTTTTATAATTGAAGGCTATTAATCAATGCAGCAGCATGATTCATATGAATATTGATCATTATCTGCCCAGCCTCACTGTTAGCATTCCATTTAATGATGGCCAATTTCAATATTAATTAGAAAAATGTATTTACTCGATTTTGCCATAGCTGATTAGTGACTAGAAATAGACTCATGTATGAGTTGCACATTTCATTTGAACTATGCTTAAAATAAAAAATGATTCCAGCAACAGGGTATCAAGTCGTTGACTAAGCTGTTTATCATTTTAGAAATTAGAGACTTTCCTTGTTTGTTTTTCTTGGTAGTGGTATTAAATTTTTGAAAGATAAAGAAAGAAATATGCACTGATTTTTCTTGGCTCTCATAAGAAAACAAAGGAACATGTTAACAGTGGTCAGTAATAACTAGTTCCATTTTTATCATCCCTTTATTTTAAATAGGACTGGGGGTGGGACTATTTTAAGTGAACCAGCATGTTCATGTACCACCTACAGCTCAGGGGATTGCACCTACCAATTCCTGATATGGTATCCTAGCTAACAAAAGGCAGCTAGGTTTGAAACAAGACTTATGGGATAGCTAAGAATACAAAAAGTAAACGGTGACATGAAATCTTGAATGCTCTACAGGAAAAATAAATAAATAACCTGTGACCACATGTGACATTGCCTACCAGCTCTTGCTTTGCCGTTTTAGCATGGCTATTGCATTGTTTTGTTGTTGTTTAGATGTACAAAATTTGTACAGCAAATGGCCATCAATAGTATTCTTAGCTGCCATGCAATCAATCTGGCACAGTGCCTTTCTGCTCTATGACTCCCAGATGCATTCAGCACGTTGTCGTAATAATACCATAGTTGGCTCCATGCCCATCTGTTTTAGTAATTACTGTCATGTAAACTGATCTTTCTAAACTGAAAACTGCATTGTTGTATGGTAGCCAGTCATAGTTACTTTTTGAATAGTGATGTTTCTAGATAGGTTTTTGTGGTTGTTTTAAGAAATAATTTAACAGTTCTAAAATTTTAATTTTACTAGAATGGGAAGTAAGCTGAGGGTACATTGGGTGATATAATTCACCAGTAATTGAAACTGCATTCAGATGAAAGAGCAAGTAATGTGCACCTTAGTTTTTCATAGTCATCCATTGTCAGGTCAATAACCTGAAGATATTAATAGTTCAAATGAAGAAAGTGAAAGCTGTTTTACCTAAATGAGATGGCTAGACTTACTCTGATTCATGGCAATTTTCTATAAATGGTTTCTGTGTGAGCACAGTCCTTTCTACAGAGGTTGGACTAGGATTTGGATTCATGATGATAACAAATACCTGACACAGGAATGTCACCAGAGAATGGTAGTCATTACTCTGACTAACAAAGGCCAGTCCTAGCAGCAATCAGTTGACCCAGTGGTGGATGAAACTTGAGTATGGTACCCAGGAGCACACAAAATTATTGCCACTACCAAACCACCAAAGCACCCCAGGGGCAAGCAGAACAAGTGCCAATACAAATGTCAGTGGAGTGTGCCAATAAGCCAGATGCCATCATTAGGAAATTACTTCTTCACTGTGGCATCTGGACCCAATCTGTGACACCCAAAGCAAAGGAAAACCTAGGCAAGTTGTATGAACCACAAATCTAGAACAACTTCTTCAATTGCCTACCCATGGCTTGAATGTGTCACAGTGGCAGCATGACTCCTGGAGAGACTATTAGAAATGAAAAGTGAATTAATTGGCAGAGATGTTTTACCTACCAGTGAGGTACATTTTGGATGTGACTCAGAGAGGAAATTGGAGATGGAGTGGAAAAAAGAAAAACTTTAATTTACAAGCAAACTCAAGATAGCATCTGGTAAAATGTTTTTTTTCTATTTTGAACATTATTTATTACTTAGGTTTTACTTCTTATTACTCACTGGTGCTAACTTACTTTTCTTTTTTTATTGTAGTAACTTTATTTATTTTAATACATAACTAACTTGCTTTTTTAGCCTTCTCCTCCTCATAGTCCACCCTAGGACTCTTAAGTCGATCTAGACTATTTCCCTAAACATACATTGTTCTTTCCTGCTTCTGTTCAGGCAAAAACTCTTTTGGTTATTCTTATTTTTTATTTCATTCATTGTAATATCAAGATTGTATTAGAAACAAAGATACCATCAGAGACACAGAAACAATGTATGTTTAAAAAATACTTCCCCAAAGTTCCAGTACAGAGAACTAAGACAATTTTTAAATTCATCTAGTTCTTACCCCACAAAGTAACTGAAGAAAGCTCTTTGTCAGATGAAGAAATCAATTCTAACAAAAGGAAGGGGGCAGCACATAAATCAATGATTACATCTATATTAGGACAAGGAAGGAAAATACATGAATTTTCTTGTTTTATTCCCCCTTTTTTGCTGCAAGTTTAGGTTTTTGCACTGGGGCATGTGCAGATATAAACCCCTAAGCCAATTTAGGGTGATCACTGCATATTGTGGACCAGACATATATAGCACATTGACTCGTGAAAGATCATGTTTATATTTCTTGCTGTTACTGGATAGTTTATAGTTTGAAATGTAGTAACCAATATAAGATAGATCTGAATAGATTTCAAAGGCATCACATAGCCATGAAATAATCTTATTTTCAAGCCTATTTTAATCTCAAATTTATCTTTGTAGTAGCTCTATAAATAAAATTCAAGCAATAAATCTGCAGTGAAGAATTATTTGAAATAATTTACAGTTTGGTTTGGAGAATAAAAAGATTTGGATCTCCCATTACCTCTACATTAGAGAATCAACTTTTCATTCATACTTTGATGAATCAATTATTTTATTGATAGGGTACTCCTGCTATCAGCACAAACTGAAATCAATCTACACTTTCTCATTATGGGTGATTTCCTCAAGTCACAAAGCATTCATTAAACTTATCTACTATATTCTAGACACTGTGCTAAGCACTGGCAATACAAACATAAGTAAAAAAGACAGTCCCTGGCATCAAGAAGATTATATTCTAATGGAGGATATTAACAGAACAGAAAAAGTTATGGGGAAAGAGATGAAGGTATTTTGCATCCCTTTATTTATTTGGATTATCTTTTTATTTAGCTATCATCATTACATTGATTACTTTTTTAAGCTTTTTATTTTCAAAATACATGCATAGATAGCTTTCAACATTCACTCTTTTTTTCATCATTCACTTTTATAAAATGTTCTGTTCCAAATTTTTCTCCCTCACACAACTCCCCTACACAACAAGTAATCCAATATATGTTAAACATGTGAATTTTTTTTTCTCCTGAGGCAATTGGGGATTAAGTGACTTACCCAGGGTCACACAGCTAGGAAGTCTTAAGTGTCTGAGATCAGATTTGATCTCAGGTCCTCAAGACTTCAGGGCTGGTGCTCTATGCACTGCACCATCTAGCTGCCCCAATATGTGCAATTCTTCTATATAGATTTCCACAATTATCATGCTATACTAGAAAAATCAGATCAAAAAAAATGAGAAAGAAAACAAAATGCAAACAAACAACAACAAAAAAGGTGAAAATACTATATGTGATCCATACTCAGTCCCCACAGTCCTCTCTCTGAGTGCAGATGGCTCTCTTTATCACAAGGTCATTGAAACTGATCTGAATCACCTGGATATTGAAAAGAGCCACATCCATCAGAAGCAATCATTGTATAATCTTCTTGTTGCTGTGTGCAGTGTTCTGTTGGTTGTACTCACTTCACTTAGCATCAGTTCGTGTAAGTCTCTCCAGGCCTTTCTGAAATCATCCTGCAGATCATTTCTTACAGAACAATAATATTCCATTACATTCATATACCATAATTTATTTAGCCATTCTCCAACTGATGGGCATCCACTCAGTTTCCAGTTCTTTACTATTACATAAAGGGCTGTTACAAACATTTTTGTATACTGCATATACCTTTATACGGGCTGTGTAGTAAGAGTCTAAAAGTATCCTGGAAAAGAATGATGGCATGACTGGCTTGAACTTTCTCCTTTAAATAGAGGTTCTGGGAGGAATCAGCAAATCAGGAGAATCCAGGAATGAAATGATTTCATAACTTCTCATAATTCCTGCATTGAGGATCTATCAAATATGCTAGAAGACTTCTTTTTCTCTTTTGTATCTCTCCAGTACCAGAGGGCTACCAGGGCTCTTGATATTGTCTACAATTTTTACTAAGAATGGACCTACCTCATTTTTTTGTCATTTTTTGGTCACTGTTTCCTATACTAGTTAGATGGTACATTACATGGAATGCTGGGCCTGAAATCAGAAAGACTCATCTTCCTGAGTTCAAATATGGTCTCAGATACTTACTACTATATGACCCTGGGCTAAGTCTGTTAATCCTCTTGCCTCAGTTTCCTTATCTGTAAAATGAGCTGGAGAAAGAAATGGCAAATCACTCCAGTTTCTTTGCCAAGAAAAGTTCAAATAGGGTCACAAAGCTTTGGAAACAACTAAAACTCCTATACTACTTGTTTAAAACTACTCACTGCTGGTAATGTGCCACAGCCACAGTGCACCTTTTCACTGTCCTTTGAATATTTGGAATTTCAGTTCTTCCAAAATAAAAGTATTCCATGATTCAAAGTCAAACAGTCTTTTTGCAAGAATATTATAATTAAAGAAGTAAGATATTGCAAGAAAAGGCAGCTTGGCATTAAAACCGAAAACATAGTGTCTCCAATGTGATCTAGTTCTATCTTCTCCTACTTCTAAATCCTTGGTCCAACTAAGAATCTATCAACAGCATCTATTCTAGAAAGACAGAGACAAAAAAAAGAGAGATATCAGTCTTGCTATAAGTTAACTCAAGTATTTATCACTTCCCATTCTATATCTAGACATCACATGGTTTTCCTCCACTGTTTCTTTGCTATGGATGATTAGATTTTTCATATTTCTTTGAATGTCACTGCAGGAGATTCTTAGTCTATAGACTTGATGAAGTAGGTGATGTCACCTGTCAATAAGAGAATTCAGAGGAATCTTTTGTTTGGGTTTTGCATGTCATCTTTTATTTTACTAAATATATATGTTTGAATGAGGAGAAAGCTGAATTATTAGCCTGAATTAGTATCTGTAAATATGGGTTAGTTTGTTTTACACTAAGTGCATACAAATTGTAATGAATTAGGTCCCTAACAGATAATGCAATGTTTCAATTCTACATCCACGCCATATAAATCATTATACAATGCTTTAAGTTAGATCCATTATTTATTCATGCTCTATATTTTTTTCTTGGCAGAGTGGTCAGTATTTTTCCACCATGGTATTCTTTCCCTCTTTATTTCATATGCATGCTATGACTAACCTAGAAAAGTATTAATTACTGCTTCCATCTTAAGTTTCAGGTATTCTCCTTACCCCGACATTACTTTGTATTTATTTTTCCTATGTGCATAGTGCATACCTTAGTATACTCTGAGTTCTTTGAGGACAAAGATTATTTATTTTTATTCCTAATACCTAATGGCCTTGCACATAAAAGATGCTTAATAAATATCTTTTTAGTTTGAATTGATATGGATTTCATAGAGATTGCTTATACTGATCATCCTTGACATTTCCATGATATTCCCTGAGTTGTGTTATGATTTCATGAATTTAGTTGTGACACTAGTAACTTTTGACTCACAAAAAACAACAAACAAACAAAAAAAAGCCAACCAAAAATAAAAACATGTTTTAGCATGGGACTCAGTCATTACTAGCATTTTCCCAGTAGGAAACTCGATGCATAAATACTGCTGTATGTATATTGGCTTTCCCCTTTAAATATACCCAATGTTTAAGAAGAGTCATGTTTTTAGGAGAATTCATAATTTCTCATTTAATTAAAAGACATTTTTTAAATGTTCTCTTTATAAATTATAGCAATTCAGAGAACCATCATGCAGGGCCCCTTTCATCCTGCTTTCTCATTTGAAGCATTTTTGATTGGAAGATATTACATGGACAGAGAAATGAGGACTGATTTAGCAGTCTTTTGCTAAGTGTTTTTGCCTGTGTAGTGACCTCCACTAAGAATAGACCCGTGCATTGGCAACACACTGCAGATGGAGCCAAAAGCACAGATTGATGTGGGATGGTACCCTTGGCTGGCTTATAAGTGTCATTTCTTACTATATGCAGGCTTTCCCTGAAGCTGTGACTTAGCACCCGCTGTCTGAGAAAAAAAAAAAAGGAATCTCTAGATTTATTTTGAAAAAGTGGAGAAAGCCCCTTTGTAGTGATGTTCCAAGACAGTATGACTTTGAAAAAAATCTTATGCAATATGCAGTTCTGGCCCATTTTGGCATATTAGGTTTTCCCTCTCAATAACATTTTGCTTAAAATATGAAATTGAGGCAATTCCAATGGATTGAAATCTTCTCCCTCTGAATCTCTACTTCCTGAAATTCTTAGTATCTTTCAAGGCTTAGTTCATATCACTTAATTGTTAGAATATTTTCTCCTCTCAAGTTATCTCCTACTTTCTTATCTTACATGTTTTCTTCCTCTTTAGAAAGTATGCTTCCTGAGGACAAGGCTTATTTTTAATAGTTTTTTTTTAACTTGTCAGTAATAGAAAGACAAAAAATTTTAGTGAGTTGAATTTCTATTTTCTTGAAAGAATGATGGCATTTACAGGTAGCTCACAGTCTTTACATATGATTTTGATCATGAACTGCTTCTTTGTTCAAAGGCCATTTTTACTAAAGAAATATACAGATTATTTTAACACCATTAAAAATAGTTTGCCCTACCTCTAACTTAAATCACAATACTGTTTTCAAGTTCATTAACTAGAACCTGGAATCTTTGTTTTAATGGTGGTATTTATTGTACTTCCGCACAGCTTAAGTAATGGATCTGGCCCAAAGAGAGACTGAATCACCTTTTGGCCCTTTGAACTGGGTTGTAGGAACCACGTGATTCTCCCTGGTATTAGGGAATTTGCAGTTCACTGAACAAATTATGCATTCAAACATCTAATTGCAGTTATTTAATTAAAGCCTTTAGTTCATGCCAACTCACTAATGTTTTTGTATTGGACATTTTTAAAGTTATTAACATCCAACAGCAACCCTCCATGGATTTTTTTCTTTTTCAGGTAAGAAGAATAATTTTAAGTAGTTCATTGTGCTTGAAAGATTCAAAAGGAATTAACTTATAGATTATAGTTACTTCTCTAATTTTAAGAAGATGTAAAAAAAATGGTTGTATTTCAAATTAATTCAGAATTTGCTCTTACAGAGTGTGATGGATCAAATGAGATAATATTTGTAAAAAGTATTTAGCACAGTGCCTGGCATATACTGGGTATTAAATAAATGCTTGTTCCCTTTCTTTCCTTTCTCTGAAGGGTATAATTAGATTTTTAAGGGGTATACTTGTGTGTATGTGTGTGTGTGTGTGTGTGATATATTTATATATGGTCAGAGCCATAATCAGGATAAAATAACCACAGCTTTATTCTGGTTTTAAAATTTTAGAGTTCATATTAGCACTTGTATGTTTTCAGCAGACGGAAGCAAATTAATTTAGTGCATAGTAAAAAACATTTTTTTTCAATAAAAAGATATCAGTGGGCTCCTTCCACCACTACTCTCCTGGCCCAATCTCCTGCTGGGTACATTTAGCAAGACCCTGTTTCTTCTCTCCTCCCTAGTCTAGATCTGTATTGTTCACTTCTCCAATTTCTCTAGTCTGAGATCTACACCCACAGTCTCTTAATCCATGAGCATTTCATGGTGCTTACCTTATTAATATAAATGAAATAAATATGGTGATCACCTATCCTAGGTGTTCAGGGATAGCTGCAATTTCTAGAGAAGAGTTTACTTTTGCTGAGACATTTCGAGAAATCCTTTGTCAAACCACCTGTCTTGATTATTTTAGGTTAAGAAAATATGGTCATCATTAATAATGGACCCCAAACCCAAGGGATAGGTAGAAAAGTCAATAATCTGTGAGTAATTTTATAATTTATAAGTAATTTAAGTGAGATAAGTACACTTATTTAAAACAGAACAGTGTACAGATATTTCAGGTGTGATTTTGGAATTTATTTGGTAAAATTGTATAGTTATTGTAATTGCTGGAAACAATAGAGGTAGAGAAAAGACAGAGGAGATCAAGGATTAGGGAGAACAGCAGGATCACAGGGCAAAAACAAGAGCAGAATTTAGATGCCTCATGGCCTAGAGGGCATGGCTGGCACAGTAGGAGCATCAAATTCCTACCTCAGCCAATTACACTTTATGTCTTTCTCATGTAAGTTCCACATCATGCTGTCTGTATATTTTTAAATTAAATTAAAATAATTTTTTTATATTTTAATTTGCAATGTTTCCCTCCCTCTCTATCCTGTACCAGAGAAGGACACCATTTGATGCAGTTAAAAACATATGTAAAACTATACTATATGTACTTCTATTTATCAGTTCTTTCTCTGAAAATAAATAGCATCTCCCTTCATGGGTTCTTTATAGTTTTTATTTTTAAAGAATATATGTCTCTCATAGCTCAGCTCCAACATGGCTTCTTCTTCCAACTTCTTCAAAATTTCATGCTGCCTTATAGACCTAGGAAACTATCCTGCCTCTACCCCTGACCAATGGATGGGGAAGCTGACTTGCACAAATTTTATATCTCTTCTATACTATTAAACAAAAGAGCATTAAAGTACCATATCTTGGCTGCCTTTTGAGAAAGGCTTAATTAATGAAGAGGCTATTAATTGGAATGGGTAATTAGGTGGCTCAGTGGATAGAGCTCCAGACCTGGAGTTATTTTTGTGAGTTCAAATCTGGTCTCACACACTAACTAGCTGTGTGTTCCTGAGCAAGTTATTGAATGTGGCTTCCCTCAGTTTTCTCAGTTTCATCTCAGCTGGAGAAAGAAATAGCAAACCATTCCAGTATCTCTTCCAAGAA
The DNA here is from genome assembly GCF_902635505.1 of Sarcophilus harrisii. Taxonomy (NCBI): domain Eukaryota; kingdom Metazoa; phylum Chordata; class Mammalia; order Dasyuromorphia; family Dasyuridae; genus Sarcophilus; species Sarcophilus harrisii. The sequence continues at coordinate 309,750,411 of NC_045426.1, read as the reverse complement.
AATGCCAAATGGGGTCCTGGAGAATCAGATATGACTGGAAAATGACTGAACAACATTAATTAAAGTCCTTCTCTAAGGCAGCAACTTCAGTAGAAGTTGAAAAGATATAGATTTGAAAATGGTGTTAAGAAAAACTTTGTAATGAAGTTTTTAGGCAGCTAAGTGGAATAATGGATAGAACACTGGACTTGGAGTCAGGAGCACCTAAGTTTAAATGCTGCTCTAGATACCTACTAACTGTGTGATTCTGGGCAAAGTCATCTTACCTCTATCTCTGTCAGTTTCCTCATCTATAAAATTGAGGATAATAATTTTGTCTACTTTATGTGACTGTTGTGGAGATCAAATGAAAAGTTTTAAAAAATAAACATGTATATAATTCTAGAGGCAATAGGGAGGCATTGGAGTTGTCTCATTTCCCCATGTGTGTGACATGATCATAACTGCACTTAAAGAAAATGATTTTGGCATTTTTGTGGAAGATGGATTGAAACATGTGTTGGGTGAAGGAGAATGAACATTAAAGAATAACAATGAGGTTACAAATCTAGTATTCTGGAAGAATGAGGTACTTTCAATAGAGCTTTGCAAGTTAGACAGAGAGGAGGGTTCTATGGGATAAATAATGACATCTGTTTTGTACATATTCAGTTTGAGTTGTTCCTAGGAGTCCCTTTGAAGAGGGACTTCCATACATATTTGGTCCTAGACTAAAGTTCAATAATGAAATTTGAACTGGATATATAGATCTAAGTCTTGCCTATAGAGAAAAATACTTCTAAAATAAAAAAATAAAACAGGAGTAGTTGAGGTCAACAAGTAAGAGAACTTGTGGGAGGAGAGAGGTTGAGGGAAGACCCATCAAAGAGGTTTGATGAACACATGATATAGATCATAAATAACAAAGAAGATTATAGCTTGACAGGTATGAGGAGAAAGGACTGAGAGCAATGTCATAAAAACCCAAAGAAGAGACTATCTAAAAGAAGTCATGAACCAAGCAACCAAGAAGGATGAGAACTGAGAAAAGGTCACCACATTTAGCAATGAAGAGACTGCAGGTAATTTTGGAGAATATAATTTCTGTTGAGTGATGAAATCAGAATCCAGCATGCAAACTGCAAATGAGAAAAAATAGTCAATTAATATAAATAGATTTTTTTTTTCTCCCTATAAGAGTTTGGCTGAGAAAGAAAGAAGAAATATAAGGTAATTGCTTGAGGTAATAATAAGATGTAATAGTGAAAAGTTCTGTTTGTTTTTAAGAATGGGGGAGACCTGGATATTTTTTTCAGGCAACATGGAAGGAATCTGTAGATAGAGAAGGATCGAAGATAAGATATGTCCTACAAATATATTGTTCTTTCTTGTCTCTCTGCCTTTAATCACATTATTCTATGCCTAAGATGCTTTCCTTTTTCCTCTTCATTTACCGAATCTCTTGAGTACATCATTTAAGATACAACTTGAAAATTCCCTATTCCATGGAGTCTTCCCTGATCCCTTCCCCTGAAGAGTAATTATCAACCATCAGGTGCCTAATTTGTGCTAAGTGCTCAGGTTGCAACAACAACTTTCTCTGGACGTTCAGCTGGTACAGCTCATTAGAGAGAGTTCTGGTCAGAGAGTTAGGAAGATTTGAGTTTAAATCTAACTTCAGATATTTACTATCTAGACTTTGCGATTCTAAGCAGTTTCAAGACTTGAAAATATCTTGTTATTCAAGCTCATAAATGGTATAGTCAAGTTTTCTTAGCTTATGATTACTTAGGTCTTTATGTAGACATTCTACAAGAGCATAAATATGTTTCTTTTATTCAAGCACTATAATAAATAGACATATGCTAAAATAGGGGGAAAATAAAGTTCATAAGTGCTTCTAAATGATTTAATATAGCAATATCATTTCCTTTTTACACAGACACATTAATTAAATCATCCAAGAAGACATTAGTGTCTGTTTATCATTACGAAAAGTATTAATTCACTTGAAATGGAATATGAAAAATTCAATCATTTTTAATTTAGGTTTAATATGTGTATTTGCCCCAAGGAACAGGAATAGGGTTCACTATCTCCAAGGTCAAATGGTAAAGATTTCTCTTTTCATAAAAATTTCCTATTGTGCCAGGAGGAAATTGAGTTAAAAGTAGGTTAGTACTGCTTATCAGAGTTGCAACTAGCTGTGGCAATTGGGACTTTGCCTAGGGTATGGAAATTTAGCGTGTCCTAACTGCACTTACCCAGCTTCAGCAATGAAGAAACAACTGAGTTTAGCACTTAGTTACCAAAAACAACTCCACAGAATTGGAAGCTACCAGATGCTCCACCCACACTGAGTTTTGTGGAACTTGCCCCAGGCATGTTTTATGAATCTTTTCTTGGGAGTGAAAAATGCTAGTTATGGCTCTGCTTCTTACTGCATCCCACAGATGTTCCCAAGTACATCATGTTCTCATCAAGGAATTTCAGAAGGTAAGGGATTCCCACCCAGTCAGTAGTGATTAGAAAGTCCTCTGCCTGTATTGCTCAGCCTGCCTCACTTAAAACAGTCAAACCGAATGAAATTTATTTGTCAACACTTGCTTGTATATTTGGCTGAATTATAAAATTAATCTAATCACTACTGTCATCCCGGGCATCATCTATCCCGTCCACTGGGGTGCTTGCTCTCTAAAAGTAGACACTTTGGAAAGTTTGAGGGAGGATGGAAGATGGAGGGAAGAGTAACAAAGGTTATAATCCAACAAATTGACTCTGAGAGTTTTAATTATAACAAAGTTTGGTTTTATTTTGACACCTCGATTGAGGCAGAATGTTGATGTATGTATGTATACAATCCCACATACATACATACATACATACACACACATATTGATATAGTCAGTCCTAGAAAAGAGCATGAAAATTTAAAACATGAATGTTAATACATTAAACTTAATAGGGAGTTAGGTTCCTATAACTACCTTTCAATAGAAATTGCTGAAAATTAACTTTTCTACATATATTTCTTTATAACAAAACATTAATTCTGGTAATATTTACTTTTTCTAACACAGTAACCATGAAATAACCCATAAAATGCAATGCACAAAATAAAACTGGTAACAGGAAAAACATTTTTTCCCCACTACTAATTCCCTAGAATTCTGTGGTTTTTTTGTGCTAATGTCTCAATAACAAAAACAACAAAATTTATATCAATGTTCACTTTTCATAACACAAGAAATCTACAGTAACATAAATACTGCCTTCCCTTTTGCAAATGTAATGGATTATTGATTCTATTTATCACAAACACATAGCTGATAGTGGCTACAGACATTCCTGCACAAAATTTATGCAACACCTTTATTTTCTTACTACGACAGATCATTTACTTTATGCCTGGGCTTGGAGCTCAAAAGACTTACACTACATTTGGGGATATAATTGCAACACAAAGCTTGAGTTTTAAAGGCAAATAATGAAAATATGCAAAGAATGCACAGTAAGTTTTTACAATGGTAGAGTGAAAAGACCATGAAATGCTTAGTAGAATACTAAGTTGTAGTAGACTCTCATTTCTTTCTTTACTATGAATAGTGCAGAACATGGGTTGCTAACACAAAAGTGAAAATGAGGTTACTAATAAAATCTCAGGAATGCTTAAGGTCATGAAAGTTAAATGCAGGAATATGAAAGTTTCCTCTGTGTATATGTGTGTAAGTAAAACTCAATCACTGAATCCAGCTTTAATATGTTCATTTAGCCTAAGGAACAGGTCTAAGGCTCACTGTTTAAATCTCTAAAGTCAAATGGTAGAGTTGGCTCTTTTCATAAAAGTCCTATTGTGCAGACAATATGTCTGTGCATATATGTGTGTTTACACACACATATAACATGTGTATATTCATATTGTATATATAGAGACACATTATGTATACACATGTACATATGTGTATATATATATATATATATATAAAATAAAGTTTCTCTACTTTTATTGCAACAGGCTGTGTTTATATATTTATACATAAATTTATTTTTAAAATGTGTATATATATATGTGTAAAAAATTATTTTTCAAATGCAGCTCACATCCTATCCTTAGTAGGGAATCTTTACACATTACTATGGGTAACAAAAATTCATCCATCATTTGGTGACTATGCTTCCCAAAGTTATCTAGGCTCATCTTCAGGTGACATATACACAATCTGTCACTGGCTTATTTAGTCTGTACTCAAAACTCTTACAATTTGGCAAGCTATGCTAGATATTATACTTCACCAGCCCCAAAGAAACCTATAACATAATGAGGCAGTGGAGTGAGTTTTGTAGAGATTATTGTTCCTAACCTTTATATATAGTCGAAGGTATAACAGGATCATAGATTTCTTCCTGGAAGAGATCCTGAAGGAGAAATTGTCCAACTCTTAATTTTGTAGTTGAGAAATCTGAGCCCAAGAGAGGTTAAATGGTTTTTGCCCAGATTGCATGTTTAGTAAGTGGCTAAACCAGAATTTGAATTTATGTACTTCTGATTACAAATCCTAAACTCTTTTCACTGTACTAGGCATCTCCCAGAAAAGGCATAGCCAGTGTTTGGCAGTGTTAACATGATTTTTGTAGCTTCTCCTTTAGTTATCAAGCTTTTCATTTTTCTGCCTTCAAGGAAGATGCAAATTTTATCTCTCTATTTAAAATATTTTTGCAATGAAAATTCAATTCAAATGGTACCTGAATACCCATTACATTCTAAGCATTGGGAAAATAATCCCAAAATTCCATGAGGATTGGGGCCACACTGAGTTCCATGTCATAACATTCAGATACAGTGTTCTTAGCTCAGTATCCTAAGAAGTAGCGTGGGAGTAGGTATAGAACCAGAACTTATGGTGTCAGGAGGACAAAAATTTAATATTTTTAACTGTTAATAAATTTAGAAGTTCATTTGGGTAAATATGTTTTGTTGGTAGCTATATAGTCCTTCATCTTTGCTTATCTGACTACAGTCACTTAATAAAGATAATCTCCCTAGGTTTAGCAAACATATTCAGATCAATCTGTTTGCATTGTAATAGCACTGCTAAGTAAAAACAGTTTCTCTGATGTATTATTTGAAGGAAGCTTTATTGAAGGCCCTAGAGGGGAGGTAGTTAGTGATTGACTTTACTGATCAGGTATGTTATTTAGAACGAAATAGGCAAACCAAATGTACAGACTGAAGATATTAAATCCTCCCTCTGCTTTCAGCATCCATCCATCCTTCCTTCCTTCCTTCCTTCCTTCCTTCCTTCCTTCCTTCCTTCCTTCCTTCCTTCCTTCCTTCCTTCCTTCCTTCCTCTCTTTCTTTTTCCATCTATCTCACCACTCTTTCTTCCTTGAGCTTTCTTTTTTTGTTTTCTCTTTCAATTCCATTTTATATTATGTTTTAAAAGCATATTATTTAAAGTTATATTGTTTATTATTAAAAGTTCTTAGTGTAGCACCAGTAGGTCTTTGGAAGAAAGCTACTTTGTAAATATAAAATGCTAAATTAAGACTAACATTTTAACCCAGGAAGGTATATTGAGCCTTCAGGGAAGCTAAGATAGCATACCCTACACTTGAGATATGACAGAGCATGACTTCCTCAGTCATTTTGATGCTTCCCAAGATGATTTAGCTAAAGGTCGACTAGCCCTGAGCACAATTAAATTTTCTTCAGTACCTTCAGATTATGTCTTTGAGTTTTCTTTGCTGAGTCAGTGCCCCACTTCAAGACTCCCTCATCTTCTTGATTTCTTCTCTTAAGTTACTCCTTAACTGCCTTATATGAATAGAACTTCATGCGCTAGACTTTTGGGGTCTTCTCCCACACCACAAATGACCAGTTGTGTGTCCTATTATTATAGAATCTTGCTGGCAACTGGCTAGCTTATCATATTTCATTTGTATTAATGAGTAATACTGGCTTAATTTGTCTACCAAGGTACAGTTACTTATTCAGATCCAATAAATATTATGAGAAGTAGCATGACTTTAGGAAAAAAACCTTAGAATTACATGTTTTTCTGTGTTATAGTCAAAACCTTTGGTGCACAGTAGATGTGTGACCCTGGGAAAGAACTTAACCTCAGTGTCCCAGGTAACTTGCTAAGACTATATGTTAAAAATAAACTGTTAAACTCCATCAGTAGAATAAGTTTCTAAACTGGGAGTTCCCCCAGATCACAAATTTGTATCAGAAACATGTGAAGTATAAGTGTGTGTATGTGTGTATGTGTAGATAGGGACCAAACCTGTTATTGAGGCAACTCCTCCTACCCATGTAGGTCATCACCTTCTTTTCAACTTAAGTCTTTCCTGGGAAACTGAGAGGATAAGTGAAATTCCCAGGGTCACACAACCTGTGCATGCCAAATATAGGGACTTAAACCTTGATTTCTGTGACTCTGAGACTGATTCTCAGTCTGCTATACTATTGTAATTACTGTCATCTATCTACTATCGATTTATCTACTTGTTTTTCATCTATTTATATATCATCTAGCTATTGATTATTCGGTAGTAGGTCTTAGACCAAGCCCCATTTGATCGTTGTTTGAGCCCTGATTGGCTCTGAGTGAATGTAAAAAGCAACTATTTTTGTTTTAGCCAGAAACCAAAGGAGTCTTTCCCTCCCGCACTGATTTTTATTTTTGGGGGGGAGACTAGGTAAAAGAAGACATTTTCTGCCTCATTTTTTACCTAGTCTTAATCACTGATTGGACATTGCCTTAGTCAAACTGAGACCGGTTAAAGACCTTAATTAAAGATTGGACCCAGATGGCTCTGGAGGAAAAAAGTAAGGTTAGTGACTTTGCACAGTACTTAAATCCAATTCACTTGCATATCATGGCACTTCCTTTCTGATCTTATGATCCTCTTTGAGAATGAAAGACAAGCAAGAAGAACAACTTCTGTCATCTGTCTCTTTCTCTGTCCATCTGTCCAACTATATATAACATGTAGGGTGTGCTAGAAACTTTCCTAATCTATTTTACAAATATTATCTCATTTGATCTTCACAATAACTCTGAGAAGTAGGTGTTTTTGTTATCCCCATTTTACAGTTGAGGAAACTGAGACAAATGGAGATTAAATGACTTGCCCATGTTCACTCAGTAAAAATCTGATTCAGATTTGAACTCAGGACTTCCAGACTCCAAGCACAACACTTCATCCATTTCACTACCAAATGCCTCCTGTAATCATGAGAGGACTCAGATAAGAGAGAGTATTTTATCTGCTTTGAAGAGAAGAATTCTAAGTGTGGAGGTTGAGAGGGAATTCATTTCAGCTGTGAAGGATGGCCTCTACAAAGAAATTAGAGATACAGGGACAGCAAGATCAATTTTGCTGTGCTATAGGGTATGTGAACAGAGAGGTAATGTCTAACAAATATGGAAAGGTGGGCTGGAGACTGGTTGTAAAGTGCCAAAAATGGATTTATATTTTATATTAGAGGCACTAGGAGGACATCGGAACTTTTTAGCATGGGAATAGCATGGTCAGATCTGTACTTTGTGAATATCAAGTTGACAGCTGTTTGAAGTATAAATTAGAGGGAAGAGAAACTGGGGTTTAGGAGCCCAATTAAGGGACTATTGCAATTGTGTAAGTGAGAAATACTGAGGGAGAATATGAACTAGAGTAGTAATAGTAGTGGAGAGAAGAGGAAAGATTTGAGAGTTATTTGGTGGTGGATTAGATTTGGGAGGTATCCAAGGTTTGAATTTGGGTGGTTAGAACGATAATGGTAACTTGAGAGAAACAGAAAAGATAGAAAGAAGAGCATCTTTGTTAGCAAGAGGGGGGTAAACATAACCTGCTTGGATTTTGATGCATTCTCTTTGGTATTCTATAGAATATCCATTTGGAGATTTCCAATTGATAGTACTGTGGAACTTCTAGATATATAGATCTACATAGAAGTGATCATTGAACTCATAAGTTTAGTTCATTTTTCATTATTAAAGAGATGATTCAATGGGGGAGAGTGTGTTGGGAAATTGTTATGATGCTATAACAGCATTATTATTTGGAAGAATAAATTTTAAAAACATACACACACATATATATATATATATATGTATGCATTTGTGTGTGTGTGTGCACGTATGTGCAAAACAAGTGAGAATGAAATCTTTTTTCCAGCAAAAATAAAGGGTATAGGAAGCTCCTGGAATACTGAACCATAATACTAATAAAAATACATAAATTCTGAAATTTAAAAAAAAATTCATGCTCTTGGCTATTTTGAGAGTGAGAAAATTCAGTTTTCCTTCTACCATCCACCTTCTTTCCCCCCTTTCCCCTCTCCCTAGTCATCCTTCTGTCTCTCTTTTCCACCAATTATCTCCTTTTTGCAAACAGAGAATTGAAGGGGGAAAAATGGCAAGAGAGGTTTAGCATTGCCTCAGAGATTTGGAAGTAAAAAAGTGGCGGAACCACATTTGCCAAGTAGGTTCTTCCTGCTCTGAGATCTGGCCCCTTGCCTTCTTTCTTATTTCCCCTCTTCCCCTGGAGAAATGGAGGCAATTCTTGTAGAAAAGACTATATTGAATTGTAAATGTGTTAGAAGTCCATTAATTTAGTGTCTGCATCAGCATGCCAAGTAACTCTGAATTTAACCTGGCACCTTGGCAGGTAGACCCCCTTGTGCCCAGGCCTAACAATGGATCTGTAATCTGATAAGACAGCTCCCCCAAATGTAGAATAAATGGTCACTCATTTTTTTGCTGTGATTTGAACGAGAAAGGAACAAAAGCTTTTATTGACAAACTAATATGTTCCCCTCTAGTGAATCAGAGGCTAAGTGTCAATAACCCTTTTACTCACAGCTGTTCCATCGCAAAAGATGCCATTGCAGGATCTTTTAATGCAAAATGAACTCTTAGTAGATCTGTTTTCACATAAGCTTGACAGGGACCTGAGCTTTTGTGTACTCAGTTGTACACTGAGCTATATCATTGATCCCTGTTAGAATTCATAAGTTTTCACATAAAACAACAAAGAACATTTCTTCCCATGTGAGTTTTATGAACATAAATCCTTGGGACATTCTATATATGCTGATCTCTGAAAAAGAATTGTACTTCCATTTCCTCCAGAAACACAGAGGATAAAATGCTGGGTTTGGAGTGAGGAAGAACTGAATTCAAATGTGACCTCAGACACTTAACTAGTTATGTGATCCTGAGCAACTCACTTACCCTTGTTTGCCTCCATTTCTTCATTTGTAAAATTAGCTGGATAAAGAAATGGCAAAAAAAAAAGTCTCTGATATCTTTGCCAGGAAAGCCACAAAGGCTATCTCAAAGAGTTGGACACTACTGAAAATGACGGAGCATCAACAACTCATCTCCTCTCTGCACCACCTCCCAAAGGAGTTCTTTAACCTGAGGTCTACCAATTGATTTTTGAAATGAATTTGAAATATTTTGTATACTACCTCTATCGGAAATTTGACATTTCCTTCATTTGTTTAAAAAAACATTATTCTGACAATGGCAGAAAAGGTCATTTAAGAATCCTACACTAAAGCAATGCACAGGCATAATTAATCAGTCTTATAGCTCATTATGTAAGAGTAATGCTTCCTAAATAACAAAAACACCATGAAAACACATCAAAAAGATGGTCCCTTTTTCCAATGTCCAGAAATGGCCTCAGCAAGCCTCAGGATTGTGTGAGTTCTAATGTCCTCTGATCTTAGGTATTCTGCCACAAGAATTGATTAAAAGAAAGTATTAGATAGATAGATCTAACTATCTGGGTATAGGGACCGAGATAGTTAGGTCTATCTATCTGTCTGTCTGTCTATCTATCTCCCCATATATTTATAGTAGCTCACATCTGCATAACACTCAAAGAACTGGCTTCACGATAACCCTTTGAGGTATATAGTATAAAGACTTTACAGGTGAAACAATTGAGGCTCAGAGAATTGTGGTGAATTGTACAATACCATAGAGCACATAAGTGGAGAAAACCAAGTCTTGAACTTGGTGTTTTGATCCCTAGTCTTTCACATCACAATGGAAACTTCATATTCCCTCTTATACAACTTCTATCCCAGCCTTGTCAATGTCATTTAATAAAAGTAAATTATGTAGCAACAAACCAAAATTTGGAATGACCATATATGTCACTACATTAGAACTGACTACCTATAAAGTGGTCAATTGTCTTGGGTTGATTTTTCAAAAAAGAGAAGATCAGAGTTTCTCATACTTTATACATCTCCCATAACCCTTGTTTTATTTTGTGAATACTATTCTAGTGTTCCTTCTGGTTTGGAAATTCATTTTTGTCTTGATAGCTTTTTTTGCTTGGACTTCTTAACTGCTCCAATTCAATTCAATTCAACAAGCATTTACTAATTGCTTACTCTGTGTGTGCAGAGCAATATGCTAGATTCTGCAGAGATGAATACACAAAGGAAATAGTCTCTAACACTTCACAGTTGATTGGATGCCTTTGTACCCTCCTGGTTTCTACTTCCCAAGTATTCATTATCATCTTGGTGTAGACCATGTCAAAGGACATACTGGTGACAATTGTTTAACAACCAGCTTTCTCCAGAGAGGAAAATGTAGTTTTGAATTTAATCTACATTATTAATATTTTCCCATCATTTCTTAAATCTAGACAATCAGCAAAATGTTGACTCAAGCTCTCATTTATGGCATTTGCCAATTTCCAAATTGTAAATGCTCACAATGAAAACTTATCAATTAATCTGAGCTTATGTGAGTTGATTCTGACATGCTACATGACAACCTACTTCTATTCACCCCATCTCCATTAATGGTAAATGGCTTGGAGCCTGTATAATTTAATTCTTTTTAGGAACCTCAGATGAATTCATACCCTCTACTTCACAATTTCTAGTCTTAAAAAATTGCCTGCAAGTAATAAAAGACACTTGTCAGGCTGAAGTTCTGATATTCTAGAAGTTGCCTCTTTTTCCATTATACCAAGATTTTTTTTTCTCTACTTGGTCTTTTCTCCATCCCTCTTCTTCTAATTCATCTTTAAAGATTCAGATCATAATGCTATCATCTCCATGAAACCTTCCATGATCCCTCAGACAGAGGGATATTTCATACATTCCCATTGTACATTAACACAGTGCTTCCTATTGCAGTTATCTTTGTATATATATTCTTGAGAAACAAAGTGATATAGTGGTTAGTATATTGTAATAGAAGTAGAAAAAACCTGGATTCAGATCCTTTCTTAAGTATTTTCTAACTGTGTTATCCTGGAAAAGTCATCTAACTTGTTTGCCACAGTTTTCTCATCTATAAAATCTGCAAAATGATCTCAAAGGTCCTTTCCAGCACCAAGTCTGTGATCCTATGGTATTTACTCTCTTGTCCCCTAATAAAATATAAATTATGTAAAAAAAAAAAAATCTTTCCCCTCCCAATCTATGGAATCCTCCAAATCCCACATTTTATACCTAGTGTCATATAAATAATATAGGTCTGAATAAATTAATTCAATATTAGTAATAGCCTAACCTGAGTGAATAAAAATATTTTAGTTAGACTCTATAAATAATGCCTTGGCATATGAAATTTAAAATTTACTGCACAAGAAAATGTAGGTTAATTTTTCCAGTAAATCATTTGTGATGATTTTCTAGTATTTGTAGATTTCACCAAAACTTTCATAAATGTTTTTCTTAAGAGTTTTAGGTATATTCAAATATTTAAAATGTACAAATGTGCATATAAACATATTAGTGAGACACTAATTGCTTTTTCAGTCCTATACTCTTCCTATTTAACTGTTCTACTCAATTTAATTTATATAATTTCTATGTTGGGGTCTTAATATGAGCAAAATGATAACAAGAAACTTTAATAGCTATAATTATTGACTGATCATTTGAGATTCTTGTGCAGATACCACTCAACTAAGAAAAGAAGTGACATGTAATTTAACTTGTATATTTTATTTTTTCTCCTCATCCCTTCTTTCTCTGTCAACAGGAGAAAATTACTGCAAGTGAATTATGAAATATTATTGTACATACATGTAAAATGGATCAAAGCTGGCACATTTGTAATTTAGTACTAAGAATGAGATTTATATTAGGGGTCTATATATCATATTAACAAAATAGTATCCATCCTGCACTATATTATTTTACTAACATGATGGCTGAATTTCTAATGAAATGAAAAGGTCAGAGTTGCCATCATATTAGGGCTGACTTAATCTCATTTGGTTTCCTATTACTGACCTCATCTCTACCAGTCCCTGCTTCAAGGTCTTAAGAGTTCAAAGGCAGCTAAAGTATTACACTAACATATGCTGCTTCAGCTTTTAAATGCTGTCTGGAGGACTCTGCCATATAAAGCGTTACATTTGGAAATATGTGTTTCTTCATCTCTTCATTTGGGGAATAGTAGAATTGGTCTATATTTGACTATTCTATGCTGACCAGAAGTTATACTATTAAATGCAGGTGATGGTTATCTAGTTTATTCTTGGGAAGGCTACTGGAAAACAATATTCTCCATCTCTGTACTAATAGTCAGAACAATACCACCTGGCACATATTGGACATTTTTCCCACCCACATCAAAACAGAGAATACCCTAGTCTTTGAGAGAACTTGTAGCAAAAATGAGTGTAGTCCTTTTTCATGGGAAGCCCCTGAGAAATAATTTAGCATGGTTTGCCATTTCAATCAATCCACTGCGGATAGAGATGCCATTAACACCAAATGACCTCTAATCCTCCAACATAGAGGTATGAAATCATTAGCAGGGCAACAATATGAACTTTAAAGATGCATAATCCAATGCAAAAAGGGAAGAAATTAGCTCTTAAAGAACAACAAACCAGAGAACTATCAGCTACCTTAAATATTTCTACCTCTCAAATACACTTAGATACATAAATAAACGTGCACAATTTTCTTTTTCGTAGTAGAACAGGATTCCATTTTTCATAAAACATTTCAAATATAAGATCTTCTTAAAGTATGATTTGTTTTTTTAGAGAACATCAGGGCCCCAGTAAAGTATATCTCATTGCAGAAAAAAAAGTTGCAATTATGTACTTAGTGGTAGTTTATATACTGTGTTAGACATTTGTGACATTTTTAGTGAGAATGTGAATGTTGACCAGACTGACTCTTCAACAAAAACAATCCTAAAATGATAAAGTAGATTAAAATGCCAACAATATCCTTGTTCAAGCATATTTTTTCCTAGAAAAAAAGACCCTACCTTCAGAAATTTTTATCAGTTACTTGAAAGGTGATCTTTTCCAGTTTCTATAAATCACACACATGAGTAGCACTCAGTGATATTAACATTTTTATCCAATTCCCATTTTTAACACTCAATTTCTTGGCAGCCTCACTACCAACTTTTAGCAATAATACCTTGTGCTTTATCAATAGCTAGCAAATTCAAAAGGAAAAAAAAATATTTTTTCTGGCAGGAAGAGAATTTTTCATTAGGAAAGAGAACTGTAGTATATGTAACCTTTTTTCCAGCGTTTTATGTCAAGTCATATTTATATATATATATATATATATATATATATATATATATATATATTTATATATATATATATATATATATATATGTTCACTTTATCCACCAAGACTTTATAACAATTTAGTAAAATCTCCTGATCCTTCATATTAATCATTTGGAATTCAAGATGATTAAAAATGGTACTGAACTGAATCCTACCTTTCTTCTATAAAGAGAAGATTTAATCAGGAAAATGATAAGTGAAAATATGGAGTCAGCCTACTATAATTGAAAGATTTCTGGCTATAGGCTCAAAAGATCTATATTCAAATCTCAGTTTTAACACTTATAAGTTGCCTAACCTGAACAATTAACTAAATTTCTCTAAAGTTCTTTTTCATCATCTGTATAATGAAGACAATAGAATGGATGTTCTCTAAAGTTCTTTCTTGCACTATATTTGAGATTTTTGTGATTATTTTAGAGAATCTTTATTTCTAATGACAAAAGATTTTTAAACATGTTATGGGAAAAAAAGGTCACAATTGATATGATAAACACAAATTATCTATTGATATCCTTTATTTTTTATGGTTATAGGTCAAATCTTTATTTCTAACTCTGTTCTCTACAATTATGTTCCACACAGAAATCTTGCTGACACCCAAAAATTCAAAATGACCAAACTCAGTATCTCAATAACTGAAGCATGGACTCTTTTAATAGACCCCTAACAAGATTTCCCAATCTCCTACTCCAAACTAGGGAAAAAATGATCTTTTTAAAGCATAATTCTCATACTGCCATTCCCATCTTCAGAATCTCTTAGTAGCTACCCATTCACTGGCTGTCTGCAAAGATAAAAATTCCTTCATTTAGCATTCAAGGCATTTTACAGCTTAATTTGTAGCCTTATCACCATCTGCCCCCTAAGTATTCTCTATACTCCAGCTAAAGTGAATTGTGTTTCCCACACACTTTTCAGCATTTTCTCTTGCCCTTCCATCCATCTAAAATGAAACATCTCCAATTTCGTTTCTAAAAGCCCTACAAATCCCTGAAGCCTCAATTCAAATGCCACTTCCTCCATGAAGCTTTTCTAGACTTCCTTTTGACAACTTTTCCCACTCCTACTTTATTTAGACCTCTCAGTATTTGTGGCATTCTGCCTTATATTAGAAGTACTGTACTTCTAAGTACTTGTGATAGTTTACCAAATTCCCGACCTCGGAATCTTTGTGCTCTCACAATGCTCACATAATGCCTTTTCATTAGTTGCCATAAGAACATAGATTTAGAATTAGACAAGCCCTCAGAAATCTATTCTAGCCTCCTTTTTTTTTTGTATTTGCAGATATGGAAACCAAGACCCAGAGAATGTAAATGATTTGCCTAACATTATCATTGTAGAAAGTAGATTTGGAATTTGAACCCAAGACTTAAGATTCTATTAAATACCTATTTCTACTGCTATAGAAATATCAGTTGAATAAATGAATATAATTTCTATCTATTAATTAAAGCAAATGTCTTAAGAACCTGCACTGAATCAGCACATCTTGGGGGTAGAGTTCTGTTAAGTATCTCTACCTGAAAAAAAATTCAAATTATATCTGTTTATAGTTTGTTTTATAGATCTGCATTTGAAGCCTTTCTAACTTAACCAAAATCAAAATCAACAAATTAAAAAAACTTTCTAGGGGGTTTGTTCTTGCAAAACCCAAGGGCACCTCTATGCTGCACTTGAAGCATCAGAATAGGATTTTTGTGGAGGATTGCTAATTCAACTGCCATTCATCCCCAGTGTGAATTAATGAGGTTTTTCAGAAGCATAGTATAGTTATTCAGTAGCCCCTAGCCACTCCCTGCTTAAAAATAAAATGAAACTAAAGCACAGAATAACCTAGATTATTAAGGTTTGGAGCAGGGTTTTTATTGATTGTATGTCAGATATGTCACATGGACTTGACCTGTTGGCTTTCTTTCTAGCATTTTCTCTGAACCACTCTTCATTTTAGGGGGAATTGCTGTTATGTGCCATCTAAAAGCAGTGTGCAGGCAGAAATGAACTAAGCCTAGAAAGGGAGTTTGTGCTGTTATATCTCATTACTCCATTGATTTTTTTTTAAGTCTGCCTAATGTTATAATAAGAATATTTGCTGTTCAATGCTGAAGGATCCTAAAGAATTATACTGACCTCAAGGTACACCACACAGCAGGGACTGCTTCATCGGCTATTGAAATGCCAAGTCTAGGAAAATGGAATGGAGCAATTGCTTTTAAATCGACCCCACAGACAAGCCTTATGGAATCCCCTATCTAATTAAAGTTCCATAGGGAATTCAGACACAGTCCTTGGAGAAGGCCCTAGATTAGAGTAAGTGCTATATACTATGGTTACATGTACCACTGGCCCTTAATGGTCAGGCGAGTTCAAGACCTGAGTTTTAAATCTCCTTCAGGAGTATGCTTGTTCTTCAGTAGCTCAGCCCAGCCTTCTCATGCCCAACCTGGAGGAATGACTCAGAATTGATCAAGAGACAATTATAAAGAGGAGGTCCTATTTTGTTATTGCTTCTTTACTTTTTTAAGTACTGTGCTAAATGCTTTATAATTATTATCCCATTTATCACAAAAATCATGGGAGATAGATAATATATTATTCCTTGTTTATAAATGAGGAAACTGAGTTACAGAGAGATACAGTGACTTGACCAGGATCACAATTGTAAGTGTCCAAGGCCAGATTTGAACTCCAGATTCCAGGCTTAGCATTCTATTCACTGTACTACCTAGCTCTTCTCTAATAATATTTACCCAAGAACATAAAATATCATTTGCCCAAGTAAAACTCTAGCTACTCTATGCAACCTATGCAATCTCTTGTCATAGTAGAATATATCAAATGAGTTTTACTTTCAAGTCTGTCTCCCTCCATGGGCCAAAGTCTCCTCCTAGTGCCTCCCCAGAGAAAGTGGGAATGACTGCTCATCTGTAAAGACTGACCCAGGCCTCTTCTACTCCTTGTCATTCTGCCCAAGGCAATCTATAGGCAACCTTATGTGTTAGCATAGACCTAAAACTGGGGAGAAATCAAACCAAGACTCTGAGGTCAGCCTGTGAGCAAGAGGATTTTAAAATAAATATGAAAACGATAATCCTTGGTACTGACCTGTGTAGCTATCTCTTTTCCATCATTTTAAACACTTCTTGAAACTCGGCCTTACCCAAGTCGATCAATGAAGAAATGAAAAAGCTTCCTCTTGCTGAGTATTACCGAGTATTGCTCTTTAGAGCCATATCCAGCTTATTTGTTTAATATTTGTGCTTCCCACTTTTAATTAGGGAATTAGAGAATGTTACAAAGGATATTAGAAATTTTCAGTCTTTTCTGTGTCATCAACCTCTTTGATAATCTGGTGAAGATTATGAATTCTTTCTCAGAATTATGTTTTTAAATGTACATAATAAAATACATAGGATTACAAAGAAAATCAGTTTTATGTAAATAGTTATTATTTTAAAAAAGTTAACAAATCTCAGGTTAAGAACTTTTGATAGTCAAATACTCTCCTATTATTTATGCATGACTGAATATTACAAACTGAGAAATAATCTTTAAAATGCAAATAAAAAGAAACATAATTCAAAATAAAAGCAGAAAATCCAAATTACAGAAATTTGGAGTACAGAAATATAGATATGTAAACCAAAATATGTATGTGTATATAAAAACACATATACACACACAATATTTTTTTGCTTTACATCTCTTTCTGGAACTAATCCTTTTTTTTTTCATTCTCATCTGACTCTTAGTGACCCCGTTTGGGTTTTGGGGTTTTTTTGGCAAAAATATTTGAGTATTTTGTCATTTTATTCTTTAACTCATTTTACATATGAAGAAACTGAGGCAAACAGGGTTAAGTGACTTGCCTAGGGTCACACAGCTAGTAAGTGTCTAAGGCTGGATTTGAACTCACAAAAATAAGTTTTCCTAACTCTAAACCCTACAATCTCTCCTCTTCATCACTTCACTGCCCCAAATTCAATTTAATAAATGTCTATTAAGCTCTTTTATGCAGAGTGTTGTTTACACAAAAAGCAGTGTTCCTGTAGTAAAAGAGCTCGAATTATACCGAGTGAATTCACCAATATTTAAACACACAGTGGATACGCATATGAATACAGACATATACATATATCTACATGCAAATACATATATCTGTACATATACTCACATATGTACATATACATGTAAACATAATAGAATGAAAACTGATCAGAGAGAGAAGGAAAGGAGGGAGAGAAAAGAGTGGAGAGAGAGAAAGAATTTTCATTAAAAGATAAAGTCCTCCCCAAAGAAGTGACAACTTAAGCAAAGACTTCTAAAAAGGGAGTTGAGGAAGAAGTATATCATAGGCTCTGGGAATAGATTGTATAACTGCAAAGATAAAGAAAATAAAGTGTAAAGTTTGGAAAGCAGTTAGTAATATAGTTTAGCTAGCATGTTGAGTTCATGAATGGGAAGCAATGTAAAATATGACTGGAATAACAGGCAGGAAGTCACACTGCAGAAGCAGCTAAAAAATGAAAAACTAAGAAGTCTGTATTTTACCCTACAGACGGTAGGAAGCCAGTGAAGGTTTTTTGGTCTGAGATATGACATAATCAGACCTATGCCTTAGGAAAATTATTTGGTCAGCTTTAAAAAGGATGAATTGGAGCAAGGAAAGATTGCTCAGAAAGACCAGTTGAGAAATGATTGCCATAGTTAAACAGGCAAATCAAGCAAAAGATAGTGAGGGCTGTGCAGAAGACAGAGAAAGGGGACGGATGTGAGAGATGCTCTGGGAGTGGAATCAATCAAGAGGTCTCAGTCATATGAAAGGCACTCTGCTTGGCAAGAGCTGATACAAAAGACAAAAATGAAACAGCCCTTGGCTTCAAGGAGCTAACATTCTACTGAGGAGAATAAAACATATAAAATGTATGAGGCAGCGAGGTAGAGCAGTGGATCGAGTACTGGGTTTGGAATTAGGATAACTCATCTTTCTGAGTTCAAATCTGGCCTCAAACATGTACTAGTTGTATGACCCCAGACAAGACATTTAAGCCTGCTTGCCTCAGTTTCCTCATCTGTAAAATAAGCTGGAGAAGGAAATAGTAAATCAATCCAGTATGTCTGCCAAGAAAATCCCAAATAGAATCATGAAGAATTAGACACAACTGAATAACAATGACAAAGTTATATATGAAATATATAAAATTTAAAAATTAAAAGATAATTTGTGTAAAAGCGATGGTACTAGCAGATGGGGAATCATGAACAGCTTAATGTAAGAGGAGGCATTTAAGTTGAGCTTTAAAGGAAATCTAGGAAGTCCAAGAGGTAGAAGTAAGGAAGGCATGCATCCCAGGCTTGGGTGAAGTCTTTTCAAAAGCACAGGGACAAGAGAATGTCATATGAGGAATAGTTAGGAGTACAGTTTGTACACATATTTTTATATATGTGTGTATAAATATTGCATATATGTACATGCTCATGTATGTACAGTATGCCTGTGTGAATGCATGCACATACACACACACACACACACACACACACACACACATTTGGCCAGTGCAGACAGGAGTAATGAAATTAAAAAGTAGGAAGGGATGTAAAGAGACTAGAGGGAAAAAGACCAGGTTTAAGAGTAACAAAGGAAGAGGGGAAGAATAAAGAATATGAAACCAGCTGGCCTGGATTATGGACAAGGTGGACTTGGATTATGGAAGAACTGAATTTAAATTCAGAAATTCAGTAGTTGTTTAAATTTTGACAAATCATGTCATCTTTCTAAACCTCCATTTCCTCACCTACAGAACAGAAATACAGGGTTGGTATAAAGATCAAATAAGATTATGTATGGAAAGAAAGCTCTTTGCAAAGTTTAAATCATTATGAGAACGTGACTCATTTATTTTTATACTTAATTATTTTTTATCCTGACCTATGTATGGGAACTGATACAGAGAGCTACCGCACAGAATTTCCTTCCTGTGAGAGAGATTGGCAACTTAGCAGTAATTTACAGTCTCAGCAAATTGCTGTTGAAGTTAAGTGACTTTCCCAGGATCAGTGACCCTAGTGACCTAGTAATATTAGAAAGTGTTTGAGATAGCATCTGAGTCCAGGTCTTCCTACCTCCAGTTACAGTTTACTAAATGCTACACCTAGTAGCTAAAGGGGTGGAGTACACAAAGTGCTGGGGTCTAGAATCAGAAAGTCAGAGTCATCTTTCCAAGTTCAGATCAAACTTTGGATACTTGCTAGCTGTGTGACTCTGGGCAAGTCACTTAACACTGTTTGCCTTAGTTTCCTCATATATAAAATGGGCTGGAGAAGGAAATGGCAAATCACTCCTATATCTTTGCCCAAAAAAGGGGGAAAGGGGAGTCATGAAAGAATCAGGTAATTGATTGAAAAATTGGGTAAACAACAACAAAAATGAGAAAGATGGACAAGATGAACTCTCAGACATATTCTAGTAACAAATCTTAAGAACTATATTTTTCTTTATTATAAGCCCTTGACCAAGTTGAATTTTTTGTAGCCTATGCCGTGAGAGATTTCTCAACTCATTTTTCATATTATATCCAATTTTCGCCTAATATTTTTATTGAATGATTATTTAATTCTACAGTGTTTGGTCATCTTCCTTTAATTATACACAAATCTCTTAGATATTTAGTTTCATTTCTCAATTTCTTATCTCTTCTTTTGATCCTGCTACCTGAGCCTATATATTTTTTATTTAATAGTATTTTTCCAATTACATGTAAAGATAGTTTTCAACAGTTTGTAAGATTTTAAGTTCCAAATATTTTTCTCCACCCTTCCAACATGATATATGTTGTGCATGTACAACTATTTTAAACATATTTCTGTATTAGTCATGTTGAGCACATATTTTTAATATTGATATT
Organism: Sarcophilus harrisii; assembly: GCF_902635505.1. Taxonomy (NCBI): domain Eukaryota; kingdom Metazoa; phylum Chordata; class Mammalia; order Dasyuromorphia; family Dasyuridae; genus Sarcophilus; species Sarcophilus harrisii. Next base: position 309,729,925 of record NC_045426.1, on the reverse strand, counting down.
CATTCAGTAGTTCTATATGACTGCATATAATAGAACATTATGTTCCCAGAAGAATTTTATTGCTAGTGACTTAAAGGGCAATTGAAAGATATATGGTAAATATAAATAGGCTTTAGCATATTACCCATAATACTCTTGGCAAAAAACTGCTTGTTTTGACTAATTGATGATTTGCTTTTATTGACTTAACTGCAATCAGTACAGACTATTATGATCACAGATCCATTAAAAACAAGTATTCATTGACACCTATTTTTCTAAATTTATTTTTCGTATTTTGAAATCTGTTGAGATAAGCATTCATCACTTAAATACTTGTCCAAATTAATACTTTTTTCATTTGTTTTTACATATACATTTTGATATTGCTTTATGTTGTGAAGTGGTCCACTGTGTTTTGATCAGTAGTCCACTGGTGTTTTGGAATTGGAAAACATATATCACTTTGAGATATACTGAAATTTTTACTATATTGACTCAACCTAACCTTGGACAGTATAAAAAAATTGCTTATATCATTCTTTAATATCAGGTAAATTTAAAAGTTGTTTTCATACCAGTTTCAGTGTTTTTGTTATGCTTAAGACTAAAAATTAGATGGATGTTAACATTTTTATAAAAAACCATTTCTCTCTTACTTTTTCTTGATTTTTATTAGTGGTATAGAAAGAATAGATTATTTTTCTGTGATTATTTTATAATCTGTTCATTTGACATTGATATTAATCTTATCTGTTTATAGAATCATGCTCTGTGCTCTTCATTGTCAATTTTTTTGTTACCTATTTAATTTCTTATTCCTGTTGGGTTTTTTAGAACATTTTAGAAATGTTGTAAAATGATTTAGTGACAATGGTGGGCAGAGCTGCCTTGGATTTCTTTTTAGTAGCATACGTAAACTGTTTACATGTAGCATATAATTTTGAATCAATTTCCAGATTTTTTTAAGCATATGAATACTTACATTCTTGTTTCTTTTCTCAAAGACTTCTTGTAAAACTTATCAACTTTCCTCACGAAAACTCTCCCTTCTTACAAATTTTCCTCTTTCTGTCTAGGATTCCATAATCCTTCCAACAGCCTCAGAGCCATTCTAAACTCTCCCTTTCCTCTGATCTCTAGGATCCAGACTGATTAGTCACTAGACACCCAGGATTCTGCCTCTTCAATATATTTTATACCTATTTCATTCCATTCTTGCAAATACCTTTCTAGGTCAGACCCTCATGACCTCTTACCTAATTTATTGCAGAGATCTCCTAATAGCCTCCCATCCCTCCATTTCATCATGTTCTTATTGTTCAATCATTTTTCAGTAGTCCCCAAGTCTTCATGACCCCATGTGGGATTTTTTTTGGCAAAAATAGTTTGCCATTTTCTTCTCCAGGTAATTTTACAGATGAGGAAACTGAAGCAAACAGGTTTAATTGATTTGCCAGGCTAGTAAATATTTGAGGCCAGATTTGAACTCACGAAGATGAATCTTTCTGACCTCAAGTCTAGTACTCTAATAACTTCCCTACCTAGATGCTTCAATCTATAATTGCTTGATTAATATTTTTAAAACACAGATCTGACCTTGTTGTGTCTTTGCTAATGAAAATTCTGTATTGCCTCAAACTCCTTTCTGGCTTGTAAAGATATTCTCCATCTGACTTAAGCCTGTTTTTTCCAGGCTTAATCTTAATGTGTGTTATTGTTCTTTACAATCTATGTTCCTTTCTTGTTTATCTTCCCATAATAAATTCTCATTTCTTTCTCTCTCTCTCTCTCTCTCTCTCTCTCTCTCTCTCTCTCTCTCTCTTTCTCTCTCTCTCCACTTAATAGTAAATAGTAATGTATTTTTCCAGTTATACAAACCAAAGATAGTTCCCAACATTCATTTTTGTAAGATTTTGAATTCCAAATTTTTTTCCTTCTCTGTCTTCTTTCCCTTCCCCAAACAGCAAGCAATCTGATATAGATCTGATGTAGGTTATACATATTAAGTCTTGTTAATCATTTTTTCATGTTAGTTTTGTTGTAAAAGAAGAATTGGAACAAAATGGAAAAGTCATAAAAAACAAAAACAAAAACAAAAGTTAAAATAGTATGTTCCAATCTGCATTCAAACACCATAGATTTGTTGTTGTTTTCTGGATGTGGATAGCATTTTCCATCAAGAGACTTTGGAATTGTGGTGTATCATTGAATTGTTGAGAAGAGTTAAGTCTATTATTATTAATCATCATACAATATTGTTGTTAGTATATACAATGTTCTCCTGGTTCTGCTGGCTTCACTCAACATCTGGTCATGTAAGTCTTTCCAGGTTTTTCTGAAATCCCCCTGCTCATTATTTCTTTTTTTCATAATTATAACTTTTTATTGACAGAACCCATGCCTGGGTAATTTTTTATAACATTATCCCTTGCACTCATTTGTGTTCCAATTTTTCCCTTCCCTCCCTCTATCCCCTCCCCCAGATGGCAAGCAGTCCTATACATGTTAAATATGTCACAGTATATCCTAGATACAATATATGTGTGCAGAACCGAACAGTTCTCTTGTTGCACAGGAAGAATTGGATTCAGAAGGTAAAAATAACCCGGGAAGAAAAACAAAAATGCAAATAGTTTACATTCATTTCCCAGTGTTCTTTCTTTGTGTGTAGCTGCTTCTGTCCATCATTGATCAATTGAAACTGAATTAGATCTCTATGTTGAAGAAATCCACTCCCTTCAGAATACATCCTCATACAGTATTGTTGTTGAAGTATATAATGATCTCCTGGTTCTGCTCATTTCACTTAGCATCAATTCATGTAAGTCTCTCCAAACCTCTCTGTATTCATCCTGCTGGTCATTTCTTACAGAACAATAATATTCCATAATATTCATATACCACAATTTACCCAACCATTTTCCAATTGATGGGCATTCATTCATTTTCCAATTTCTAGTCACTACAAACAGGGCTGCCACAAACATTCTGGCACATACAGGTCCCTTTCCTTCTTTAGTATCTCTTTGGGGTATAACCCCAGTAGTAGAACTGTTGGATCAAAGAGTATGCACAGTTTGATAACTTTTTGCCTGATCATTATTTCTTATGGAATAAAAATATACCATTATATTCATATACCACAATTTTTTCAGCCATTACCCAGTTAATAGGTATCCCAACAATTTTTACTTCTTTGCTACCACAAAAAGAGTTGCTATAAATATTTTTACACATGTGTCCTTTTCCCTTTTTTAGGATTTCTTTTGGGAAACAAACCCAGTGGTGGCATAGCTGGATCAAAGAATACGCAACGTTTGATAGCCCTTTGGACAGAGCTCCAAATTGCTTTCCAAAATTGTTGAGTTAGTTCACAACTCCACTAACAATGCATTAATGTTCCAATTTTTCCACATGTTCTCCAACATTTATTGTTTTCCCTTTCTGTCACATTAACCAATCTGATAAAGGTGAGGTGATATCTCAGAGTTTTTTTGGAAACTCTTGCTCTTTTCTTTATGCCTTTGCATTCCCTCTTCATTTCTGCTTCTACTGTTTCCTCTAAACTCTGCTCAAGCACTACTTTTTGTAGGAAGACTATCCTGATGTGCCAGGCTCATAATGCTGCCCCTCTCTGGAAAGTTACTTCCTAAATATTTCATATTCAATTTTCTCTGTACAGATAATTTTTCCTCTATGAGAATATAAACTCCTTGAGAAAAGAAACTGTTTCATTTTTTTGTCTTATTATTCCCAGTCATTTTTCAGTTTTGTCTAACTCTTTGTCACCCCATTTTGGCATTTTTTGGCAAAGATACTGGAAGTAGTTTCCTATTTTCTTCTCTAGTTCTCTCAAATGAGGAAATGGAGGCAAACAGGATTAAGTGACTTGCCTAGAGTCACACAGTAAGTAAGTAACAGTACTCCATCTTCTGTGCCCCCTAGTTAAAGGGTTTTTAATCTGTCCTGCTTATAAGAATCATAATTTGATTGTTCACTTGCCTATTCTTTCTTAGATACATATTTTTTCTTCAAATCCCATTCAGTCATAGTCAATAGAAGGTTAATGTAGTATAATGGAAAGAATAGAAAACAATCAGAAGACATTCATTTATTAACTTCTTTATTCATCAAAAAATTATCAAAAAAAACTTTACCTGTTAATCTCATCATTTTCTGCCCATTTTTGTTATTGTTGTGATGATCTCTTTCTCATTTCTATTTCAGTAATTTGATGACTTGAGTTTCTTTCCTTTTAAAAATTAAATTTCTTAATCATTTTTCAGTTGTATCATTCTTTTAAAATAGCTCTTGTTTTATTTATCATTGTAATTGTTCTATTGTTCTCTATTATGCTAATGTCTACTTAATAGTCTTCCCCTTTCTGCTTCCTTGTCATATACTTTGTTCCATTTTCTGATTTTTTAAAAAAACCACCCTTGACTGGTTACATTTTTTTTTCATGGTGTAGATGAATAGAAATCTGGGCTTGGTCCCAGGAAGAACAGTTTCAAATTTCACCTTTAGCATTAACAGTCCTACCAGTGGCGAGTCACATAACCTCTATAAACATCAATTTCATCACCAATAAAATGTGGATTAAACTCTCTAAGACTCATCTCACTAGTTTGTTGAGATTCAAATGAAACAATGTATTTGTCACCCTCTGTAAACTTCAGGGTATGATAAAAAACATATAAGTATACATGATTTAACATAGCTTGGCTTAATGGATACTATAGAACCAGGAAGATTTCTGATTCTATGGAACATCTGACAAGCAATTGCTGTGTGATTCTGCGTAAACTAATTAACCTCTCAGTGATCCAGAGAACTCGAAAACTAAGGAATTTGAGCATTCACAATTCTTCCTTGACTTAGGGTGTTTCCTTAGCCTTAATTTCCTAAATCAGTGAAATCACAGGTCCTTTTAAACAAACAAAAACAGGTCACTTAACATTGAACTATAAAATTGTTTTTGAGCCCCACTCTGGCTAAGATATTTTACATTTAAATTTTGACATGTAGGACATAAGCATCTTTTTAAAATTATTATTGATTTTGTTATTTTTATCCTAATCTAGATGTTGTTTAGTATGTTTTATTTTCATTTAAGCCTAAATCTTTTAATTTTATCCCATCGCTGCTTATTTCTAACTTAGTTGTTTTATAGTGCTTGACTATTGTATACAGAAAATTTAAAAAAACTTTCTGTTATTCCATATTCTTTGTGTCAATGAAAATGATTAATTTTGACTGTTTTCATATGTACCAGTAAAAAAAATATTTAATTTTCTAGGAAATTCCCTTTATATGCTGATTAAATCTATTTAGTTCCACCCTCTATTTAAACCTAATCTTGTTTGTATCTAAATAATTGATTAATCATATTTTGATAAGAGTATCCTAATATATCCTACTATTTTAAATTCCATTTCTTGTGAGATTTTATTAAATGTAACTGTAGTGGCATTACATTGTGATACAACATTTACATACCTTTGTTTTCAGTGGTAGCTTTCTGAATGATAAAATTATCTTATTTTATCCCCTCTCTTCCTTTCTTGGTTGAATTAAACTCTATCACCTATCTTTAGTAGAATTCCATACTTTTTTCAGTTAGTTTCTGAATTATGACAAAATTCATTACAAATTTTCAAAAGGACATACAGTCCTTTCCCCATACTTTTGCTTTATCACTTTTATCAGATGTTACAATGTTGGACCTTTTTTATGAAGGTTATTGCATCATAAAAAAGGTCCAACATTGTAACATCTGATAAAAGTGATAAAGCAAAAGTATATGGGCTTAAATGTATTTACCTTTAATGTTGCAAATGGATAAGGTTGACTTGTCTTGACTCACAGTTTTGGTGTTATTTGTTTTATCAGACAGAATACAATCTTTTTTATTTGATACTATTTATTACTAGACCGAACAGTGCACCAGCATCATGCCGAATTTATATAATTATTAGTATTAAAAGACAGACTGGTGAAGTGGATTGGCTTTTACATGATTCATAGCCAATTCGTTGGTTGTTTATACATTTTGTAAAAAAGTCAGCTCAGACCCTACTAGCTATTTTTATACAAAATCTCTAACCAATTCAACACCATGAAAAATATTAGAAATATTCTGGGGTTTTTTAAAATAAGTTTTAGTTCTGAAGTATGATGATAAAATTCAATTTAAGTTTCTCCTTACTGAAGTTCTGTACTTTTGATTTTTTCAGAATGATATTTCTTTTTGTTAATTCTGGGAAAAAATTCTTTAAAAAATTTTCTGAATTGTACTAAGGAAATTTCTTTTAAATTTTCTATGACTCTTATGCTTTTGTTTTCTTCTCATTTTTCTGTCCTCTAAATCCCTCATTAATTTCATTGCTTCCAGATTTCTTTCTTGTTATGTAACTGAGCACATTTGTGCACTTCAGTTGATTCATGTGTTGTTGTTTTATCTGATATATTAATACTCTTTCATTATATCCATCCATACTTCAAAATTCTTCATGTTATTTTATTTACTTATGGTGATTTTTTTGGTGTTTAGTTTCCTAGGAACCCTCTGCATATATACTTTTCTTTGTCCTCTGTGGGTTTTTCTTTTTTTTTGGGAGGGTGGATTTCTAATAATTTAAATTATTCCTTTAATTTCTTAAGTGCATCTCTAAACTATTTGAGTTTGTCTCTTGGTATTTCTTTTCTAATAGCTTATTATTTTTATTTTTCAAGTAACAAGTATTTTCAAATTAATCTGTTCTTCCAATTATTCATGTGTTGAGCAAGTTATATATATATATATATATATATATATATATATATAAAATATACATATATATGAAAAAGACTCAATCCATAGTTCAGAAAAACAACTTTATCCATATTTAAATATGTATCTTATTTTCTGTGTTTTAGATTTATCATTTCTGTCAGGAGGTACCATTTTTATTTTCATTCTTTTGTATTCCAAATTTATCACTGCATTGATCAAAGTGTTAAATTATTTCAAAGTTATTTTTTCATATTGTTATCATTGTGTAAATTGTTCTAGTGTTGCTTACTTCATTCTGCATCAGCTGATAAAGTTCTTCCCACTATCTATCAAATTGACCATTTCATCATGTCTTATGGCATAATAAAATTCTGACATTTATATACATCAGAAATTAAGTGATTTGTCTAGGCTCACATAACTAATAAGAGTTTGAAGCTAGATTTGAACACGTTTTTCTGACTCCACCTCTAGTGTTCTATCTACTATGCCACTTAGCTGCCTCACAAAGGACTTTCCAGAAGGGAAATAAATCAGAAATTAAGGGATCTTCTTTGGTCTCTCTTTTTCTCTTAGGACTTTCCCACCAGTCTAAAGGAGGCACTGATGCTGATTCCTCCCCCTGAGGGAGTCTATTCATTTCATGTTCTCCAACTCTTTTCTAATGCACTCATTTAGTAGGAGAGATGATTTTTGCAGGACTTAATTGCTTAGTCCTGTCTATGTGGCCATTAGGGAAGAAAGCCTCTATATTGAACATCTTTCCCAAAGTTTCTCACATTTAGTTTTTTTTTTAATGTCTATACTGTATCTAACTTTTATCAATTATTGTTCTACCTATCATCCCTTCTATCATAATGACAGTGGAAAAATAAAATGTAGATCCACAAGGTACTTTAGTCCAAACTCCCATTTAACAGATGAGGAAACTGAAGTTCAGAAAGAATAACAAACTTGCCCCAAGGTCACACAGTCCAAGAATTTAAGTCTTCTATCTCAAAACTCAGGCCTCTTTGTATTGTATCAAAAATCTCTCTAGTGATTTTGTGTCATCTCTTATTTATTAGGGAGGGACATGGAGGTATTTTAGGCAATCATTGTATGTTGTGGTCTTTGGTTGGGTAGGAATATGCTATTGATGGTATATACAGAGGTCACTGGAAGTGCTGAAGAATTGAATGTACACTTATTCAGCTGGGAATCCAGCTATATTGGTTTTTGCTTTTCTCAGGATTAGTGATAGAAACAGGGATAAAGGAACATTCTCTTTCAGAAGTAGAATAAAGGAGTGAGAAAATGTACTGTCATGTATTTGTGCTTGTGTGTGCGTGCGTGTGTGTGTGTGTGTGTGTGTCTGTGTGTGTGTGTGTGACAGGAAGTTGGGAATGATAAATTCAGAGATTGACTGTTTCTCTGGCTACCTATCAGATATTTGCAAGCTGCTAAAGTCGTTGTTGCCTCAGTTTACCTTCATACATAAGAAAGATAAGATTGAAACAATGTGTAATATATTCTTGAAAGACAATTAGTCATCTTCTGATGCTGTGGCTATGAGTGCACATGACAAATGTCATGGTGATCAGGAAACACTGTCAAGTCAACAGGCATTTATTAAACCTCTACTATATGCCAGGCATTGTTCAGAGTGCTAGAAGTAGTGTGCTATTCATTGGAAATTTAAGACTTGAGAGAACTACTAAATATTATTGTGACAATTATATTTTTTAATATGAAACAAAAATAGGAAGATGGGAATAATAGCAATGAAATGAAAAGGAAAAAAATTAACCCCAGAAAACTCAAAGAGATTCTGAAGACTTCACAGTAAATTTAATTCAACTAACATTTATTAACCATGGTATGGAGGGACAGCACTTATTTTGGAGTCAGGAAGAACTTTTTTTGAGTCCTGATATAGACATTGTCTAACTAGTGCCTACCCACCCCAGAAGAAATTACCTTTTTACATAGTTATCTTTTCCACTTCATGACTTTCCCTATTTAAGTTTTAGCATATTGTTATAGGGCATAAGAAATTAAATGGGAAATTGGAACGAGTTTTGTGGAAGCTATAGACAATATACAAAGAACAGCAGAAAACAGAACCTATGACCAAATACTTAACCCAAATTTTACAACAAAGTACTGTAAATAACCTCTCCAAATAAGAAAAAAAATCATATTTCTCTGACATGAAGGGAGGGCCAAAAAATTTCACACAGATTTTCTAGATTGTGAGGGATACTGTACCTCAACCCCACACTGCCCTGAGACATAGAAGGGATAATTATTATGGGAGTTTTTTGAGGAAAGAGAGTATTTTTTATATCCAGAACCTAACACTTATGAGTATTTAATAAATGCTTCTTTATTGATTGATGATTGACTATTTGATTGACAGAAAATGACTGTTTCCATTTTAAACCCTCCCTATCCTGCATCCCCTCAGGGAGCAGCATTCGGAAAATATCAGAAGCTAAGCAAAGAAAGACATTGCTCAACTTCTCCTAATATAAGAATCTGTTTAGGAAACATCAGGTCTCAGACCAGAATCTCCTGTATATTCTGGGCTAACCCAGTGACCTTTTTCTACCTCTAAGGTAATGATGCTAAAAACAGAAACTTTAGGCATATTTACCTTTTTTCTTCTTAAGGTTCTTGCTTATTCATTTAAGAAGGCTAATATCTTTCAGCCAATATAGGCTTTGTGTCAGTAAATGCCATTTGGCACCAAAAAATCTACTAATTTCTCCAAACTATTCCCATTTCAGGAGGTAGCCCTGGTTCTCCCACACTTCCAAATTGCAGCTACACCACTGTTTCTCATATTCCCTTACAATCATACTCCATGGTAATGTGTTCTAATGAGCAGTTTGAATTGCCAATTGCCTGGTAGTTTGCTGCTAATAGAGAATAGATTATGTTTTCAATGGTTTAGAGTTGGTAGCCAAGTTGCCTTGTGATTATAGTAAATTCTTTTAATTGAGTTTGTGTAAATATAACTCAATTGTTTTGATGTTTCATCCATTTTTTAAACTCCCAACCTCCTCAGGCACCAGATATATATTTGCCTAAAGGGAAGGAACAATTTCTAGAATAGATATGCGACCCTGAGTCATTTTAACTTGTTTAATTCTTTATATGTTAACTTCAGAGTTGATGGTCATTTTTTCTTATTACATGACTGAAAATCAAGTGTGAGGGTTCTTTTTTTATTTGTTTTGCATGTTTGTTTTCCTATGTTTAATCTGTTTTACTGAAATATTCATCATTCAATTTGTAGATTATTCCCTCCTCACTCTCTTCCCACTTTCTTCATTCCCCTTGTCTTCCTGCTGTCCCCTGTTAGCTAATCTCTTTACTTTCTGGTTTCCAATAGCAAAAGATCCCAACCTGAGTTACACAGACTCCACAGAGAGTATGAGAAACTTGTCTAGAGCATAAATGAAATATTTGATAAATAACTACATCATCCTCTTGACCTATTCTAAAGAAAAATGGTATTAGTTTCAAAAAATGGATTGGATAAATTAATAGATATTTAACAACTTTATGATATAAAATAGTATATACTATATAATCCTTTTTCTTAATGAAAAAGTAATTGATCTCTTTTATTTTATTTCTTATGGGCAATGAACATAAATTGTAGCATGTATTTATGTCTTACTATTGAATAGGGAATATAGGAAAGTTTTGGTGGGGGGGGTTGTTTTTTTTTTCCTGAAAAGCATAAGTGATAAGAACAAAAAATATTTGGAAACTCCCACTTGATAACTTTCTTTTTTGATGACTGAGAAAGGAAAGGAAATGATCTAAATTCAAATCAGTCAGAGAGCACTGGACATGGAAGTAGAAAATCTGATTTTGTTAGCCATTTATTCCTTATGTGACCTTATTCAACTGGCCTTTTAGTTCTCTTTTATCTCTATCTTTTTCAAACGACAGCAAAGGATGGAAAGGCTTGATTTTAGGATTATACCTCTACCAATCATCAAGAATATAGTTCAACTAAGAAAAGGTACATATTAGGCACCAACCATATGCCAGATACTCGAGATAAAAAGACAAAAGGGAACTCTCCTAGCAGTTTAAGAATTTTTATTCTACTGTGGGGGTTGGGGGAGTGGGGAAGGCAGAAAACACATTAAAATTTTAAAAATTCATGATAATTTGAGGACTCTAAGTGGCCCAATGGATAGAATGTTGAATCTGGTGTCAGGAAGAAATGAGTTTGAATCCTTCCTCAGGCACATAATAGCTATGTGATCCTGGATAAGTCACCTAAACCACATTTGCTTCAGTTACTTCATATGTAAAATGAGGACAAAATATTTTGTGAAGTTCAAATAAGACAATATAATTTTATAAAGTACTCTGTATACCCCAAAGTATAATAAATATTTAATTTTATACTAGTAATAAATAATATATTATTATAAATACTAATTATTGCCACAAATTCAAGAGGGAACATTAGCAACTGTTGGCACATGAGTTAGACCTCCAAGTAGCTAGAAGTTTTAGGAAATAGAATTTTAAGAAATAAAAATTAGGGGCAAAGAATGTGTCCTATCCACAGAAGATAGTCTTTGTAAATGTATAACGTGAGAGAAACAGTATTGATTTGGAGGAAGAGCAAATCTATAAAATTAGTCAAGAAAGGTAGATTGTAGTCAAATTGCAAAGACATTAGAGGTACAGTTAAGGAATTTGTATTTTATCTTACCAACAATAAGCAATTAGAAAAGGTCCTTGAGCAAAAAAATGACATGATCCAAAGATTCTTTAAAAAGTAATTTGAAAATTAAGTGGAAATGGATCAAAAAGAGAAACTCTTCTGCCTTTGTTCTTTTTATTTTCTTTTTTTTTAAAGCTTCTTCAATTTTGGGGTGCATTTGCTTTTTTGCCCATGGTTTTCTAGACTAGCAAAAACATACTACGAGGGAGTAGAAAGGAGAAAGGCAGAAATTTGGACAGGTAACTCATTTGTAAAAGATCACAAGATCATAGCCCAATAGTTTGGAAAAGATCTTACCAGTTCTTCAGCTTTTCTCCTTACTTTCCACATGAAGAAAGTGAGAGTCAGAGAGCTACTGAAAGGTCTATTTAAACCCAGCTTCCCCCAACTCCAAATTTAGCTTCTTTCCAATTAGACCACTCTGAACATCTATGAAGCAAAAATAAAGTTATGACTTCTAACTTTGTGTAAGCATGAATTCTCTGTTGTTGAGATTCTTCTTCTAGCCCAGGGATTTTCCCACATTTATTGCATTTATGGGACTTCTTTCTGGTGTTAATTCTGTAAAAGAAAATAAGCGTTGACCTACAGTTTCAAGGCCTCCCTGTATTCATTAGTCATAATCTTTATCATTTCTTAGTTGTTGGTTGCATCCTGTGATCTTCAAAATACCTTCCTGCATTTATAAGATTTGGAAATTTAGAAGATGGGGGCTAGCTGTAAAGTATTTAAAAAAAGTTCCTATGAATTGCTTTGCAAGTAGAAATTTTTATGGTTTGTTTAAACTGTACTTGGAGAAACTATGCATGAATTTTATCCCCAAGTTGGATTGGGTATGGGGATGGGTAGGATATTATGGCATATAGAGGAGATAGAAATATTTTCCTGGGATAGAGCTACATCTGGTAAGACTAATGGACACTGTAGCAGGATGGGGGTAGGTGGAATGAACTCTCATTAGCTGTCTGTCTGATATGTTGTTTTAATTACTTATTCTTGATAATTAGCTTGTGAGCTCTATTTTTTACCAACTGCTGAACAAACCACAAATGCTATAGATCTTTCTAAATTTAGCACTTTCGGGGCAAAGCCCCATTTGCAATACTCTACTTATTATGTTGAATACAAGCTTCTCTTGTATTATGCGATATTGTATAATATGCCCTAAGAACCACTGAAACAGTATTTTCCTAAGTAGAGGGTAATATACTACATATATTTCATTTCTGGTTTCCTAGATGCTAAATCAAAGAATTTCAAAATGAAAAACAGATTTTTCAGATGATCAAACACAATTTCTCAACTTACAAAAGAGGAAACTGAGACCCATAGGAGAGAAGCAATTTTCAAAGTTGTATATAATTAATTCAGAGGTTTGGGATTAGAAGGGATCTCAGAAATCATTTTGTTCAAACTCTTCCCAGATCTCCATTTTATATTTGAGGAAATCAGCAGAGCAAAGGCCTGGATCTGCCAACTTCCAGACTCACACTTTTCCTTCCACACTATCTGGATAACAGGGGTAGTTTGCTTATTTGTATATATTTTTAGCCACTGCTAGATTTACAGATTAATTTATTTTTGTCTGAGTAATAACCTTGACAACTGCAACCATCTCCCCTCTGCAGCACCATAATTGTGTTTTTAATCCCTAAGATAGAAGTGGAATGGTTAAGACTTCCTTCTTTATATGCTTGATCAAGTTAACTTTGAATACTATTCTTTTTGTCATTTCCTTTCCTAATAGATATTGTGATGTTTAAAAAGGTTCAAGAGACATAATTTCTGGGTAATTTAATCATTTTATTACTGAGGCCAGGATTTTAATAAAAGAATGGTCATTTGGCCATCTCTTTGAGACCAAAGACAATCATGGGAGACTCATGGCTTACATATCATTCACTAATATTCAATCTCTTATTAATTGTTCCTCCAGAATGACAATCAACTCTGATTGGTTAATAACTAATGGATGATTTTATTTTTTCATTTCAATTACAATTAACAGTTACAATTACAATGAGTGGTTGGACCTGAACTTCCATTACATCATTTACTTTTAACTTGGCACTAGCCTTGGGCAATCTATTCAAAGAATTTGTTCCTACCCAAACCTGAGTGGAACACATTGGCTGTTCTGCCTGAGCATGGTTCCAACAGAGGGGAAGATCAGTTCAGTCTTCAGAGACTAAAAAATTAAAATGAGGATCTAAAAAAAAGAAGGAAATTTGCTCTCCCCAAATCATTGATTATTAATAATTATTTCTCTCGATATCCTAAAAGAACATAGTCCTATAAAAGATTTTAATATACATAAAGCCAAAGTCCTTTTGGAAGTTAACTACTTCCTGGATCCTTATAACATTTTTGGCAAATACGCTGGTAGTTTTGGTTAATTCAGAAATGGTCCTTTAAGCTGATCCTACCATTTTCTTTTTGAACCACATTTTCTTTGAACACAAGCCTACAGGAAAAGTCATGGATATTCAGATCTGTCCCTGACTTTCTACTTTGGCCACTGAAAATCCACTTTAGTCCTTTATTCTGCTTTCTCTCTTGTAACTTGCTTCTCTGGCTTTTGTAAGATCAGCATCTGAGATTTCTATTGTTTGTCAAATGTACCATTGCATGATTATTTCTATAAGGTTAGAATCACTGCATTTTCAATTGTTCGCTGTCCAAGCTTAGAGAGAGAAGAGAGCACATGTTTTCAAAGTCTCCTTAGGGAGAAGTCCCGGGAGGAAGAGAAAGACTCTAAGAAGAAGCCAACATGTATAGGAGTCAATGCTTCCACTACACACCTCTTCAAGCTTGCTTCCTTCAAGACTTTGAGGAGGAGACTGTAGACTTTTATCTTCCTTTTCTTTGCCTCACTTCTCTCATCTGTGATCAAAAACTTTTCCTTCATTTGTATGAGCAAAACATTGCCATTTCCTACTGGGCATGCCAGCTTCATGCTAATTATAATTATTAGTGAGTTTTGGGGTGTACTAAGGTTGCCATGATTGACAAGACCTCTACTTCCCAAAGAGCAAGTAAATACTTTATCAGCACAGCGTATGTCCAAACTGAGAGGGGAACAAAATATGCATTAATATATGAGTCCATGTAATGAATAAAGCAATGCATTTGACATCTGAGAATCTAGGTTCCCATCCATCTCTCTATTTCTATCCATGTCATTTTAGGTCTCTATACCTTCATCTACAAAATAACAAAGCTGGACTAAACTTTTTACTGAAAAGACTGAGGCCCTTCTAGCTTTAAATCTATTATCTAGTCTTATCTATTATCTAGTCTCTCTACTGCCTTCTCTAGACAACTTAACTAGGCATCTAGAATTTTGTGGTCTTGTTCATTACATCATATTTTCCCTAAAAATTATCACTTTTTCCATCTCCTCTTAGTTCTCTTCTCTTTCTGCATTATGAGCATGGGTGTATTATATAATTCCATGAATTTGTCACTTATGTTTCTATTATTGTGAGGCATTATTAAAGACTTTAATTCTGATATTAAATTTCTAAAGCCAATTGGTGAACAATGGTATGAAAGATGCTTCAATGATGCTAAATAAAGCCCTCTAATTTGAGACATTTAAGAGAGTATGAAGCATTTAGGAACACAGTGTGGATTTTCCTTCTCTGGCAAGAAATCCATGAAACCTGTAGGAATTCCTAGTCCAAAATTGTGTATGTCTGGGGGGTGGGTTAGAGGGGAGACAGAGAAAGAGAAAGAGAGAGAAATTTGAAACGTTTACTTTATTTTCTACTGTCAGACACAGTAAAAATTTTCTTCTCTTCTTAGGTGGAACTACTTAGCCAAAGAAAACTTTCAGATACGACAACTGGCCCTTATATATTCTGATCTTTGCATTTTCATTGACTTTATAGTTAAGCCAAATATATGTAGTGTAGAGACCTGTCATGTCTAATAGTCTACAGAGAATTTCTAATTTAATCCCAAATATCAGTTATGATGATGGTTTTGGAGAATATTAGAAAGCTAAGACTTTACTTGGATGTTTGTTAGTTTGTTTTTGGTTGTGATTCTCTTCAGGATAGGCAAAATAATTTTGAAATTATTCTTTGGAAAGTCTGACTGACATGAAGAAAATGTTGAGATCATATCTATAAACATTTTGAATTGGCTCACAAGTAATAAGTCACTTTGGAATATCAAAACAGCTCATTTCTAATGGAATTAAAAATTTGGGGACAAAGGTATAAAATTGTATTTTGAGTACCATGCTTTGTTAGGAAAAAATAATAGAAGTTGATAATAGATGTGCCTTTGATTTCATGAATTAAAATCTGGCTAATAATATCAAGTAAAAGAAATGGTAATATGGATTTAAATGGTTTCATAGATTTAGAACTAGTAGTCTACTGAAGAACCATTTCTATTCTCACTTTTTATAAGAAAACTGAGTACTTAAAAGGGCAAGTGATTTATATAACATCACACAGGTAGATTATCTAGGTCAGAGTTCTGCACCTTGTTTTGAATCATAGACTGCTTTGTCAGTCTGCTGAAGTCTATGGATATTATCAGAAGAATTTTTTGTAATCTTAATTTCACTTAAAGGTTAGTGAAAAAAAAAAGATAATAACTTTTTTCCCATCTAAGCTCATGGATCCCTTGAAATCTGTTCAAGAGCCCTAGGCTAAGAATTCCTAATCTACTGTAAAACTTTCATTTCAGAGAGAAAAATCATAAAAATAGTCATGTGGGACTCAAAGCCAAGTAAATTTTCTCATTTCAAAACTGGAGTACTTTCTATTTCAATCCAGTATCCCCACCCCACAGTCTAACATAGGTGCTTTCTGCATTGTAGATACTTGATAAAAGTTTTATCCATAAATCAAATGGTCCTTTGAATTGAATTGTGGGAAATGACTTTTTTTTTTAGTAAACTGGAGAGTGATGTTACCAAATCAGAAAGTGTTTTTAGTTGATACAATGTCCAGAAAGGCCAACGCTATTTCTAGCTGCAGACTTTGCATCATAAAATGGTGAAATCATACCCTGTCTCTGCCTTCACCTCTGAAGACCCCATACAGGAGGGGGTGATCTGTCAGTTTAAGGGAGTCTGGTTTCCTGACAGTAAGAGTGATCACATTACAGAAGAAGCTCCTAACAGGGATTGGTCAAATGTACTTGGAATACCTACAGCACTTAGGACATCTGTGAGAGATCAGATCTTATGAAGAATATCCAGCATTGGGGTGAGATTTCCCATTCTGCTGCTCTAGTTTCCTCTCTTTGTCTTATGTGGTCTCTAAAATGCTGGCATTGATCCTAAGGAAGGGAAACAGATATCTAAGTCATAAGATACTACTTTCTTATTCTTTTTTTTCCTTTTCTTTTTTCAAGTTAATAGTGAAAAATCTGGCTCTTTTCATGGCCATGGAAAAGACAAAAATTCCCTTGTTATTCACAAATACCTGGGCAAGTTTACCTCTCTCAACCTCAGCTTATCATTATTCAGTCCTGAGTTATGTAATGATTTGATACAGTTCGCAAGTAATTCACCTTTGTTCCCACCTATGTTAAGACTGATTACAAATCCTCATAAAATACTCATTATGTTACCAAAAATGCTCTTAAGAATAGTCTTCTTCAGGGAAGGTAATGCTGCTTTGAAATGTGGGCTTCTGTCTAATTATGTGTAAATTATCTGAGTAGAATCTCAAATGTTTAGTGATAAACAGTATTATGTTTCCCAGTCTAGTAGCTAGTTTGTGAGGCAGTATAATCAGAAGCAGCTTGTGTGCCATGAATTGCAGATTACATAACTCTGCATCTTTTTCAAGTAATTTTTCCTGAAATAAATAGGAATATATCTGCCACTCTTTAAAAGGAGTGTTATATTCTAAAAAATTTAAAAAGAAATAATTGATACTTAAATTATCACCCTACTGGTGTTTCCTCAGAAATAGAATTTTTAAGTAATAATAATAATAATATAATAATTTGTCAGATTTCTCAAGAAAAGCAGTTAAATCAGTTCTTATTTAAAGATTCTTTTTTTGGAAGTCAACCATTTTGATAGTGAAGCTTTGGCTAAGCTCTCAGTTATTAATAAAGATTAGGATGGATTTGTTTTAAATTGCCATTATAATATATGCATAACTGCTTATAACAGTGCTGTAGTAAAACTAGAAACATTTGATGTGCCTACACAAGGATAAAATGTGGATGAAGAGTGGAAAAAAAATTACTTAACCATCTGCATGTTTACAAATATATGGGTGTTAAGCATGATGTGAGAGAACATGGAGAGGACAAAAATTATCACTTTCCCTGCCTGAATACTGGGGCATTTTGTAATCCTTGCTGGTGTTATTAATAAACCCCCACTTATGAGCAATAACCATATTACCATCAGAGCTCCTTATGACTCTGCTAAATGGATTTCATTGGCAGACAGAAGACATTTCTTTCTAAAATGCTTTAAACTTGGATACTGATGCTATATTCCTATAAATATATGAATATCCAGCAATATTGTAGGGATTCAAGTCACAGATCACAACAGACTCTTAAAAATTGAAGTTGATACCCACTGAGAGGTCACAGGAGAAGCACATGGTGGTTATGAGTAGGTGGTAACATATGACAAAGAATTACAGCCCTTTGTAAAGAGCATTATCCAATAAATGAACTATCCAAAAGAAACTGGGTTGGTCACATGGCAAGAGCAAGGAAAACAAAGAGCCCACATATTTTAATGGTATCCTCAGGGATACTGAGAGAATATGAAAAAGGCCCTGAGCACATTAGATAGATCAAATTTGGGAGAATATGAACAAAAGGCAGAGATTGGTGAGAATTTTGGAAAGAATACCAACAGCATTTATATGATGGATCCATGAGTATGAATATATATGTAATAACCCACTTTTAAATAGTGCCTATTGTGTCCCAGAGCTTTATAATTTTAGTTTCGTTTGATCTTCACAAAAAATCCTGGGAGGTCGGTGCTATTATTATCCCCATTGTATAGATAATTAAACTGAGGCAGGCAACAGTTAAATGATTTTCCTGTGCTCATATTGTGTCTAAGGTAATATTTGAACTCAGATCTTTCTGACTCTAAGCCGGTCATTTAATCCACTCTACTATCCAATTTATATAGTTAATACAAGCTGACAAATATATAGTAAGTTAAGGCCACACAAAATGTTGATAAGAATGATGCAATTTTATCATTTCAATAACCCTCAATAGTACTAGTCCCATTTCATAAATAAGGAAACTGAGGATTGTTAAAGTTGCTCACTTAGCCAGTAAGCATCAGTCAGGAGAAGGCTTTAAAAAAAAAAAAAAAAACTCTACTATATGAAGCCCATGGACCTCTTTTCCAAATAATGTTTTTAAGTAATTGAAGGAAATTCTAAATATCAATTAAGAGATTAATGAAAATGAAAAAATATTTTCCCCATATAAATTCACAGACTTCTGTAATCATTCCATGGATCCTTTGGGTACATATAAAACCCTAATTAGGAAGTCCTGCACTGCTTCGTACCTATTCTCTCTTACTGAAGGTTCAGAATTTATTTTAAATTATATATAAGTAAAAGTTTATGATAAATTTCTAACTTGTCAGATTTGAAAGGATTCCCCAAGCATTTAAAAATAATAAAATCCATAACATATGTTGACATCTCAGAGAGGGCATGGGGAAAGTGGGGGGAGAACTGGAACACAAGGTTTTGCAAGGGCTAATATTGAATAATTGTCCACGCATGTTTTGAAAATTAAAAAGATTTAATAAAAAAAAAAAGGTGGGAAGGGGAAAAAATAATAAAATCCTGAAACATGCACTAATATTCTCAAGATTAAAGTGACCAAATGAATTATGCAGTAGAGTGAAGTTTATCTTATTCCCTGACTAAATTTATTTTATAGAAACAGATTTGGTCCAGGTTGGATAATGAAGATAGTTAAGATCTGATTGTTTGTGTTCTTATTTTTTATTTTTTTTGTTTCTACTAAGAAAATGATGTTATCTCTCTTGAAAGTCCATTAAAAACATTTAAATAATAATGATGACTGGATGAGAACATTTTTTTTTTGTTTATTCCTGTCATGAACATGACAGATTTTTGGAGACTATCATTTAGAGATATGAAAAAAGTGGAAGACCAAAGACTAAGCTTGTGATCCCTATAGGAATATTCAGACCCAGGTCTGGGCTTTCTGTTCAGGATTGCTGATTTCCTGTATATGAGGTAGAAAGAAGGAGGGGAAGAGAGAGAGAGAGAGAGAGAGAGAGAGAGAGAGAGAGAGAGAGAGAGAGAGAGAGATATATAGCTTGGAAGGGAAGGTTCTATGAAGTAGACTAAAACACAAACATAACCTCCCAAAAGATGACCTAATGAAAAATGAAACATGAAAAAGTAAAATTATGTCAACATTACATTCTTAACAAAAAGGTAGATAAAAATTCTACTAGAATTGGCTAAATTATCTTGTACTAGGTTCTACAAATCTCTCCCTCCCTCCCTCCTGCCCTATCTTTCTCTGACTGTCTCTGCCTCTCTGTCTCTGTCTCTTTCTGTCTCTCCTTTCTGCCCTCCCTCTTTCTCCATTTATGCATATATGTAAGTATGTTTGTCCATATGTATATATGTATGCCTATATATATATATACATACATACATACATATATATCTTATTTTCTCCCATTAGAATGTCAACTCCATGTGAGTGTAGATTGTTTAATTCTTCCTACTCTTATTTATATCTACAGTATCTAGCACAGTGCACTTAATAAATGATTGTTGATTGATTAATTATATTGTATAAATGGAAAATTCTCCTGGTTTGTTTAGTGGTGGAACAAGAAAGCCTGAGTCCTAGTTATGGTATATAAATGTTATGGATTATTGTTGTTCTATAAGAAATGATCAATAGGATGATTTCAGAGAGGCCTGAAGAGACATGAACTGATTGTTAAGTGAAGTGAGTAGAACCAATAGAACGTTGTACACAGCAACAACAAGATGATACAATAATCAATTCTGATGGATGTGGCTTTTTTCAATAGCGAGTTGATTCAGGCCAGTTCCAAAGTTCTTGTGACAGAGAGAGCCATCTGCACCCAGGGATAGGACTGGTGGGGTCTGAGCATGAATCACAATATAGTATTTTCACTCATTTGCTCGCTTTTTGTTTTCTTTCTCATTTTTTTCCTTTTTGATCTGATTTTTCTTGTGTAGCATGGTAACTGTGGGATTATGTATAGAAGAATTGCACATGTTTAACATATATTGGATTACTTGCTATCTAAGGAAGGAGATGGGGGGAAGAGAGGGAGAAAAAAATTGTAACACAAGATTTTGCAAGGATGAATATTGACAATTATCTATGCATATGTTTCGAAAATAAAAGGCTTTATTTAAAAAAAAATAACAATGCTAAAAAAAAAAAAAAAAAATGAGAGCCTTTGTCCAGATTTACCAGAAGTGTGAAAAGCTGACAAATCTATTGTTATGAAACAACACACCCTACTCAGATCAAAAGCAGTTCTCCCCTTGGGGAATGGGGGTGAGGGGAAGGGTAGGTGCTACTTAGAATTCTTTCTTGAAGAGGAAATATCCATAGAGAAAAGGTAAGCTCAGGATAGTGGTACAGACTTGAACTCCTTCTTTTGGAACCAGGCCACAGTCTGGTTCACAGCAGGGAACTAGAAAGATAGCAGTTGTTCAGTGGCCTATGAGAAATAAGGTTCCTGACAGGCAAGATGAGCAGTGTTTCTAGGTATTGTTAGGGACTTTGTTAGCTTGAGCCCCTAATGACATGAGTAAATGAGTGTGACTGCCCTCAGTGACTTGCTGTAAACAATATCTATCCAGTTCAATGGAAGGCTTTCTTTTCTTTTTTCCTATCTGGCTACCCATGAATTATGATGTTTTTGTTTAAAAATATATGTAATGAGTGTGTTTGAATTGCATTATTCAATGCTCTAGGTCCTAATCAGCAAATATCTGGGAATTACTGCCACCTGCAGATAGATAAAAAGTTCCCATTTTTTGACTCTTGCGTTGGGATAAATCACATGAAAAGTTAGGCACTTTAAAAAAATAAATTATTCAGTCAAAAAGTATTTATTAGGCATTCACTTTGTGCCAGGCACTATGCAAACTGCTGAAGACAGATTAAAGGAAAAAAAAGTTAAACAATTTCTTCCCTCAGTGAACTTACATTTTGTCAAGAGGCTCTGTATGTCAGTCAGTGAGTCAATAAACATTTATTAAACACCTCCTATATGCTGGAATAAATACAAAAAATTATTTTGTTAAATGAAAGAAAGGGAAACTGGTATTAGAGAGGATCAGAAAATGCTTCATGGAGAAGTTGGTACTTGAGTTGTGGAAGAAAGGGGCTTCTTTGATGTACAATTGAGAATAGAGTTTATTCCAGAGACTGGGAAAGGAATGTTTAGTGCAAAAACATAGAGATGGAAGATAAGAGTACTATGTGTAAGGAACAGAGAAAAGATCAGTTTGTTTGAACCACAACATTTAAAAAGTGGAAAAATGTATAATGGAAAGGGACAGAATGGAAATAGAGGCCAGGTTGTGAAGAGTTTGAAAAGCCAACCAAAGGATTTAAAATTTTATCCTAGAGACAATAGGGAATCAGTGAAACTTATTGATTATTGGAGTGACATGATCAGATGTGTTTTTTAAGAAAAATTCCTTCCATCTTTTGGAGAACTGGAATTGGAATAGGGAGAGCAAGGAAATAAAATAGAAGTACATTGCAATGATGCACAAGAGAGGATGGATTTCATCACTTTTGTAGATAGATTTATGATCCTGGCAATGTGCAAAATGGGTAATGAAGTAAAAGATGAGGTAGTAAAGACAAGGGACAACTTATAGAGAGCCATTATGCTCCATTAGTGTATATGCAATATGGAGAGAATGTGAAGAAGGTCTCCAGCAAGACAAATGTAACTTATGTGGTAAATTTATGAAAGGATTTAGCTACAATATCCATGGAAGGATAAATATCTTTGCAGTACCCATATCAGCGAGATCACTGAACAAGGAAGTATAACTTCTCAAAATTTTTATACTAAAGAGCATGACAATATTATTGAGAGGATTCTTTTTTAGGCACAGGTCAGACTAGATTTCTTTCCACCTTTGATATTTTGCGATTCTTCATCAGAGAGCAATCTATAAGGTAATTAAGACAGGTGTGTATCATTATCTCATTTTAAAGTTTGTGAAACAAAATCAAAAATATTAAATATTTTGACTATGTGCACACTTTAAATACCAACTCTTAATTCTACATGGGTCTTTCTCATCATGGTACCACTATTTATTAGCTATATGATCCTGATAAATCACTAAATCACTCTATTATTTCCTTTCTGTAAAATGAGGGATTTGTACTGTCTCTCATACTGGGTTTTTGGAATGAAGATTTGTATAACATAAATCATTCTGTAAGTGTAAACTTATATCTTTAATTATAGAAAATTCACAGAGAATATTTTCTTGATACCACTCATCCACACTGAACTCCTATGCCAATAATAACACAGAAAGCAAATGATATGAAGTCATTGGCTGAGCATAAATGGGTCCCATCTCTAGACACTAAAGTAACTAGACAGCAGGGATACTGCCTTAAGCTTCATCTTGATCCTTTCAGGAAAAAAACAAAACAAAACAAAACTCTGGACTAAGTGCTCTTGTTTCTGCTGCAGCAGGTCTGGTGAGGTCTGCTGTGTAACACTAGATCCATCTTTCATATTTTGACTTAAAGTAGTTTTTGCAGAAACATAGAATATGCTTTCAGAGAGACTGCAAAGAACTTAACATCCCTAGAATGCCAATTCCCATGATTAGTCTGACTTGGAGATGATTTCTTTAACCCTATCCCCATCTCTATTCAAAGAGATTGCCTATGTGGGAAATCTTCAAGTATTTTTCTTAAGTAAGGAATTGGTTAAGAGTTTGCTTTTTTTTTCCTGATATGCCCCCCAAGGCTGCTGTCTCATCATTCCCATTTCCATAATTGCATCATTTTGAAGCAAATCCAGAAGCCAAGTTGCTTAGTTGTATCCCTACTAAAGAGTTCTCCAAAAGTGAAAAGGGATTGGACTTAGCTTCTTAAAATGACTTCTCATCCCACCATAATACTCTTCTCACTTGGTTAGAATTACACCTTCAAATCAATTTAAAGAGGACTCCTTATACCTTTCCAGACTTCAGAACTTTGGTACCTTTTTCTTAAACATGAATCTGTTAAATCATAAAGAAACCTGAAATCCTTCATTATTACCCGAGGTTTCACTTTTTTCTTTTCTTTTTTAAAATATCCTTTGTTTAGTACAGAGAATGAATTTTTTCTTCATTCCAATGCTATTGTTAAATGCAAAGACTATGAATGTTACAGAATTCTCTTGAAATTTGTACTTAAGTGGTCCTGAAAAGGTTAACCTTGTCATGGTATCTCTGTGGACTTAAGAGTATGAAATATTGGAGAAGCCAATGGAAGTAGCATGGCACTTAATAGAAAGAGAAAATTAGTAATTCTTATTTGCCTGAGGTAAGTGCAGGCTTCAAAATGTCTTGATCTTTATACAAAGAGCTAGTAAAGAAAACAGTCTTAATAAAAACCTTAAAATAGTAGTAGGTGTTTTCATGACAAGAAAATACTACTGAAATTATGAGCTGTTATCTTAGAACTTGAGAAATAACCTATTTGTGGTTATAATTAGTCTTCTACACAAAGTGGAACTGTTTAAGAACCATAAGTATGTTGATCCCCTGTTTATAGAATCCTTGTAAAAATATCCTTGAATTGCTAGGATGATGAGAAGCTGAAAATCAAATGTTGGTGCAGAGAATCCTAGGCATGATTTGTAGCTGTTTCGCTTTATTAGCCAGTGGCAGAACCTTGGCCTTGGACAATAAGAATAGAATAATAATCATTGAAATGTATATGTGTTTTAATATTTTTAGAGTGCTTTATGTATGTAAGGAAGTGGGAAATCTGGTTCTACTATCATATATTAAATGCACATTTAAACACAAAAATGCATATTAATGTGTGGGTAGAACCAATATGAATATTTGTTGAAATGTGTAGAAATATGCATGCATATATATATATATAACTAGATGTATAGATATAGGTATATGTATAAATATATATATATATGTTTACATATTATATCCATGAATACATCTATATTTATATCCTCTTATGTAAGCCTCAAAACCACTTTATTAGGTGCTACAGTTATTATACATTATTAACAGATAGGAAAACTTAGGCAAAAAGAGATGAAGCAACCTGATATACATACATACATATATATATATATATATATATATATATATATAAATCCTGATTTTATATTATATATATATATATATAATCAGAATTTGAGAATGCAAAAAAAAAAGTAGAAAGATCCTCTATCCTCAAGAAGTTTTACAATCTAATGGAGAGGAACACAAATGGGAAACAACTTACACATGAGCAAGGCTCATACATAAACACATATGGGTATAGATAGATATAGATATATAACAAATTGAAGATATATAAGAGGAAAGGTAGTAACATTAAAGGGGATTTAGAAGGGTATTGTGCAGAAGGAAGTATTTTCATTGAGATTTGAAGGAAATCAGAGGTGGAAGAGCTTTCCAAGCATGAGGAATAGCAAGGGAAAATTTACTAAGCTGAAGGATGGAATGTTTTGTCTGAGGAGACTCTTGATCATTGCATCATAAAGTATAGAGAAGGGAATAAGGTATGTGAAAACTGGAAAAGTCAAAAGGGGTCAGGATATGAAAGTCTTTAAAAGCCAAATGTAGTATTTTAAATTTGATCCTGGAGGAAATAGGGAGCCACTGAAATTTATTGTATAAGGATTGACATAGACTTGCACTTTAGGAAGATTATAGCTGAGTGCAGGATTGACTGGATTGAAGGAAACTTTTCCTTTAAAGGATGGAATTTTAAGCGCTTAAAAGTAGAGACTGAGCTTGCTTAAAGGGACAGATAAGGTACTGGGTAATACTATGAGGTAGGAGATGTTTTGTTAATGATGTGCTGTAGTCTTCAGCCAAATGGGACAGGAAATGTAGTGCTGTACTCTTTATGGGACAATTTCTACAAAACAGAAAATATCGGACCAAAAGAGTGGGAGACAGAAGGTCTGTGGAAGAACTGAGAGATATACGAAGAAGTGTCAGTGCCCCAGAGATTGGTGTTTTCACTAAAGAGGTCATAAAATATTAAAGCTCTAAGAGACAACCTAAAAGAACACCTCGAACAAATGTCAGCGTCAGCGACTGCTCTCTCCATTACAGACCCTCCTTTGAGACATAAGTGAAACAGCTAGGAAGTAAGAGAAAGGAGGAAGGGCATGGTGGCTGGAATACCAGTTGCTTGCTTTCTTATCTAGAACAATGGAGGAAATTAAAAGGGGCCCAACACCAAGGGGGATAATGATGTGCTCTCCATAACAAATGCTCCTGCTGATTTGCCTTCAGAAGAACGAGTAAGTTTTCTAATGATACTAATAATGTCAGCTTATAGTATGTCGATAAAAAAAGCTCATACACATGGCTAAGTCTTGCAGATTTGTTTATAGACATAGAGATATTTAGGATAGTTTTTGGGATCAAGTCATTGCCACCATAAATTATAGAAGGTTATCTTTAAGGAGCCAGGATGTATTGATTGATGCAGACTATGTAATGAAACAGTAGAAACTATGCAAGATATCACTGCAGGTTGCAAAATGGAGCATCTCCCAGATACCTAGAAAGACACATCAGATATTTTGAATTAAACTCCAGAAGCTTGCTATCTTTAAAAAAGTAACAGATATCAAATCTCTTCATTGTAAAAACATATTCACGAATGCCCTTGAGAATTTGACAGATAAATCTAATGTACCTTGAAGCATCAATATAGATTAAAAAAACAAACAAACCCCAAAATCCCACATGGTCCCTACCAGATGAGGCATTGATCGTCCCACAAAAAATGAAAAATAATAATTTTAATAGATGTGGCCATCTTTACTACTCATAATTAACAGAATTAATGGAATGAAAATGATTCAGAATATAGAGACCTGATGAATAAATTAAAATCATAAAGGACAGGATAGTGTAAATGCTGTCCCCATCATCCTGTCTGCTACCAGAATTGTCCTCAATATGATGCTTTGAGTCAGTCTAAATATAATGAGCTTACAACTCAATAATATTATTCACTTTCAAAAAGCAGCCATTTTACACACTTGCATGACAGATCTCAGAAAATTAAATATAGAACCATCATAGCAGGAGAGCAACCTGCCCTAAGCTTGCTTTTATCTGAATCTTATCAGAAAAGATAAGGATTAAGTAAAAGCAATAAAAATTTTAGCTCACATGTATTATAGCATTTCAAAACAGTCAAATATGATGGCACACATGTGTGTAATCCCTATAATTGGGCTTGACTAAAGCTAGTGGATTTCTTGAGTTTGGGAGTTTTGAGATATAGTGAGCTAAGTTGGTTGTGTGTTCTCACTGATCTTCACTAATGTGGAGCCCCCTAAGGAGGAAACTAGATATGAGGAGGAGTGAATTGGATCAAGTCAAAACTGGGGCAGGATAAAACTCATTAGTAATAGGAGAAAGTTTTTGAGAGGCTAGTGGACTTCCTGTGTAGATGAGATAGGCAGACCTAGTTAATAAAAATTACAGAAGTCTTTACATGTGTCATTACAGTTGAATTATCCTAAGAACAGCTTTATATGGTAGATGCTATTATACCACTTTTGCAGAATAGGAAACTGAGGCTTATAAAAGTTAGGTCTTGCTCAGAGACATAGCAGTAATAAGTAAATTAACTGATTCTCAAATTTTCTGGTCTCAAGACCTATTTGCCTTTTTAAAAATCATCAACTTCAAAAAATATTTTTAAGGATATATCTCTTGATATTTACAATATTAAAAATTTAAAAGGATAAATTTTGAAATATTTATTTACAATAATAAATTCATGATATGTCATAACAATAGTATTTTTAAAACAATAACTATATTTTTCAAAACAAAAATAAGAAAGTTGGCATTATTTTACTTAGTTATGGAAATTTTTTAAATGTCTGGATTAAGACATTTGGTTTCTTTTATTGGTCTTGCTGTCTTTTGGTAGGTGGAAGGGAAAAAATCTGGAACTAAAAATCTTATAAAAAATAAATGTTGAGAACTAGCTTTACATGTAATTGGAAAAAATTACTATTTACTAAAAATTAGATATTTGGTTTCCATATATGCTTCTTCATTTAATCCATTATGAAATGTTGTTTTAGTGGAAGTTCAGGGAGAAAATTAAGCCTCATCAAATATGAGAAAAGGGAGAATTATTTACTAGGCAAATAACATCTTAATGTTTAAAAAAAAATAGTTTTCACCTCATAGAACCCTTTATGAGAATCATGGAGATCCCAAAGTAACCTCAGACAATAGTCTGAGAGTCAATGAACTATAACACAGGAAGGGCAAGGGGAAAAGAGTTGATAAATTAAGGTAAGTAAGTGTAAAGACAAACACTGTAGAAAATGTGACCAATGAATAAATGATATATGACAGCACAATAGATAGAGCAACTGGACCTGAATTCTAATTTGTGACTCTGAGTAAGTTATTTAACCACTACCTCAGGTTCCTCATCTGTAAAATGAAGATAATAATTATAACTACTTTCCAGGGTTGTTGTGAAGATCAAATAAGATAAAATTTATAAAGCACTTTGCAAACCCTAAAAATGCTACAAAAATGCCAGTTATCATGTCATCACATTATAGTTATTAGCATTTTTACAGCCCAGTTTAGTTAAAGAAAGGTTCCTTTCTATATGCCCAGGGCAAATGTTATAAAAGATTAACAGTTTTACTTGGTTCCAATTATTAATTGCATTTATGTGTTTTAAATCTGCACTTGATCTTTGGGAAAGAAAATAAAAAGAAAGGAGGACATTGAATAGGAAGAGACTAAAGGACAAATAAATATTTTATAAGTAGTTGATGAATGGAGGCAGCATGGTATATAAAGAAAACCAAATAGTTTTCTAGTCTTCATTCTACTGCTATATGATCCTGGGCAAGTCAAATTTCCTTAGCTACAAAGAGGTTTGACTTCTTTGAGTCTATCAGATTGATCAGTCAATCAGTCAATCAACAAGCATTTATTAAACCCTTACAGTCATGGTTCTGGGCCCTAGAAATATGAAAACAAAAAATAAACAGAATATTTTCTTTGAAAGTAAGGACTGTTTTCCTCCTGTAAGGGACATCAACATGCATGAATATATGAAGGTATATAATAAAAAAGAGAGAAAATAATGTTTCTTTTAAATTGTGGGCAGGCACTAGCATCTGGGGAGAGATTGTCAGGAAAGTACTCATGAAGGTAATTAGAACCATTTGAGCCAACTCTTAAAAACAAAACAAAACAAAAAACCTATAAATTCAGACTTTTAGAGGAGAGTGAGTACATTCCAGATATAGGAAATAGCCAGTTGCAAAAGTGTAGATCCAGCAGGGACAACATAAGGAACAAAAAGGATGGAAAGATAGAATGACCTAAGTTGTGAAGAGCTTTAAATATCAAAAGAAGATTTTTGTAATTTGTTGGTAACTGCTGGAATTGAGTAGGGGAATAATATGGACAGAATTGCTCTTTAGAAATAGTTGCTTAGGAACAATAAAAATGGAGAAAAATGGAAAAATGGAAAATTATGAAAGTGAGAATAATATGAACTTGTAAAGTTCCAGGTCCTCCTATTTCCCATTTAACCATCAAAATTGCAAGAATCCAGGCCAAAAAGTAGAAATAAAGCAAGTGGATGAGGAGGAGAGGCTTCCAAAGTAGACAGAAACACCCACTGGTTCATTAGAAGAAATCACCACTTTGCTGCTTTTATCTCTGCCTCCCACCTTTGCTTTCACACCTTCTTACATTCTGTCCTGTATTCTCAAAGCTGAAACCCACCCCCTGAGTGCCAACTATCTTTTCCCCATCACATCATTCTTTGGAATTGACTGTTTCGTGAAACCTCCTAATTACATTCCTTAATATGATAACCTAAATATCAGTTTGCAGAAGAGTATTTACTTTCATATGTTACCAGATGAGATTCTTATCTTAGGCTTTTTTCTGCATAGTTTCAGAAAAAAAAAACATCGAATTAATATCTACTGTGTTCTAGTCGCTATCACATAGTAGATGAATGGAAAGAGGAATGTTGTGTCAGCCTGGAAAGAGCACTGATTTAGATATCAGAGGTCCAGGATTCAATTCCTACAAGAATAGCTAGTTACTAGCTCTTTGACATTGGGGACACACTTAAACTTATCCTTGGGTCTCCATTTCCTTATCCATAGAATAGGGAGATAAGCAGAGATCTGATGGATTCTAAGAAATATTTGAGATTCATTGATAGCAAATAAAAGATGATTTCTAAGAAATATTCCAGATTTGACAGTAGTAAATAAAAGACAGTGTTCCTTAAAAATTCTAACTGAAGGTGTACCACTTAAAAAGAAAGATATATACAACTATCAAATTTCCCATTGCTTTATCATTTGAAGTATTTGAGTAGAGGAAGGGAAACAGTGGGAGAAGGTGCCACATCAATGAAAATTTAAAGGAAAAAAAATCAAAGTAGGTTTTAAGTCTTATGTGTAAGCTTATGGAGGGAAGGAACAGTGATATTTTCCTTCTTTGTATCCCTATTTCCATAATGACTTACACTGTGGAATTCCTTAAAAATATTTTTCCATTTAATTAAATATTAATATAACATAGTTACAACTAACATAGCAGGCACTTGACAGTTTACACAGTACTTTCACATTCATTATCTCATTTGATAACTCCTAACACTCAGAGGATGTAGATGAAGAAACTGAGGCGCAGGGAAATTAATAGAATTTACCCAACATCATACATATATCAATGCTAGAGTAAAGAGTTGAATCCAGGTATTTTTATTGGATCCAGTATTCTTTCCAGTAAGTTGAAATGAAAGGGTGCTTCAAAAGGGAGAAACCTACTAAAATATTTCTAGTTTAATAAATTATGTTGAAGCAGAGAGGGGTTTTTGTTTTTTAGAGGAAAAGGAGAGGGAAAAACTCCTATTTAGCTCCAAATCAGTCCTTTAAAATGGTATAAAACACAGAATCCTTTAAGATTTGTCTGGTGTGGAAATTAATTAATATGTGTGGGAGGGGCTATATTTGACTGGTTACTAGGATAAAGGAAATTGTTTAATTCTTGGAGTGGGATTAAAGTATGAGAGCCAGCATTTATATAGTACTTTAAGGTTTACAAAGCATTGTATAACCATCTCAGTTTATCCTCACAATAATCTTGAAAAGTAGATATTATTGTCATCATTTTACAGATGAGAAAATTGAGGCAAACAGAGATTAAATCACATAGGTCATAAGTGTCTGTGGTGAAACTTGAACACAATTCTTCCAGATTCAGTCTAGCATTTATTCACTGTGCCGTGTAACTAAACTAAGAAAATTACATATTTTGAGACAATGTGGTAGATAACCTAGGACTGGTTATTTCCTCAAAAAATTTGCTGACAATTTTTTGGGTAAGGGAGAATCTAGAGCTTATCCTAAAATCTACAGGGAGCAATATACCAGAAAGTTACAAAATAAAATCAGGGTACAAGGGCTCTAACTATCGTTGTATAGCTGAAGAATTCCAGGTAGACTTAGATATGTTAGGACCAAAGTCATTTTGCAACCCACATTAAAAAGAGTTTGTGGGTTGATCCATGTGAATGAGATATTGGTGACTTTTTATGTGACTGGGAATTTAAATTGTCAGCTGTCAGAGTAACTTCATTAGGCAAAGGCACCTATATGCTTTTTCCTGACATGTTGATTTTTTAAAATCATACCTCATTCTTTGCCTTATATTCCTGTCTATTGATCAGTAGCCTGGCATCCATAACAGTAGCTCTCTTTTGCTACTGACATGCATATGTACACTGGGAATTGCTGGAATAGTTTAAAAGAGCAGGGGATAATGATAAGGACATTGGTTTAAAGCCACACTGTGGTCTTCGCTTCCTTTTCTCTATTTATTTATTTAGATTTTTTTTTTTTTTGGACTAGGTGAAAGGGGAAATTCTTTGCTTCAATGCTACCTAGCTTTAATCACTGAATGGGTGCAGCCTTAGTCAAACTGAGACCTGGTGAACATTAAAAAAGCCAAGGTCTCCCATTGCATCCAGGACCATCTCTAGTCATCCTGACATATATCTGGTCACTGGACCCAAATGACTCTGAAGGGGAAAGTGAGGCAGGTGACTTCCCTCACTTAAATCCATGTCATGTCATGGCATGTCATAGCATCATCTCCCTGATATCATGATCCTCTTCCAGAATGAAGGGCAAACAACAACAAAAGAACACAAACACAGTGAATATAAAAATAGAAGATGTGTAAATACATATATATATATATACATAAATATACATATAGTGTGTATACGTATGTATATATGGTTACCTGATCATTTATTTGTAAACCTATCTTTGTTTCTATATTTTTGTGTATCTTCCTTGTGGCTGTCTGGTTTATAAAAGTTAAATATGTGATATATATATATATATATATATATATATATAATTGCTACGCAAATGCAAGCACACATACACACACACACACCTGCAAAACATAACTTCTGAATTCTAGTTTTATATCCCAAATTATCTTTTAGACTTTTCAAGATGGAAGACATCTTAAACCCAACATGTCCAAAAAATATTCATTATCTTTTCCCCAAAACTCAAATCTCTTCAAAATTTCCCTGTAGACCACCACCATCCTTCTGCAACCTCAGCATTATCCTGGACTCTTCATTGTCACTGAACTTCCATCTCCAGTCACATGTTAAATCCTATCATTTCTCCCTCCTAAGCATTTCAAGAAGTCATTCTCTTCCTTCTGCTTGCATGACTATCACCTTACTTCAGGCCTGTATCACTTCCAACATGGATTCTTAATGTACAGCTATGATCATGCTGCTACCCATTTTCAATAATTTGAATGCCTCTCTATTGCCTTTAGGATAAAAAATATGAACTTCTTTGTTTGGCATTTAAAGCTCTTTACACCCTAACCTTAACTTTCCTTTTCAATTTCTTTATAGATTGCTCTCTTCCCCACATTCTGTCATTCTGCCAAAGTGCCCTTCTTGCAGATCTTCACACATGAGTTTCTATTTCCTGTTTTTATGTTGTTTCACTGGCTGTCTCTCATGTTTGAAATGTATTCCCTCCTCACCTCCATGCCTTGCAATCCTATTTCCTTCACAGCTCAATTCATGCACCGATGTCTGCATGAAGCCTTTCTTGATCTAGCTGCTGGTGCCTTCTTTTACCAAACAATCTTTTATTTATTCATCTTTTTTATTTATCTCTTTATCTTTTATTTATTTTGCATATCCTTAGATATACATGCATACATAGGTGTATATATGTGTATATAGATATAAACAGGGATAGAGATGATAGAGATAGAGATAATCTGCCTTAATAGAATTTAGATGGGGGCAGTGAGGTGGTGCAGTGGATAGAGCTCTGATCCTGGAATCCCCATTCAAATTTGGCCTCAGACCCCTGACACTTACTAGCTTTCAGACTCCAGGCAAGTCACTAACTCTATTTCCTCACAAAATGAAACAAAACAAAATAGAATATTAAATGCCTGGGGTGCAGAGGCTTGATTCATAGCATAGAAGAGTACCTAACCCCTACTAGGCATTTAATAAATACTTACTTATAGCTTTTCTTATTACATTCTATTGACTGCATTTACCTTTAAAACTAACTAATGGTGGCTGGATTTCTAGGTTAGGTAGCTAGAATGATAAAAAAAAAAAACCTTCAACTTAAAATAAAATACTATGATTTTCAATTGTATTATTTTCTACCATTTTCCTGATAACTGATTTTTTAAACCACACAATCAGTTAAATAAGTTTTTTGTAAGCGGGTCTAGCCAGGGAATCTAGCCACTGCTTATAAAATGGGTTCTGTATGAGGAAAATTTATTCAGGCTTCATCACTCCTGATACATGAATAAATTTGTGTACTGTGATCTTCTTCATAAATTGAAGATATATTTGTAGTGTGGCCTTTATATAGATGACCTGTATTTTTTAAAATGTATATAGTACACTCTTAAGCTTGGGAAAAGGAAAGAGTTGGGTAACTGTTCCCACAAAAAAAAATGTCCGTGTAATGGCTGGCTTGAGGTTTGTCATTAGATGTAAAGCAATTGTAGCTGAATGGTGGAAATAGGTTCTGCCTGAGAGGCATCTACTTATTAAGAGAGAGGAATGCTATGTTCATCTTAGCTCTGCAAAACATCTCAAAGTACTGATTTAGTTACACAGGTGGGAGTCCCTGAATGCCCTGATGCCTTGCCAAAGAATCAGCATCAGGGAAATGGAGATTTTTGTAAGATATTGGCAAAGGGCCCCACCAGGTGCCCCTCTCTGATTGCAGAGAGAAAAGGCACTTCCCTCCATGCTCAAACTGAAATCTGTGAGACTTTTGAATAAAAGTCCATAGAGCTCTGGAGCTGCAAAGAGTCGCAAGAGATTATCTGGCCTCCTCCCTTTAGGCAAAACCTATAGCAAAAGTGTACAAGGCAGTGGGCGTCTGTCTTATTTTTAAATTTTTTTTGGACTGCATCTGTGATTTTTTTTGGGTTGGGTAACTGAATGGGAAACTTCTTCTACCAATAAAAACTGACACCAGTTTTGCAGCAATGTTAGAGATTTGCCTGGAAGCACCGAAAGTATGTGTCCAAGAGTAGACTTCAACACAGACCTTCTTAATTCTTTGTTAGGTTATTCTGTGCCTGATTAAATTAAATATGATAAGGGATAGCTATTTCACCACCTTCCTAATTGCATATCCCAGAAAGCTCCATCATTTTAGCAAAAAAAAAAAAAAGTATTACCTCAGTCACATTGAAACAGTGATTCAAGAAGTTGGGAGTCTCAGAACTGGAAGAGGTTTCAAATACCATCCAAGTCCAATTAGAGTCACTGCTACTTACTCCTGAGTCAGTGACACTGGCCTTCTTGTACTTTTTTTCTGGCCTCCTCCCTTTAGGCAAAACCTATAGCAAAAGTGTACAAGGCAGTGGGCATCTGTCTTATTTTTAAATTTTTTTTGGACTGCATCTGTGATTTTTTTTGGGTTGGGTAACTGAATGGGAAACTTCTTCTACCAATAAAAACTGACACCAGTTTTGCAGCAATGTTAGAGATTTGCCTGGAAGCACCGAAAGTATGGGTCCAAGAGTAGACTTGAACACAGACCTTCTTAATTCTTTGTTAGGTTATTCTGTGCCTGATTAAATTAAATATGAAAAGGGATAGCTATTTCACCACCTTCCTAATTGCATATCCCAGAAAGCTCCATCACTTTAGCAAAAAGAAAAAAAAAAAAAGTATTACCTCAGTCACATTGAAACAGTGATTCAAGAAGTTGGGAGTCTCAGAACTGGAAGAGGTTTCAAATACCATCCAAGTCCAATTAGAGTCACTGCTACATACTCCTGAGTCAGTGACACTGGCCTTCTTATACTTTTTTTCTATACAACATTTTATGTCTTGACCATGGCTGATATTCTCTCCTTATTTCTACCTCCAGGCATTCCTGGCTTCCTTCAAATCTACATTAAAGCCACTTTCTTACCCAATCATCCTTAATCTCAGTGCTTTTCCTCTACCCCCAATTTATCCTGTTTATCTCCAGTTTGTACATAGTTAACTTTTGCATGATACCTGCCCTGTTAGATGGAGCTCCTTCAGAGCAGGAATCACCTCTCCTTTGCTTGTATGTCTGACACATATTAAGTACTTAATAAATGTTAGTTGACTAGGTGGTCTTGTTTGCTTCAAGATGTGCATTTGGTAATGAATGAAAACATCCTTTTTCTAAAAAAAAATTCAACTTATTTAGCAATATTATTTAATAATATAGAGCCTTGACAGAGAATACTATTTTTTTCCTTTAAATACCTACTGGTGTTTAAAGATTGGGATAATGTAGTTCTACCTAAGTTTTATTTATTTGTGGAATTGTTCTTCAGTTTCATTTTCTGCCTTGCTTCTGCTTCCTGTTGTGTATAGATTGCAATGCAGCTAAAACTATTGTCACTGAACTGAAGGCAGTTTGGTGCTTGAATGTATAAACCAAAGTAGGAGCCAGGGAACTTTCTGGGGATAACAATATTCTTTCTCCTCCCTGTCACTGGACTAAAAGGTCTGACTAGAAGTGAAAGATCTGGCTGTCCATAATCCCACCCTTCCTCCTGAAGTGGATTTCAGTTATTAAAGATCTTCTTAAGCTAGAAAAGTTCTGTAAACGAATAAAGAGTAGGATAGCTATACCGCCTCTTTTGCTTTGGGACTGTTTAATGCATTTTTTCCCTGATTTACAGATATACACAAATGAGGATGAAACCTTTCCTATTTGTTCTCATGCTTTTGGTGTTCACTATAGTACAGGTGCATGTGTATGTCTGTGTCTGTTTGTGTGTGTGTCTGCATGCGTATTTGTGCCCATACTTAAGCATGCTTGATTGCCCACAGAGAGCTGCTTGGCAAGCATATCTGTTCCACCAGAGATACGTTTTAGAGTCAAGACACTGAATCATGTTGGATATAATTTTGTAGGCCTGGATTCTATTGTTCATTTCCATGAATTTTGAATATATCTATCTTTAAGACTCTGAAATGGATGGTCAGAACTATTCTAGGTGGTCCTTTCCAGAACTTATTTTTTGAAAACAATTACCAGGTGTTTGATAAAAGCTGGACTAATAGCATTGTGTTGATGCAGAATAAATGGGTTATTGGTTCCTTACATAATATATTTGTTTTTCATTAGAACATTCTGACATGGTCTTATTAAAGTATCATGTATTATTTCTTATTTCTTATGAAAAGGAAAAGTCTGTGTCTTAGGACATCCACAAATGGTAGACTTAAGAGTTGAAGAGGGTAGTAAGGAAGCTTGACTTATTCCTATCAGAACAGGAGATTACTTGGGGCAGAGGAAAACAATAGGGGGAAAAAAGATTGAGAAGAGGCACAAATTTGACCTTTTTTCTTATTATTTTAATATAATTTTTTCCTATTGTTTTCTTTTTTTAGTTAAAAATGCTTTCTAAAACAGAGATGGTTCAAAAGCTCAGGGTTGTTTCAACAAAGTGCAAAATTTCTTTAAGCAAAAAAAAAAGTATTGTGTGTAGTCATAACTTTATATATTTGTATTTAGGTATTCAAATCCTAGAACATCACTACCATTTCCCATAATTATGCCAATCTGCTAATCTTCCTTCCCTCTTTCCCTCTATACCCCAGGCCTTATTTTAAATTAATCCATATTATTGTTTCTGTAATCAATTGACAGGCTGTTCAAACCAAATCTCTGTCGAACTGCAGCTTTGCAAGGTGAAAAATAAGAGCAAATGATAAGATTTGGGTGGGGAAGTGCCATGATTATGACTTGGAAGCTGTAAATAGCTTTTAAAAAATCAGAGCTGTGGAATGATTAATTTTCTTTGATTCAGAAAGGATTTTGATTTGCCTGAAATTGAGTTCTGCTTTGTTGAGCTGACTGCTCTGTTAAGTAGCAGTTATTTTTGTAAGAAAGTCTGTGATATCACATTAGTGACACCAGCCTTTCCTTCCTTAGGAATTAATTATGCCTTGCCCTAAGTGTTACTTTTTGATATGAATGTGTCTCTGAAAGTTGGATGCCCTGTTTTGCTGCATTAGGCTTTGATGAAGCTTTGGGGGAGGTTCCTTTCTAGAAACAACAACATCATTAAACTTCTGCTCTGAGATTTAACCTTTCTTTCAGAAAAAAAATAATAATTCAATCATTTTGTCAAAATCCATTAAAATATACTAGTGTCTTTGGTCATATTTTTTACTACTGTCAAGAAGAATGAGCCTTTCTATGGGACCTCAAGGACAAGTTAGAGTATTAGTTTTTTGATTTGCAGGTCACATCCTATTTTATTGCATAAAGAGTAACTAAATCTACTAATGAATAATTATTACTCCATAAAATAAAGGGGGGAAGTCTGCAAGAACAGAATACTAATTGAAATAATGAGGTATTACAATTAAAGGAGGGGAATCAACAGCAAACCCCCTGAAATGACCAATATGATTTGTCCAAGGAAACGGAGAAGGTAATCTCTTATTACAGACTTTCTTTCTTAGCATGAACATTTATAATTTTTGATAAAATAGGGTTCAGAGCGATTTTAAATTCTTTGCTTTCATCATTGCTATAATTCATAACATTTTAGTGATTTTACATGCGTTCTGAATACATAGACAGTGAATGACATGGAGATGTAAAGCTAAAGCTGTTAAAAATGTCTTGTTGTTTATCGCTGCTACTGTTCAGTGCTGGGATCCTACTGCCTGCCTAAGCTCCAGTCCTCTCTGCTCTACTCTGCACTCTGGTTCTTAGAAGGGGAAATTCCATTTTATTTGTCAGGTGTGGTTCCAAAAGGGGAAAAAAAATCATAACAGACATCCAGTCCCAGCTGGGCAATAGCATTAATTGCCCAAATCTCCTGAATGCCTGTGATACAGCACTCTGGCTTGCTCCCCCACCTTCCCTGGGGATTTTTAAAATGCACTATTTGAATTTTGGTGAGTGGTAAAGACCCTGCCCTAGGACCTATTTGACAAATGAGAAGCCGTGCAGCATCAGCACCAGTCGACTGAGCCTCAGTGAGTCAATCTCTCTCTCTCTCTCTCTCTCTTCCTTTCTCTCCCTCTTTCTCTCCCTTTCTCTTCTTTCTCTCTCTCCCTCCCTTTCCTCCCCCTTCTCTCTTTCTCTCCCTCTCTTCCTTAGTCAGCAGCTACTGTGGTGTGAGACAAGCCGGCTCTCACTGTCATTGAGGAAGTTCTATTTGTTCATCAATAGGCTGCAGGCTGCTGTTGTGTCTTCCTTCTCCCCCCCCTTAAAGTAGGGTGGGTGGGAGGGTCAAGTTGAGGATTATTTCCAGTTAAAAAAAAAAAGGAAAAAGGAAACCAAAAAGGCAAAACAAAATATAGTTTTTAAAAAAATCTATCAAGTGGCCTTAGCTTAAGACAAATGAACGTAAGGCTCTAGAAACTCAAAAAAAAAAAAAAGGTAAAGGGGGGAGGGGGAGAGAGAGATACTGTTTTTTACTTAGATAATCAGCAAAATTAAAAAAAAAAATCCACCCAAACTGTACCGACAAGACAGGAGAAACGTGCTTGCATGCAAGCCTCTTCACTTGTTCTACGTAGACTTCAGAGAAGCACCATGCAGCATCCCCTCACGGGTGCAACCTGCGTAGCTCTCCCCAATGTGGGCATGTGTCCCCAGCTCTCCTGTGCCTTGACTTTTATGTACTTACAGCAGGTAAGTCGCGTTTCTTTTCTCAGCACCTTGCCTTGTTCCTGCATGGACATCATACCTATACCCCAGACCGGGGAAGATTCTATGCTTTTAGAGCCCATCTCTCGTAGGATGAGGGTATATAAACGAACTGCT
This sequence comes from Sarcophilus harrisii, assembly GCF_902635505.1. Lineage (NCBI taxonomy): Eukaryota > Metazoa > Chordata > Mammalia > Dasyuromorphia > Dasyuridae > Sarcophilus > Sarcophilus harrisii. Next base: position 309,690,778 of record NC_045426.1, on the reverse strand, counting down.
TGGTGTTTGTGATGTTCGCTTTTGCATTGGGGGAGTAGGGGGGGAACGGGACAAAGAAGAGGTCTGTGTGTTGGGGATAGAAGGGGGGGAATCTTTTTCGTAGAATAGCTCCTTACATCAGAAATCCCTTTTATTTCAAGAAATCTTCACCCAAAGCTGTTTGCACATATGCTTAATACTTTGATTGTCTTACTCATATATACAGTACCAGAGTTCCAGCCATAAAAATGGTGTGCTTTCTTCACTTGCAAGCATAAATTGCACTTATAATGTAAATGTGCCCAGTGGCAATTTCATTCTAAGACCTCTTTGAAGCCAGGAATTTTAAGTCTTTGTTGAGGCGCTCTGCTGACTACAATTTCAATCAGACTGATTTTAATTAGGAAAAAAAATGTTTTTAAGTTTGCTTGTGTTTCCAAACTGGCAGACTGCACGCCGAGGATCACAGTATTTGAATTATAGACCTATGTCAGCCTAGAAATTTGCTTCAAAAATCAAGGAACAATGCCTTGTTCTAGTCATGTTTAATGATGGGTTTTGTTTGTTTGTTTGTGTTTTTAGTTGTTTGATTTTTTTTTTTTATTCGTTGGCTCCAGCATCGGTAGGAATCCCCCCTTCCTCTTTCCTTCCCTCCCTCCCTCCCTTCTCCCTCCCGCCTTCTCTCTCTTTTTTTTATGGTCTCGCCGAGGATTTTTTTTTTTCTTTTCCCTTTGCAGTCTGCGTGCATTTCACTGTGTTTTTTTGCTATCTGTCTCCCCGAGTATTATTAGATCTCTGAACTGGAGTTGGTTAGGTGGGTTTGGAATCCTGACTATTGCATGGGGTGGTGGTTCCCCCCTCCCCCCTTTCTTTAAATTAGTGATTCATCATTATAGGAAAGGGGCAGTACCTCTGAAATTCAAAGATTAGAAATAGGTTTTCATGCAAATGAGAAATGTTTTAGCTTCATAATTCTGCCTATACTATTTGGAGAGTTTAAAATCATTTCTAGTCATTTCATGTGCTCCTGATAACTCACCTAAAGTATGCCTTTTATTTGGCATTTAGGAGCTGACACCAAACTTGGATTGGTGGAGTTAAGATTATTCCTACTCCAAAGATCTAGAAATGACATACATATATGCAGATTTCTGTTTTGAAATTATATGTGATTTGATATCAACTTTATCTCCTGAAGAAAGTAGCATTTAGGATTATTCCGTGTGGAAAGCCTATTTAGAAACATCCAATAATTTTAAAAGTGCCCTGGGATTGGGGTGCCTCATTCTAAATATTATTTTATTTCATTTCTCCTTTAGTAACCTGTGCCGGGAAATATTTCCCCAGAGAGTGCTGGTAACATACTAAATGATTCATTTGGCTCTACAATTTATATGTGCCTGTGCTGCTTGTGTGTATATATATATATATGTTTGTGTGAATGCATGTGTTATCCGTTAAATGAATGTGCTAATAGGTGTTTTATGTAAACTAAGGATAAGTTGTATAATAATTGATTCACTAATATTAGTTGGTCCTTTGTATCCTACCTACATTTATTTCATTTAAAAAAATCATTCATTTCATAGGTTGTTACATAATATATAGAACAACATAATAATTCAGCATTCTGGATCGTTTCCTCCCCACCCCCCACTCCCTTACTCCCCATTTTTGGTGTTTGTTCCTCTAAAGTTGTCAAATATCAGTTTGTTGACTTAGGCACAGCATGCCAAAGGAAAGAGTGACATAAGGTGAGAGGTCATTTTCACCATGCAATAAACTGGTAGAAATGATTACATAAAGGTGAGGTGTAGAGGTTGTAATAATCTTGTGTGATCTATTGCAGTATTTTTATGCAAACATACTTTGGTATGGGTTCTTTTGAATTTAAGGAAATAGTGATTGTCAGTACAAATCTTTAGAAGTGATTAAATCAGTTGCCACTTACTATTTTGAGAACAAGATGAGAAGTGATACTTAAAATGTGCTTTAGAGTTCTTTTTTTGTCCTTGTTGGTATATCATGTTTTTAACTCTTTGGGTGAAAAGACCTATAGAGTAATATCGAGGATAGTGGGTTATAAATGTGATAGTAGTTTTGTCTTGCCTTACTGTCAGATATGAAGCCTGTGGCATAGAATAAGTAGACATTAATTTCAAGCATCTTATTCAGAATTGTAGGTTTTTCAATAGCTCTATCTGTCCACCTCCTTAAAGAATAAATCTTTTGGGAGGTATTTTCAGACTGATTTACCTGTGATTATCACTTTTGTCATGAATTTTGTGACATACTCCAAATATTGAATTTGTTTTAGAAATTCAAATAGTTGTTTAATTTAAAAAAGCATTAAAAGATACACCAATCCAATGGATTTAGAATGACTCTTCATTTCTTTATTGCTCAAACAGGTGAACTATAAAACATTATTTTAAAAATCATATCATATTGAACATAAAAAGAAAACCTTTTAAGACTATTTGCTCTTTAAAGTAAGATCAAATAAAATATATGACTAAAATCTGATTTGGATTTTATGTTTCCTTTGCTCAAAACTACTATTGTAAAAAAACAAACTCTCCAGGTTTAATAGATGTTACTCAGTAGATTCTTCATTGATATAGTTTCCCTGCTACCAAAGTTGAATACTATTCCTTGGGCAATGATTGTATTATCTGTTCCTCTGTGACCCTCTTCCCCCTTTCCCCTAATAATATTTATCACTCTTTTCTACTCCAAGTTCATACATACTCAGCAGCCAAACTGTCTTTCTCTCTCTGTTTTCCAGGACTTATTTTAAAAACAAATCCAACTAATATATAAATATGCAGACTCAATCAAAGTGATGGGGGAGAAGTCAGGCAGTTAATTCAAGTTAAAACAGACAAACCAGGAGGGAGAAACCTTTTTGTCTAAAATATCTAAATCATTTTGGCAATGAGAAGAACATTTTGATGGCTAATTGATTTCATTTCTGGATAACTTTATTTTTTGTCTCTTATTCTTAGAATAGTAACAATCCCTGTCTCCTTCTTATCCCCCCCCCCCATTTCCAAGATTCAACAAGCGGTATTCTGGAACTAAAGAATATTATATGATACTTTTCACACCTAGACATTGATTCTGATGAGGTTATTATCATTAAAAAGGACAAAAAAGTAAGCATTATTAGTGCTCAGAGATGGGGGGAGAGAGGGAAAAATGGGATAGATTCTTGGGAATTATTCTGTTCTCTAGAGCAAGCCAATGCTTAGGTCACTTTTCCTGTTTGACATTCAGTATTTGATGGATTGGTGTTGGCTCCATAGTGTCATCTATCAGGTGTGTTCTGAAATGGTTATTTTACCAGGTAAACCACAAAAGACATCTATAGTGCTATAAGAAAATTCATACATGCGGTATTCAAAGTCATTTGAACTGTGGATATATCAATATAGCCAAAGGGGTATCATTATTATATATTTTCTGCAAACACCTTGTATAAGTCATTTTAATATGGCTGACAAATTTTCAGTCTTGATGTGAACTAAGGTATAAATGGAATCTTTTTTTCCTTGTGAGAAGAAATGAATTAGCTGTCTATAGGTATTCCCTTTTTTCTTAATCCAAGTACCAAAAATCTTTTTTTTTTTTTCCTGTAAGGGTTATTCTACAGAGGGTTGGCTAGGTGGCAGGACAGACTTTTTGTTGTCTTCACTCTAACTATATGATGGGTTTTCCCACAGAGTTAGATTTTTATACAGTATTTTAACTTCCCAAAAGGAATCTAATAGTATATTGACTTACTTTCTCCTGTTTTTATGCCTCCCGTGCCTACTCCCAGCTTTCTTTTAAAATCTTCCCCATCTATCAAGTGCTATTCAGTATCTTTTTATTAGATGAAATAAGAAAACTAGATACTTAAATTCCACATGTTTTGTTGTTGTTGTTTTTTGAGACGAAGAATGTCTTTAAAATGGACCATGCCATTGTCAATATCTTACGATTGGTAATTTTTTTCCATTTAATGATGATACATGTGGTTTGTTTTAAATAGTGAAGTGGTTTGTACAAAGGGTAATTTCTCTTAAATGAAGTCATTGCTCATAGTGGACATCCTCAGATCGAAAGCAATTGAACTGAAACCTCCATATCAACCTTTTCTGTCTTTAATTAGAAAGTAGTTCACAGCATAGATAGTGATCTGAGCTACTGGCTTTCATACTCCAGATAAAAAACAGGGGAAAATAGCCCCATGCACAAGCCAGAGATATAAATTTAGGAAACATTAGATAGGCTATAACCATTATGGTCATGGAGAAGAGTTCAATTCTCATTCAAGTTACTTCCCTTATGCTACTCAATCTGATGATTTATCTTTTTTTTTTTTTTTTAAATCACATTCTCTCTTCATGGCTTAATTCAATGTTGATTTATTAGATTGGGCTGTGGATTGGGGTAGTCAATGATGTCAATAATGTAGAAAAGAATTAAGAGAGATTATCTTCATGTCTAAATTGTTTAAAGAATTAAAATGTCTTAGATGAATACATTTCTGGGCACTGATTGCTGATTGATAAAGAACCAGTATCACTGTCCTAATAGGGAGTCCCCTTTTTCATAAAGTTTTGGCCACTTGAGAAATCCTCTTTTTTTTGCATTTCCTAATTTAAGCAAGAATTTAGTATCTGACCGTGTTGGTATATAAACACTAACCTTGCTGTCCAAAGTGTGCCTCCATTTCGGATCCAGGAATAGAGCCTGTGGTTTACTCTAGCAGATAGGAAATTGTTTCTTTTTCATTCTAACTATGCCTGCTATAAAATTATTTAATCTGGATTATGAAAATTCTGCTCATTTGTTAGTTTACCAACTCGAGCTCTGCAAATTTTAGTTCTGTCTTATTTCATGGCAATTTTCATGTGAGAACATATAACCCTGCTTATGCTTGCATGAGCAAAGGAAGTCCACATTACCGATGCTCACTTGCCATCTGTTTTTCTTACAGCTGGGCCTTGAATAATTGTCCAGTAGCTGATGGACTGAGGGTAGACAATCTTTTTAGGGTTTTCTGATTCATTTAACCAGCCTCCCTGCCCCAAGAGGAAACATAATGCTTGTTTATTCGTATTGGTTGGGTAAAAAACAGTGTAGTTTGTCAGGCAAATAATAGTGTTCCAGAAGAGAAAGAAATTGCACCATTGTAAACAAGGTTGATGCATTTGCGCCTAAGGGGGCAATGTGGCACTCTCAGGAAATGTCATCATTTGAATGAAACAAATCTGACAAAGTGTGGGTGTAATTGTCCCATCTGGAGAGACCTTTTAATGTACATGAAGAAATGTCCCAGTGTGTTATTTAATTCAATTAAGAAGAATAAAATAAGTTTGTTTCATCAATAAAGTTTTTTTTCTAACACGTCTTAGATGTAAGGAAAGTGGCACATCTGTTGGAGAGGATTATTCTGCCCAGGTGATTGTCATTTTCTGAGGATGTGCTTTATCTGGTCAACTGGAGTTGGGGCCATGTTGAAAAAAAGATCAGCTCTTCATAAAAGCATGAACTACCTTGATTGGGTCCCATTACTCCTTGATAATTACTCAGACAGAAGCCTGAGAAATGGAGAGCTACAAAGTCTTATAGCTGCCTAGAACTGTGAAAGAAAGTGAACATCTGACGAGAACATTTTGGGGGAGGAGGACACTTCAGTCTTTCTTTGGATAATATTTTTGCTTTCAGAGTTTCCTAGATAATGAAAGTTGGCAAAATGTATAATTAATGGAGGAGAGAGAGAGAGACACACACACAGAGAGACAGAGAGAGACAGAAACAGAAAGGAGAGAGAGAGAGAGAGAGAGAGAGAGAGAGAGAGAGAGAGAGAGAGATTGGGGGAATAACAGGAGAGAAAAGGTAGATGGAAGAGTGATATGGAAGCATTTTAGAGGGCACAAATCACTAAAGCTTTGAATATTTAGTCTTTTACTCGGTGGCAGGTGATACCTTTGTCTTAAGACTAAGAGTTATTTTACAAAATAGAATATTAAGGATATTGGGGGAAGAGAAAACTGAACTGGGTTAATCTTAATTTCCTATGACCAAGGCAAAGAAAGTGAGCCCAAATTTATAAGCCTTGTACCAATTTGCTTGCTCCAAGATGAACTGGTAAGTGGTACCCTATCCTGGGCGGGCAAACCCCTGGAATCTCAGGCTTGGGTGCCCAGCACATTGTGATGAAGCTCTCTTGAGAAGCAGTCTGACCTGCCAGCTCCGTCGTGGCTCAAAGGTGCACAGGTGATTGATTTATCAGGTGGCAGCCGATGTGTCGAATACACAGGCTCTCTTGAGCAACTTGTGCTCTTTCTTTGCCTGAATCAGTCATTTCCTCCTGACTAGCCGAATGCAGAGGAATTGACTTCTTTTCCCTGGCACTCCCCCTCCTCCTCTGTCAGTGCAGCAGCCCAGTGAATTTAATTAGGGAAAATAGCATATTTAATGTCTATAGTGTGCTGAGTACTTGTAGTTGGGGCCTTTGGTCTTTTGCACTGTAGCAGGCTCCAGCTGAGGAGAGAGCTCACTCTGTTTTGATCCTGCTCTTTTTGTTGTGTTAAACACATGCAGAATCAAAATTAGGAGCTGTAGTAAGAGCTAAAAGCACACGGAGGGTTAGTTTGGGCTCCCAGTGAGGTAATGATTTTTTGCAGATATGGAACCAGAGTGCATGCTAGTTAGGATTGAAGCACCAGAACTGTTCCAGTGATGATGAATGGGAACACAAATGGCTTCATCTTAATAAGGCTGGTTTGTGTGTGTGCAGTAGTGTGTGGTTTTGTTTGTTTGTTTGTTTGTTTTCGTGTTGATGGAGAGGAGAATGTTTGATTTTTGACCATTGTTCAGCTTCTGGCTACATTTTTATTATCCCAAACCACAGTCATCGAGTCCTTTGTCTTCCCTTCTCTCTCTCTGTAAGTATGCTTACTTCCTCTCTCTGCATGAGCAACATTATGAGGGTTGTTACTCAGCTCTTCCAAGAAGTCCCTTAGCCCGAGATGCTTTCTGGGCTTCATTTTTCTGGATGCTTATTCTGCCTGTTCAATAGCAGAAAACTTGGGTCTTTTAAAAATGTGTTTTCAAGATGGAAATCGGGCGGCAAGAACAGACGTTTAGAAACAGGGCGACGAAATTGTGAGGTTCAAGCTGTGCGAGTTGGACTCCATCAATAACAATTGGCCTGGGAAATTGGGCTGAAAAACTTACTTTAGGTGAGCCCCATGAGGGGTCAGATGCTCCCAGAAGTTGGTCAAAACTTCTTACGAATCAAATGGGCCATTCCCCCTGACCCTCTAGCAGACAGGTATATTTATGATACACCGCTGGTAAAGTGAAGTCAGAGCATCCCCATTTTGGGGCCTCCTAATTTACCTGCAGCTTTCTTCCCTCCCTGTCAGCTGTTTGTCCTGCCTGTCTTTAGGATATAATATGGCTACATAGCTCAATTAATGATCTATGACAAGAGAAGGTGAAAAGATTTTCTCTCTTTTCAGAAGCAAAGTTATTTACTTTCAAAAGCTGACAGAACAGCACTGCAGGGGCTTCATTTATTTCTGTTCAGAATGTCATTATTTTGTAATGCAGAGGAACTTTGGCATGCGTTGCAGACTTATTCGTATAATCTTTATTATGCTGGTGGACTACTTCAGTGTATATTATTTCTGAGGTTTTCACCCTACACCCACCTCAGCCCATTCTTTTTTTTTTTTTTTTTTTTTTTTTTTTTTGGTAGACTGGGTTCCTGTGCTTCTTCATTAGTAGCCAGTAGTTGTGGAAGGTTCGCCACTCAGAGAACATTCTTGCTTGAATCTGGAGTGTGTAGAGTCAGGCTTCAGGACTCCCACCTATAAGAGTGATTATGTTTCTGGTTGCCTATTATTTGTCCTGTTTCTCCCAGTGCAAAGCAGGTTGGTGTGGGATTGTTATTTCAACATTACTTTTTATCTGCCCTGCATCCTCACATTTCTGAATAGTAAACGTATCTACTAAAAATGAACTTTTGGAAATCTATTCTTTTTTTTTTTCATTGAAACTCTATGATGGGTTCATTTGTAGTCATAATCTTCCTCAAATTGTGTAATGTTTTTGCTTCAATTTTGTTGTGAGCTGTAAAACTAGGAGGAAAAAAACCATTATTTTCTTTTCTTAATTGTGCACCTGAAGAGTCTTCTGTTATAGACCATCTTTCAGAAATGGTAAGCCTCAGAATCTGCTTAAATGACTGACTCCTGCCCTCACCTTGTCCCCCATCCTCAAAATTACTTTGTTTCTTTCAGCTTTTTTGCTTCTTTTGAAAGGTACAGAAGATAATATTATAACATAGGTCTTGGGAGACTCATAAGAAACAAGGCAATAGTAGAAGTGCCTAGTTTTCCTTGGGCATGAATGATCTCTCCTCTGTGCTGGATCTCTTTTTGGATCCATAAAAACCTGTATCTTTGATCATCTCCTTATTAAACAAGATTCTTCTCCATTTTTATTGGAGGAAAATAGTTCAGCATAATCAATAATCACATAATTGTTTTATAGTTTTTTGAATTTTTAAATTCTAAGTCCATGAACAAATGAGAAACAAATGCAAAGTAGTCCTATCATCTCTTCCTAGATAATTGAAAAAAATTTAATGTATTTCAGTCTACTTTGAAATTGTAGTAGTTGAGAGAGAAAGGGAAAAGGGAAAGTACAAGACTATTGGGAAGCGTCAAACAGAGAATGATGGAGTACATTTCCTAGCAGCCAATTCCAATCCCAAAATCCCTGTTGTGCAGAAGGGCTTTCCAATGAACACAGGAAATGCAGCCATTGCCCGGCACAGTATTAATGATTTATACACGCTGCATCACTGCTTTTGTTCACCAGCAGGTCCTGGTCGTGTTAATAAAGGAATTTCAGGGAGCAGGGTCCCGGCATGCCAAGCTGTTTTTGCTCAATACGGCAAATGTTGCTTCATAAATCAAAAGAATTTAGTGCTGTACAACCTTTCTGAGCTTCAGAGATTTTTTTTTTTAATCTGATTCACCTAGGAATATTTTCATTGCTTTTCTATAAAGAATGAATGAAGTCCTGGATGAGATCTCTCTCAGCTGTTTTAGGGTTGATTGGTTAGCTTCACCGTAACATTATGCATCCATTTGTTTCCCATTTGGTATTTATGCTTTATGGTGTTGTCTATGGAAATAGGCTGACACCATTTTATTAGCATAAAGAGATGCAGATCGTATTAAATTCTGTCTTCCCTACTATATATTACCAAATGAAACAGGAAATTCGAGTTTACAGTAAGCAAAGTAAGCAGCTTCCTTTATGTAAAGTCAGAATATGATGACACTACTGTACAGAAATGTACACAGTAAAATAAGAGATTTATTTTAAATTGTAGTTTTGTTAATTCTTTACTTATTTGAAGAAAGAGGATCAACTTTATTTTAGGAACAGGTGAGAGTTTACTTTTCTGAATTAAGCTTTTTTATTTCAAAAAAAAAAAAAACTTTGTCCTTTCCAGATCACTATAATATATCACAGCTTTGCTTTTGTTTTTAATTATATATACATGTATATGTAACCATATAGATACTATAGTGCAGAATAACATTATCTTTTTTTAAATTTGGCATGTACATATATCTATATGTATGTCTACATCTATAACATCTACACAAACCACTATAAGCCAGAATAACTTTGCCTTTGTTCTAATTTTTTTGGTTTGTAATGTAATTACATACATGTAAATATATCTATATTTATCTACCTCTCTATATATGTATAGATAGCTATATTTATTTATCTGTACACTCATGCAAGCATGTACATGTGTGCACCCCCCATACGTACATATATGTGTGTGTGTGTGTATACACACACACACACACACACAAAAAAAAAAATATATATATATATATATATATATGTATTTGCTTTAAGGCACTCTTTTTCTTTCTCTAATGATTTGTTTGGGATATCTCTGAGTTCCTTTTAAAGTTAAGTTCACACAGATAAGATGGTATATTTGGATTTCCACTACTCATATGCATGCTTGGTTTGAATACAATTTTGTTCCCATTCAATTAGCAATGGGAATTAAATTATAACAGGGGACTCAGCAAGTATCCAAAATAAAATCAGAGTGAATTGCATCCTATATATTCTGTCTATTACTATGATATTTTGCTTGTAAAGCTGTAGGTATTTTTTCAGGCCAGGTTGTAAACCTGAAGAGAAAACACACATATATTATAGGAAGGAAACATGCTTATTCAAAAGAGTTGCCATATTATTTGGGGGGGGGAGAATAAAACTTATTCATCATGAAGTAGAAAGTTTTGCTAATAGGACATATGGTATTCTCTTGCAAACATTTAAAATTAGATAGTTTTTGAAACTATGGGTAGTAATCAGCAGTAGGGAAATTAAAACAAATATTCCTTTAAAATGACTTATTTTCATGGTCTCTTTTATTAAAGGATGAAGATAGAATGTACATAAATAAATACAAATTTAATTTTTTTCATGACAAGATCAGTTAATATACCATAAATGGATTAGCGAGGCAGGTGTCCAGCCAATGAGGTTTATGTTTATATTGTACCCTTTTTTATTTATTTGTTCTCTATTATTTGAATTCGTGAGTGTCTCATTGTCTTTAATTATGTCTATGAGGCACAAGACAGCAGTCAACATCTGCTCTATTGTTTCCTTGGTTTACATATAGCTTTGATGAGTTATTAAACAATCTATTTTCAAACAAAAAAAAGAGAAACCAACAGAACACATTATTTTGGGAAGTCATTATTATGCCATTACCATTTAGGTTTGCTGCTTGACCCAAATAAATATTCCTTTATTTGAAAGTCTATTGATTGGCATTATATAAAAATGTCTTAACTCCCATCCCCCCAAAATAAAATTTCTAGCTTATAAGTACAGTGTGTCAGAAAAATGGTGTCACTACCATGAAAGTACTTTACTTTTTAAATATGACTTGGAACATGAAGTAATGAATTCTGCAAAAGTATCTTCAGCTTAACTAAGAGAAAGGATTTGATATATTTTATTTGTAGGATATTTGAGAAAGAATAAAGAAAAATAGGGAATGGGAAAAAAACATGAAAATTAAATTTTAAAATCAGTGCTATGTTATATAAAATTACTGTGTCTACATGGGCCAAACCTTTTAGAAAATATATGTCTGTGTGAGATTGTGGGTGTGGATGTGGATATGTTTATAGCAATAGGTTTATCCCAAATAATCCTAAGTATTGAAAAAATTGTCCTTCTCAATTGCTGTTTTGCTAAACTGATGTTTTTCTATATCTTATAAGAAATATGCAAAGTGGAGAGGGTCTGTGCCATTCATAATGGTGTGATTGTTTTAAACCTAATCCTCTATTTTACTAAGTGAAAGGGGTGTAAAAGTTCTTTTATTTTTCTAAGCTCCTGAAAGATAACTTTCAGGCTATAGGATCCCATGTAGAGCTTAAAGACCAGACTTTTGAACTGGGGTGCCCTTCAGTAGATGCAGGAGTCTGCTGATCAGCATATATCAGGATGTTCAACAGAATGATTCTCCAAGTAATAATACACAGAAAGAATAAACAATTCCCAGTGTTTCTTTCCTGTGAGAGAGTACCACAGAACTCTCTATTTTAGAAGAATAATTAATAATAATACTTATTCATAATTATATTTTATCAAGAGAGGGAGTAGAATGGACAGAATTCTGGGCATAGTGAAGAAGATCTGAGTTTAAATCCTGCCTCTGATACTAGAGTTTCAAATTATAGATACCCATAATTTCAAATTTTCAAAGGTCAACTTAATCATCTATAAAATAAAGGTGTGGGGGAAGGGCAAAGGATATGAAGTAAATCATCTTTAAGGTCACTTGTACATCTAATTCTATAAACTCATAATGATATCTGCAGCTCACAATCACCAAGTGAGATAGATACTATAGGTATTCTCATATTATTTCACTGATGAGGGAACTGATGCTCAGAAAGAAATGGGATCTTTTGCCCCTGATCATACAATTGATTAGGGTCAAAGGTGGAATTCAAATCTGAGATCTTTCAATGACAAATCCAATATTTTATCTATGGCACGGTATCCATTACATTCTATGTGAAAGTTACTCAGAGAGGCTCCAAATTTTTACATGGAGCTTATTTCTGTCATTCCATGTAACTCAGAGGATTCTACTCCCCAATTAGTAGAAAGGCTGTGAGTCTTTTAGATAGCTTTTATGCATGAAAGGGAGATGCTAAAAGGATCATTTGTCTCTTAAAACAGATCTCTACATAAGTGAAGTTGAGTTGCAACCCTGAAATAAATGGGTAAACTGAAATCTATCAATTTCCATATTGAACTCTTTGCAGTATTGTTGCAGGAAGTATGAACAAACAGTAAATATTTCATGTAATGCTTGGTTGTTTAGTTCAAGTCTCTTGTAGCTGCATGTGGGAAAGCATTAGTTCCTAAAGATCTAGTGATAAACAGGATATATTTGTAAGCATTTAGGAAAAAGGGAGGTTTTCTATCTCCCCATAATCGAGGCTTTTAAGATTGATATTTTTGCATCTTGTTGAATATTATTTTGCAATTGTGCATTCAGTATTTGGCATGGAACAAAACAGCGCACTTTGTATGCAGGGCTAATTAAGAACACTTACCTCCTCCTCAGCTTTCCCTATAAATCAATCAGAAGTGGTTCAAACACAATGGAAGCTTACAATGTGTCCCTTTAAATGGCAGTGTCAGCTCCTTAGGAGATTTGGTGTGTATTGGGCCAATGTTGTTATTTCCCAGTTTAATGAATGCATGCCAGAGAGTGTTCATGGGAAGAGTTTACTGAAAACTCGGAGCTGAAATGTTTTTTTTGTCCTACCTTTTCAATGCTTGATGTCGTAGTTGTGATAACTGGCCTCCTCATTGTTTAGGAGTAAAATAAATTCAGCCTTCAATTTAAGAAAAATGTCTTAAGAACTTTCAGAGCCCCAAACTGAATTGGATTGTTTCTGGAATTAGTAGGATGTTCATCCAGGGAATTTTTAAAGTGAAAGTTAGGTGACCACTTGTCAGAGATGTTGTAGAGACGATCCCTGGTCTGGTACAGGTTGGACAGGATCACCTCTGAGTTTTCTCAATTCTTTGCTGCTGTTATCTGAAGATGAATCAAATCCAGATTTATGTGGTATTTCCTTTATCTTGATTGCTTTAATATTTATCGGTCCAAAATTCAACTCAGGTTTTAGTTCCCATATCTGCAAAGGTACTATTAATGCAGTGTTGAAAATGATTGGTGAGAAAAGACATGGAAGGCCTTCTATGAAAAAGCATCATTTTAAAAAATAAGAACCAAAAGGAATACAAAAAAAAAAGCCTCAGAGTATAATTTTTGCACAAATGTCACTTGGTTGATTAATTATTCCTAAAATGTGCCACCTATGTAGAAAGGGTACTATGCCACTTTTCTTGTAATAAAATACAAATGGGATAATGTTAGAGCAAAATGCATGCACATTTTGGTCTTTGCAAATAGCCCCACAATGAAGACACTTTGTTTCGTGTGTGTGTGTGTGTGTGTTTCTGTGGACATGCAAGTTGGGTCAAGAAAAGGAAAATGGTTGGATTTCTCTAGTTTCTTAATGTAAACTCATTCCTAAGTATTAATGCTCTTGTTTGTTTTACATTTTAGCATGGGAATCACTGGTTTTTATGCAGGCATTTTTATGTGGCTTAGAATTCTGTGCACAGTTTTGCTGTGGTCCTAATTCATGTTTTAATATCTTGAGGGAAATTCTCTGAGGAATGAATTTACAAGGTTTCCAACTGGAAAGGGCTGGGGATTGCTACTGTTAGCTCCCTGCCATGACGTTTAGTTGAATCAGAAGGCACATTTTAAACAAATGTGTGAGCAAGCAGAGGCATACCCTCAAATCTTTTTCCTCCAACAGTAGCTCCCTCCATCAGAAGACCATAGATTAGAGCAGGAAGAGATTGCAAAAATTATTCTGTCTAACCCCCTTCATTTACAAGTGAGCAACCCTGGCTCAGAGAGGTTAAGTAACTTGTCTAGACTCAACAGGTAACATGTATCACAGCCTGCACTGTCATGCTGACTCCATAAACAGTGGTCTTTCCATTTTACTGCAATGCACCAAGACCCTCCACTTAGTTGGAAGGAGAGCAGATTACTTCTTATTCTTACATTCTTCTCCCTTGTCACGATAGTACGGGAGACTCACCTTCAGTTATAACTAAAGTACAAATTGTTGAGTCACAGAATATCATTGGTTAAAAAGATACCTTTGAAGATTTTCTTCTCATCTTAAAAAAAGAGTAACAAGTAACTTGATCAAGATCACAATGTAAATCATTGAAAGGATCAAGATTCACACTGTAAGTCATTGAAATGGTCAAGATTAGAACTCATTTCTCCCTGTTCAGAGTGGAGAGCTTTTGCTATAGCATCATGATAATGTGGTCTTTGCTATTACATCCAAAGATATAGAGATCGATTCCATGTCAACCCAGTGATCAGCCCTTGGAGTAAAAGGCAGAAACTCTTTAATTTTGGGATTTCATTTAAAATATCCATCCTCTTATTTCATTAAACCTACTGCAGTCTGCTTGTATTTTGTTCAGTTCTTTAGTCATATTCAACTCTTTGTAACCTTATGGGCTATAGCACACTAGGCCCTTTTATCTGCCCTATCTTCTGAAGACCATCCAAGATCCTCCTCTTAACCCTTGCTTTGGAGGTTCTTAGCTAGTGTTTATGAAATTTTTCTGTCGTGGATTCTTTTAGACTCAGAGAAGCAAAATGTAGGCTGGAACCTAAGTGAGCCAAACAAACCTGGAAGATATTAACAAGTCTGATTTTTTTTTTGAGAGTTGGGAAATTGTCCCTCTCTGTACATAGTAACCATCTTTGGCAAATCCAACAAGAATCCAGCTGTGTTGTGCTAATTTGATTTAACTGGTAGTAGCATATTAATATTGGATATGCTCAGAAATGATAGAACAGCCATAATGGTGGATGCAGTCCAGTACATATGAGCCACTTAGTTACAAATATAGCTGATTTGGAAGGTATGATAGTTCAGGAAGCTTAGGGAACACAATTTTGTTTATAAATTCAAAGCATCCTATCTTTTCTGGAAAATGGAAGGCTCCCAAGGGAGAGAAGGGAAATGTGCTTAAAATTCCCTTCTTGAAGAGAAATATCCTAAATTCCAGGAAGAGAGAATGGGTAGGAGTTGATGCAAGCTGGAATTTCTTTTTTCCATAATTTTGGGGAGAGGGAAAGGTAGAGGGCATAGCAAGTGAATATTAGTATTTGTGAGCCTTTCCTAGCCAGTATGCCCATGTTTCTTATCTCTTCCAGGAGTATTTGAAGATTTTCCTGAAGAACATAGATTTAGAATTATTGTTAAATAAAATGCTTAATCATTTTACAGATTTTGAAGCTGGAGTCCAGAGACACTAAAAGTGTCTTAATCCAAGGATTTGAATTCAGGTTCTTTGTTAAAATCCAATTCTTTTTCACACTATATTCATCATTTAGCATATTGGAAAATGGGACAGAAAATTCTTACTTTACACTTTAATAAAAAAAAGTAAAAATTTCTTTATTTCTATTTATTTCCCACTTACCTTCTCAGCATCTTAGATTCTGCTTCTGAGTTAGTGAGCTGTGTGTAAACAAGACACAAATCTCCAGAAGGACACTGAAATTAGTTTTTAGGATCAACAAGGTAATTGGTGCATTCCCCATATTAGTAGTGGCCCATGTTCCAGAAGTTCATTTTTAAAGAGGTTGCTTAGAACATAGACCTCATTTTCTTTTGAAAATAGTACTATAAACATTGTACAAAGATCAACTTTGATAGACTTAGCTCTTCTCAGCACTATAATGATCTAAAATTATTCCAAAAGATTCTTGATGAAAAGTATTATCCACATACAGAAAAAGAACTCTATGGAGTCTGAATGCAGATCAAAGTATGTTATTTTTCTTTTTGTTTTTTCTTTCTTGTGGTTTTTTCTTTTGTTCTAATTCTTTTTTCACAGCATGACTAATGTGGAAATATGTTTAAATGATTGTACATGTGTAATATATCAGATTGCTTTCCATCTTAGGGAGAGAGGAAAAAAAACAATTTGGCACCCAAAATCTTGTAATAAATGTTGAGAACTGTCTTTACATGTGATTGGAAAAAAAAATAAAAATTATAATATGAATGTTGGTTTAGTCCTTGTGAATTCAGAAAAGGTTATCCAAAACATGATGTGACTGAATTGTATTGTTAATAATTTTATTAAAACCCCCATTTTAACATGGTTTCTTTGAGGAAACAGTGATAGGATGGTGCAGTGGATAGATTGCTAGGCCCTGTTCTGTCACTTACTACCCCTGTTACCTTAAGCAAGTCATTTTAAACCTCTGACCACTATCAGGTAAATCCCTGAGAATTAGCAAGTAAGCCACAGGCAGTACTAGTGAAAGGAGCTACCATACTAAGAATGAAATCACAGATCTATTATTTATTTATTTGGAAAAATGTATTCTCAGTTCTGACTCAGGGAACAACTCAATTTTATGTAAAAAACACTGGATTCAGTCAGAAGCTCCAGCACTTTCTCCATTGTTATAGATGAATCCTTCTATCTCTCCAGGTCTTGCATTTGTCGTTTATAAAATAAAAGGATTGTACTAGCTCAAGAGCTTTTGACCTTTTCTGGTATTAGATCCATTTGGTAGAGTGAGAAGACTATAGATTACTTCTTAGAATAATAAATGCATTAAATAAAATATGGATGATTATGGAGTAAAATATGGAGTCCATTTATATTGAAATGCAGTTATCAAAATATTAAAAAGTAAATTAATGGACCCCAAGTTAAGAACCTCAGACTAGCTGATCCCTTCCAGCTCCTGTGAAAATAAGGTAAATCTCAGCTACACTAACAACTGGTTTTTGTAGCTATTAGAACTGATCGTGAGGACTGGTGATAAAGGAATGAGGGTGTAGTCATATATTGGGGTCTCCTTACATCTCCATGAAAGAGGGATACCTCCTCACACCTTTGTATCTGCATGAGTTCTCCATGCTTGAACAACAGAGTGAGATGCTTTGAAAAGCATCCTTTTTTTCTTTTTTTTAAATTTAAATTGTATTTTTTCTTCCTTTGGAATATGCAGTTTGGGTCAGGTGATTGAGTTCAAAACCTTTTTCCACTCACTACCTGTGTGACCTTATTTAAATTCTCTGGGCCTCATTTTCCTTATTTAGAACATGAAATAGCTAGAGTAGATTATCCCTGCAGTTGCTTCTGATTATATATCTATGGCCCTGTCACCTTAAAAACAAATACTGGAGTTAAGGAAAATTCCACTTATGCATTCCTCAGGAATTCTAAATTTATGAACAAAGGGCAATGCTTCCTAACAGCAAAAGTTGCTGGATAAAGAAATTTCATCTCTCTACAAATACACATAGAATCCCATTCATGCCACAAATTTAGAGACTTTGTTATCCTTTTCCAAAGTATGAGAAAGCATCCTGAGCCCTTGAAACTCTACTTATGGCCTCATATGCTAGTGATGCATCCTTCTTTCCCTGAAGTAAGATCTGCTGCCTTAGTATTCTGGAAACTACAAAGTCTTTTAAAATGACACTATATCCCTAACATATAAACCACTATGGCTCACTGCTTTATTAGTGAGTTTAATTTCTGACTTTAGGTTTACAGAGCAGCTTATAAATATTATCTCATTTAATTTTCCCAACAACCCTGAAAAGGAAATTTTATACCCATTTTACAGATGAGGAAACTAAGGCATTCAGAGGTTAATTGATTTGTTACAAAGGGAGTAAGTGTCTGAAGAAATATTTGTACTTCAGTCTTCCTAAATCCAAGTCAAGTATTCTACTCATGGTTCTATCTTATTGCCTAAGAATATTTATATATCAAAATCTCTTCATCTGCTTTTTTAAAATTAAAATTCTCCTACCCAACTAGATTGCAAACTCTGAGAAAAGAAGCCTTTTAGTTTCAGTATTCTTTTTAGTTTTTAATATCTTTATCCAAGTCCAGGATTGTGAGAGACCCACAGGTACTTTATAAATCTTTATTGACTTAATACATACTTATTAATACACCTAGCTTTTGGTATTAAAACTAGAGAAAGAGGGTTCAGCAAAGAAAGTTTTAAAAAATTTATATTCTTTTACAGACTAGCAGGGCGTTATAGTTAAAAAAGTATCTTAGAGGTAAACTAGTTTGAATTTCTCATTTAACAGATGAAGAAATCCCCATTTTTGAAGGCACTACCCATCTTCCCAACCACCAAAGTTTGCAATTTAAATATCACTCTATAGTCCTCACTGTCACTCCTTTCAGAGAGCTTCTCAGTGGCTAAATCTTGTGGTTTTTAATTGCTACTATACCTCTGCCATGCATCCCTCCTCTCCACTCACATGGCACCGTTTTAGTGGGCAGAGCCATGTCATCTCTCACTTGGGTATTGTAGCTGCTTCCTAAATGCTCTCCCTTCCTCAAGCAAGTCTTTCTCTTCCAGAGTCTGTGATCCCACACAGCCACCAAAAATCATGGCTATAACTGCCATTCCCTACCCAATAAAATACAGCAACTTTTTATTAAATCAAGGCTCATACATTAAATCTTCTTTTTGTCATTTAAAGCTATTCACAACCTGGGATGTTTCTACCTTTCCAGTTTTTGAATACTTTCCTGTGCTCCAGGCTCTCACCATAGATTTCCACAACCATAGTGACCTATTTTTTTATTCCTTACATATATCCCAAGGCAGCATGGTGGCAAGAATAGAGCTCTTGAGCCTAAAGTCAGAAAAAACTTGCATATTAATCTGGCCTCAGACTCCTGTTTGTCTCAGTTTCCTCATCTGTAAAATGAATTGGAAGGAAAGGCAAATCCTTCCAATATTTTTGTTAAGAAATCCCAAATGGGATTATGAAGAGTCAGACAAGTCTACAAAAGGACTGAACAGCAGCATAGAAGTTCCATTCTAGTATGATCTTTCTCCTCTTAAAAACCCTATTTCTTACTAGACTCAATTCAAGTTTTGCCTTCTTCAGGAGACATTTATTGATTACCTCAGTTGCTATATCTTTCCCCTCTTAGGTTACTTTGTATAATATCTTGTATATAATTTTGTATGTTCTCCTAATCTCTCTATTAGGTGTAAATTCTTGAAGGCAGGGATTATTTGCTTTTCCTTTGTAATCACATGATGTCTGGCAAGTAATAGGTAAGAGTAATAGGTGCTTAATAAATGCTTACTTATTGAATGAACAAAGAGCATTTAGTAAAGGATTACTATGTATTAAAGCCCAAGGGGGTTGCATTTTAATGGGGAGGGTGGCATATAAGAGAGTGTGTTCCAGGGAATATTGTGGTTTGGAAAGTTATAGGGAAGGTGAGTGGAGACAGGGGAATAGAGTCACACACTATAGATTCATGGGAACTGTGGCAGTATTGATTGATTGAATTTTAGGATTGAGTTTTAGGTCTTCTCATTCCCATTCAGCTTAGAACCTAACCTTTTCTTTTTTTTTTATTTTGGCAAATGGCAAACCATTAGGGTTTTGTTTTTAGTTATTTCCCAGTATACAACCCCAGCCTACCCCAATCCACTTTCATTGAACATAAGCCAAAATGTTTAAGATTTTTATAGAAATTTATCTAGTCATCCATGTATGTGTCTGTGTGTATGAAAAAGAAAGAAACACACACAAAGACAGAGAGAGAGACAGAGAGAGACAGAGAGAGAAAGAGAAAGAAAGAGAGAGAGAGAGAGAGAGAGAGAGAGAGAGAGAGAGAGCGCATATATTTATGTGTGTATATGTTGTCTGGTGCTGAACATCTATAAATTGAATGCCATAAAATGAGCACTGAAGAAAGCACCTTTAAGTAAGATAATAAGGCAACCCACCTGCTACCTTAGAGGATGTCAAGTTAATTCCCCAATTAAAGATACCTGTGAAAAAGTGTTTTATAGTTTTAGGAAGAAAGGGGAAGGAGATAGGTAAAGGTTGCAAGGGTTGGCCATGAGTCACCAGTGGCTTTTGGTCATGTGGACAAGGAAAAGTACTTCATTCTGACTGTTCTGCCTTTCATGCCATGAATACCAATGGAAGGGTACTAGGACACTAGAAGCTGAGATACAGCTTGAGCTGGGTTCTCCACAAGAAAACTTGCCTTGGTGGGAGCGATTTAGGGTCTAATTCAGTTCAGCCTAATCAAGAGTAAATATCTTAAAAGTAGGAATGTAAGGACATTATTGAAATTCTGGTGTTACTAGTTTGACTTAAGGGAGTGGCGGTCCATATTGTATTTGGTATTAATTTCTGTCATTACAGTAACAATTTTCTGCCAGTATTTACATGTGTCTATAAATGTAGAGGTAAATCTATGTATCTCTATCATGTATATGTGCATAATGCACAGATACACAATGCATGTCATATATTTATGTGTAGATATGTTTTAGATTTGTAATGTTCACTTATCACAGATATGAAGATAAATAGCTTCCATCTAAATTTAAAACTACCTTTCTATATAAAGAAGATGGCAGGGCATTTTGCTTAGAGAACTGGTCTTGAAGCCAGGAAAACGAGTTCAATTTTGACTTTTGACCCATATTGGCTCTCTGCCTCTGAGCAACTCAACATAACTCCTCAGTGCGTTGGTATCTTTAAGCCTGTAAATTGCAGAGAAGGTGCTGACCTGCACTGGTCAAGAAAGTTCCCTCATTTGAATGTTCTCCTTACCAGTGAAATCATAGTCATGATGGATAGAGTGCTAGACTTTGAATACTTTAAACACCTGAATTCAAGTCCTGCCTTTGTTGTTTGACCTTTGATCTGTCATGTAGGTTCTGTGATATTCATTGTCTTTATTGAAAATCAATCAGTCAATACTCCTATACCGAACACTGCAAAGCCCTCAAAGAAAGGAAAAAGACAGTCCCTGTTCTCAAGGAACTCACAGTCTAATGGGAGAGATTACATGACAACAACTTTGTATAAACAAGTTATATGCAGAACATTTTTGAAATGATCAATGGAAGAGACTAATGTTAAGAGGAATCAGTAAAAGCTTCATGTAGAAGGATGGGCTTTACCTTCAACTTGAAAGAAACTAAAAAATTCTAGTTATGGGGATGCCAGTGAAAATTCCTGGAGTCAGGTGGTAGAGAGCCTTGGGAGAGGGAGGCCAGTAACATTGGACCCCTGAATACATAATGGGGAGTAAAAGTAGGAGGGCGCCAGGTTGTAAAAGGCTTTGAATGACAGAGGATTTTTATTTGATCCCAGAGGTGACCAGGAGGCACTAGAGTTGACTGAATGAGGAGAGTGTTGCTTTAGGGATATAAATTTGACAGCTGAGTAGAGAGTAGATTGGAATGAGCATATACTTGAGCCAGGTAGACCAACTAACAGGTTTATTATGATAGTATAGTTGTAAAATGATAGAAGAAAAAAGGGGAGGAGAGCATATGCGAGTGATATGATGGAGGTAAAATTGGCAGGACTTAGCATTATATTATATATAGAAAGTAAGAAAGACCTAAGTTATTTCTATGTGACTGAATCAATGGTGGTACCCTCTACAGTGAAACGGAAGGTCAAATAGAAGGGTTTGGGGGAAAGATAATGATTTCCATTTTGGGGATACTGATGTCTTTAGGATCTCAAGAGAGAGGTCAAGGAGGCTAAATAGATCTGAGAATTACCAGCATAATCGAAACTGTGAAAGTTGATGAGATCCTCTAATGAAATAGTATAAAGGAAGAAGAAAAGAAGACTAAAGACAAAGTTGCGTGGGATACCCAGGGTAAGTGATGATGATCTTCATGAAGATTTAGAAAGAGTGGATGAGAAGGAGCAGTCTGACACAAGTTCAGGGGAAAGGGAAGTGACTAGCTTAGCCAGAATGGAGGATAAATTCTGGGGACTGGTAAAACAGATAGTGAGATTAAATGTTTTTCAAAGCAGGATAGTAGTATTTGGATTCCATGTCCTGGGAAATAGGGAAGGAATCATTGAAGGTTTTATACCTTGTGACTGGGAGTAGCAAATTGATCTGTTAAGTTAGGAAGTGGTAGATGGTGGAATGGAAGGAACAGCAGATGGCCAACTCATATGTTTTTTCTCATAATCTTGGTAGGAACTGGGAGGGCCATTTCTCCATTGTCATACTAGCTGTCTTTATTTTAATCAAGTAATCTGGCTAAAAGATGCTCAGATCTTCTAAAAAGTTTTGCTTTATTGTGATTAGGTGATTATCCTGGTACAGATTATTTCCTTGTACATTACCCATAGCATAATGTATTGGAGAATTGTATTATAGTTGACACTCTATTTTTTAGCCCAAACTGGAAAAGGGATATTCTGTGTTTTCACATAGTTTGGTAAACAAAGATTACCACTTTTCTATGGGTCTCAATAAAATGAAACACTTAATACCATATTTATTAAACTATCCTCTGCATAAATTATTCTTTGATTACTCAGGAGAAACATTAGGAATTTTCAGTACCTCCAAGTCATCATTACAAATATCAATTACCATTTTCCCATAGATGTGTGAACATTCTGTTTAAAAGAAGGTGTTGGTTAATGGAGTGCTATAAGATACAGTTTATTGTGAGGTTTTAAAAATTATCCTTCATTTTGGATTTTCTGTGGGGATACTCCATAAGTGCTAGTAAATGAGAATTGTAAAATAGGAATTCTTAGAATACAAACATATACATACATATGTGTATATGATGATGCACACACACACACAACACAAACCTTGCTAAATAACAGTCAAGGCTATAATCAGAGTGCCTTACCCTCACCCTACCCTGTTCTTTTTTTGTGTGTGTTCTGGTCTTTTCCAAGCTGACATTTAGTCTTTGGGTGTCTGTCACCCAGAAGGAATGGGGGTGGATGGTGTCATCATTTACAGTCTCAAATTCTGCATGTTGGGGGGAGTATATTGTGGTTCAATATACTGAGCCACAGAAAAGGGGGTGGAGAAAAGAGGGGCGAGGGAAAGATTTGATTAAAACACAAGGACATGACAGAAGGGAATCAAAGAGTCAGCAACTGAGAAGGGAGTTTGATCATGGATTGAGAGAGAGGAAAGATGAGAAGAGGATTTTTTTAGGGAAAGGAAGCTAAAAAAAAAAATCAAAGAAGTTATAAGAAAAATTTTACTTGAAGGAAATCCCTAAAAAACTGCATAAGGATACATCAAATGATACAAAGGAAGTAACATGAAAGGAGAAAATACAGATAGGAGGCAAAGTGAAAAACAAAAGGAATGTAAATTAGCCATTTGATTGAAGGCTAGCTTCAAAACTTTGGATAAAATGGATTATATTTTGTTATTCTCAGAGTGGATAATGATACAATACACATTCTTTGGAGATATATTTTCAGATTCTTAGTGGAAAAGGTAGTGAATTTCTTTCTCTAGTGATTACTAGCTCCTTCTACTACCACTCTTGTCTCCATCCTAGGCAAAATATAGACAGAAAATATCAGTGGAAAAGTAAAGGTTGTCCCAACTAAGTTTATCTCCAGAAAGTTACTCTAGAGACCCCGAGTTGGGTAATCATTTATTCAAAAGACCCCTTTGTCTAACTCTATGCTTTATTCATTAAAAATTGTAGATTTTTTTTTAACTATCCTCAACTATAACTCACCAGACCTTACACTTAGATTGTATGCTTGGACAATTGGAAAATACATTGAAATGTGAAAATATACTTATTAAAAGAATTATTAATTTCTGTATTATACTTGTACTATGTGGTAGAGCAAGCACAAAATTGGAGGCAGGAGAAACTTGAGTTCAAATCCTACCTCAGGTACTAACTTAGTTGGGTGATTGTAGGGAAGTCATTTAACTTCTCTAAACATTTATTTTATTTATAAAAAGGTGCTAATAATAATAATAATAATATGTACCTCTTAGGGTTCTTGTGACAGTCAAATGAGATGTGTGCAAAGTACACTTGTAGAAGCTGTCCCTCAAGTCTTAATGCACTCTTAGGTAAATGCTTAAGCCAATAGCTTAAAACCACACTGATATTTTGAGTATTGCCCATATTAATATCAGATATTGTTGTTTATATTCTTTGAAAGTGAATTTAGAAACTAAATTTAGAAACAAGATTTTGTGAAAACCTTTTAAATGCAATGCTCTTTACGCTTTTTATTTTCTGTTACTGTCATATTCTTGGGAAGGGGATAAGGAAGCATGACGTTCCATATCAATGAGTTCATTCGTATCAGGACTTTCTGATGTAGAAACTCCTTTCACTAATGGACAGAGTTAACTAATCTATGACTGAGTCTGGGACCCTGAGAGATAAAATTGCTTAACTATGATTATGTTTCTAGTTATTTCAAATCCAAGTCTTCAAACTTGGTCTGTCTACAATACCATGTTACCTTATAAAATGAACCTATATTTCTATGGGATACTTCAAAACATTTCCTCATATCTGATCTCATTTAATCCTCACAACAAGCCTATTACTAGGTAAGTAATATTGTCCCTTTGTAAATTTGTCCTTCATTTTAGAAGAGGTCCATGACATCACACAAGTGAATTGGATTTGAGGGAGGGAGAGCTGGGCATAGTCAGCTGCCTCACTTTCCCCTCCAGAACCATCTGGGTCCAGCGACCAGATAGAGATCAGGACAATTAGAGATGGCTCTATATGTAGCTGAAGAAACATACTCAAAAGAAAGGAAATAATTTGCTCAGGATCTACATGTTTAAGTGTTGGATATTGGATTAGAATTAAAGTTTTATGACTTGCTATAATATGAACTGATTAATACAATCTAACAAAAAAAAATAATCCTCCCAGATCATAACTAAGAGGGAAACTTTCTATAAATGGAAACCAGAAATAGGTAAACATGTCTATATCCCATGGTGACTTTTCTGTCCTAGCTGGTAACTTCTTAGAAATGCCACGTTAGGAGTCACAGCTCCAAATCTAAAGTTAGAAACCGTATCGGGCTGTTAAGTAAGAGGGGTCAGCTTACAGCTGCTAAGGGAGCTCATTTGATACATGAGCGTCAATTATAGAAAAGCTTTCAAGATGGCTAAAACTCAATTTTAAATGAAATACTGTACCAAATATTGTCCACTGTAGTTACTTAGACAAGCAGTTATGCTGCTAAATCAAGTAACTAAAGTTAGTATAGCATAAAGACACCTCGACTCTCTCAAAGTACAGGAATTCATGAGAAAGCAATAGTGGAATATAATATAAGGTACCTTTAACACCCCCAATTTTAGCATATTTCAATCATCTTTTCTGTTTATAGTTAGAGTTGGATTGTATTCAGCAAGTGCTATTGAAAGATTTCTTTTAAGTTCTTCTTGACCTTGAATATCACCTAAGTGGACCCAGAACATTGGACCTTCGTATAATTGCCTGCTAAAGAGTGAAAAATCTAAATATAACAACCTGCCCTCCTACTAGGCAAAATGAGAAGATCAAAAGCACAGCTGCTATCTGTGCCTTTCAGAATTGTGAATATAGAGCAATGTCTACACCGTGCTGAACATCTAGTTGAAAACTGAGAGAAAAATGCTATCAGTCTTCATCTAATTGTTTGCAAATATGTTGAAGATAGAAGGTCCAGATTTGTACCTGATTTTTTCAGATCTGATCCAGATTTTTGGTGCTATATAGACACTCCCTTATATATCAGAGTTTGACAGTATTTTTCAAGAAATATTATGGAATTTGAGCTTCAAGCTTAATAATCAGAAAATACTTTACCTTAAAACTCATTTCAGTGAATACACAATAACAGTGGTCAAATTATCCCTCTAAGCCCTATCCTAATCAGTTTTCCATAATTTTTTTCTCTATCTCTTTAAAAAAAAAATCAGCCTTCATAAATGCACAAGGCTATATATGTTAACAAGTCGATTCAAATTTGAACATCAACCTATATTTTCTTTCTCACTTTTTAAATTCCATGTATCTTCTCAAAACCCTATGAGGAACCAGCCCATTTACCATTTGGCAGAATTCATTCTGGAATAGCTCGAATCTTGTTGCTTTCTTCCTCTCATTTTTTTTTTTTTTTGCAAAGCTAAATTAACAAAGAGTACTTGGTTAGTCATGTTAGA
Organism: Sarcophilus harrisii; assembly: GCF_902635505.1. NCBI lineage: Eukaryota > Metazoa > Chordata > Mammalia > Dasyuromorphia > Dasyuridae > Sarcophilus > Sarcophilus harrisii. The sequence goes on along the minus strand of NC_045426.1, from coordinate 309,664,561 downwards.
CAAGCTGTTCCCAAAATAGCACCTTCCATTTTGGTATCTTCAGCTTTGCAGCTGCTGTCTCTCTCCGTTGTCTGGGAAGAAAACTTTAACATTAAGAGTTGCTGATGTAGATTTTTTCCCCCTCCAGTTGACGAGGGATTGGGCCCTGACAGAAGTTATCTGGCTCTAAGCTTTGTAGTTTGGAAGAACTTGGTCTATAGATTTTTGCCTAACTTTCAATTGATGTGTTTAGCTTCAGTGGGAGTAATACAATCACTTAAACCATGTTGTCGTCTCAAGGAGTTTTGCTACATCCCTACGGCGTGCCTATGATTGTGCCCGCAGCACCGTACTTCACGGGACTTGTTCAGGTAATTCAGGGCCGCTTCCAACAAGCAACTTAACTCTGGTGCACTTAGAGTAATAATTGGAATTTTTATGGTTGAGAAAGCAAACACTTTTAATACAGGAAAAAGCCCTCATGTAGTCAGTGAGAAGACAGTAGGAAATCAAAAAGATGGATCACCCTAATCTGTGTATTGACATCTCTCATGGCTGAATAAATGGTGTAGTTGAGCTATATTTGCTTGTATTGATCTGCCTGCTGCTTAACATTCATGCCTTTGCTTCGAGAGGTTGACCACAGGGCAAAGGATTTGCTATCCGTTTCAGCTTTCTGAGGGACTCAGCATTCCCACTGCAGATCATGAGGCAAAGTAACTTACCATGATGTGGTTCAGTTAAGTGCTTTAGCCCAGCAAATATGAGTAACATTAAATATGTATTAATTCATATGTTAGACTTCACATGGAATGTCTCTTTTAATATAATTGGTTTTTTTTTGTAAAATGGAATAATACATTGATGGCTAATTTATTAAGTTTAGAGATCATTATAAGAACCTCATATCCACCCTTCAAGTTGTTAATGATGGCAAGAAATTGGTGACTTGAAACGTATTTGGTTTTTTGAGGAATTAACTAACAGTTAATTTCATCATTACCTTTGAAATAGATTGTCTGCTAGAATCGTATATCAGATAATTCTTCTGAATGTTTTCAAGAGACTTGGCTTTTACTTAAAGACCTCTCTTCATTGTGAAAATTTTGCAAGCTGCAGATTTTGATCTGATGTGTAGTAATCAGAACACTGACACCTGTGTTTTCATTTTGACTTTCCTACTAAATAGCTGTGTGATCTTGGACAACTCACTCTCTCATGTGTAAAGTAAGAGAATTGGATGAAATCATTTCTAATATCCCTTCCTCATTCTCAAGTTTAAAGATTCTATGCCTTTAGATTCTCTGTTGTATAGAAGGTATTTTTCAGGATTTTTGCATGGTTAATCATCCAATACCATCTTTCTAACAGCTTCTGGTTATGTATTATCCAGCAAGTATTTTTCTTTTACTTATCTTTAATCTAAAATAGACCCTTCTCTATTATACTTTGCTCTACATGATGAAAAAAATCTAATTGTTATTCATAGCAAACAAGCAACAAAAAAGATTTCCCTCCCTCTCACCCAAATGTCCCAAATCTGTAGTTTGGGAGTGAGTGAAGTGAATAAAGTCCAGCCCAGCTCATTAGAGTTGAACTAAAAAAATGTCTTCAGCACAGACCATTGGGCAGATACATTATTTCCGCCCCCCCAACCTTCATTGTAACCCGTTTATTGCAAAAGGCTGGCTAGAATATCAAACCTGGGGTGATTCCAAACAGCCGAACAGCTCAATAATTCCAGATTGCTGGCTGGCGCCTTCACTAGAGTTTACTTGATATCAGCCACATGTGTATGAAGCAGAAATAAATTGATCTACTTGAGATTGGCCATTATCAATACTTAATTCTCTTTGTGTTCCTTGGTCCAAGCAGGCACAAGTAAATGCTGCTCCTGTGGGATATGAGGGCAGGACTGGAAGCTTACAGGCAACTCCCCTTATTTCCATTTTAGATTTTGGGTGAAGGTCAGGACCAGAAGCTCTGTCAGACCCTTTGCTATCCTGTCCAATAAATAATTACAAGCAAATCGTGCCTTTCACTCTATGCTGATTGATGCTGAAATTGCTTTTGAAAGTTCTCATAAGTTCCTGTTATAGATTAAGTGCCGGTGTAGGAAAAATAACTGCACCCAACTGAAATGGGTGAATGTAATCAGGTTTAATGGACTCGGGAGCTTGTTGGGAATTAAATAACTATTGATTTGTTGGAATGTTGCTGTCATTACGAAATGCCACTCTGGACACATTACCCAGGTGATAGATTAGAAGACACAAGGGCTTTTTGAAAAATTTGGGAGATCTGGCTTTACTTGTTAGGTACACCATTTCAGCCAGTATGTTTGTGGAAGACGGCAAATTGTTTTTTAGAAAAGCAGGAATGGGCTGGTGCTACTACTTGCAAACTGTAACAGTAGTGTGTTTTTCCATTGGAGGGCTCAGGTTTGATTGATGTCTTTTTAAACTTAAGGAGAGCCATAATTTCATTGGGATGGATGGTGCCCTCTTTACCTGGACAGATTCCAGCTCACCTGAGCACTAGATTTTGGCTTCTTAGGTGCTTTGTCTAGAACAGTTCATCCTATATGGCAACTAAAGTTTTGGTGCTGAGCTTTTTTGAATTTACTGACACTGCTTTTCTGTGGATAGGTAGGTAGGTAATTGCTGAGAACCTTTTCAGCCAGGTAGAAATAGACAATACTCTACTGCTATAACCTGGAAGATCCTATGTGCATCTCTGTGACACAGTCAGTGGAGGAACATTTGCCAGACCTGCCCCAAAAGAGCAGTACAATAAAAAGACCATTGCATTTGGAGGAAGGAGACCTGGGTTCACAGAATAATTTTGCTTTTTCCTTTATAGTCTTCCCTTTATGGTTCTCAATTTCCTTACATGTAAAATTAAAGGGTTGTAGTAGATGAAGTCAAAAGTCATTTCTAACTCTAACTCCTTGATCATTTGTAAATCTCTGGTCAACAGCTTGTCTCCTTCCATTCAACACCCTGAAGAGTCAGAGACTTAGAATAATTATTTTTCTTTGCTGATACACTGAGCCAAATCATGATATTAAAATGTTTGCAGTGAATGGCAATTGCATTAGAATCACCCATGGTAGAGCAATTGAGAAAAATGATATCAATGAACATTCCCATCACCACATGCTTTCATTCTCCACAACAACTTAATATCAGTTTACTTTTCTTCTCTCTGACATAGGTTCTCTGCCACCAACACCAAGATGCTTTTGTTAACATATGAAATACTTGCTATTCATGGGAATTTGCCATCATATAAAAAGGAGCCTCTGCCACTTGTCTCAGAATATTGAAGTAATTGAAGTAAACTTCAATTTTTCTTTAGTGTTTTTTGACTTCATACTCTGATGTCACAATGGATCTTTCAATATCCTGAGTATTTCCTCTGATGCAGATTGCAACTAATCCATGTCTTCCCATTCTTTGCTATTATCTTCCTGCTCCTCTCATACTTTTGCCAAGGAGAGTAGTCTCAAAGTTCTAAGAGCCTTTCTTACATTTCTCTTAATACCACAAGGATACCTACAGTGATTCACATAAACTATCCATAAGTTATTGTTTATCCTCCCTATGTGACTGCCCTGAAATCCTTTTTAATCCTACCTTTGTTTGATAGCATCCTTTACACTGCTGATCTGTATAATTCTCTAAAGTAAAGTGTTGAAATAAGCTAATAATATCCACATGTGCCTTTCCATTGCGCTTTGTTGAATTCATTTATTTTTTACTAATAATAAAATAATTATGACACTAGGTAAGGTAGATTAAATAGCTTGTGTGAGTATAGAACAAAAGCCAAATCAGAGTTGAGTGATCTTTTTTTTTTTTTTCAATAAATGCTTGGTCTCTGAAACTTCCTCCCTCCTAATAGATCCTGAGCATTTAGTAAATAAATCTTAGGGAGTTGCCTGAGACACATAGAGTTTTAAGGATTTACTTATGGTCACAAACCTATCTAGTATTAGTCCAAGAGTTTGAATCAACTCTTTTTTGACTTAGCACTGTCTCTAAGCCTGATTATGCTCAGTGAAACAGCCAAGTAATATCTTTCTTGTTTCCTAATAGGTTCTCATGAATAGCCAATCTCAAAGTTTCTCCTTCCTATAGATGGATCAACATCTAGCCTATCTGAAAACTTGTTTGCAGTATTATGGCAAACATTGTACTGTACTCCTTGAACTTATGTGACCCTAGTCTTTATATAGCTAAGGTTGGTTTCTAATTATTTTTATGCACAATTCCTGAATGGGGGGGTTGTTAAATGGTTTTTAAACTGTTTTATGGTATCATGATAGAGAAGGGAAGATTTGGAGCAGTTCCCCATTAGATCTGACATGTATACCCCTGAGACAGAAACATCAGTGTAAGCATCAGTGTAAGTAATATATAATTGTCTGAGATGCAGGCTTTGGTTATGGGATCCCAAATATCTGGATGTTTCCAAATATCAAGCTGTTCTTAATCATGTAATTAATATATTTGGTTTCCAAATGGACTCCATAGACCAGTAGTAATAGCCCTATGATCTTGGGGTCATGGATATGAACCTCAAATAGAACAATGAGCTTGTTAAAGAAGCAATATGTCTAACAAAGAGTATTAGATGTCATTAGAAGACTTATTTTAAGCCTTGCATCAATCACTTACTGACTCATTACAGAATAAATGTCTATGCCCATTACTGGAAGAAAAAAAAACAAAAACAAAACCCCAGCTTATATAATAAACCCTAACATTTTTAGTCATTATTTTTATTATTAAGATGCAAGTCTCCATTTTCAGTCATATAGCAGATTCCCAGGGAGGGAAGTTCTTCCACCATTGAAGCTCCTTACCTGATCTGCAACTTGTAGTCCTCAGACATGAAGTTAAATTACATGCTTGGTACAATGCTGCTTGCATGTCTGTGAGGTGGTACTTGAACCAAGTTCTTCCCGACTCCAAGACTCGTTAATATATCTGTTTTGTTATATTACCTATGATGGTGATCATAAAAATAACCCATCATTCATGTGTTATGATGGTACATCAGTAGTATCATATTCATATCAATATCAGACAAAACAAAAAGATGAAAGGTTACATTCATGATTGGGTCCTCTGATTTGATGCTGAAATCAGATCCAACAGAATTATTAACAGATTTAGGAGAAATTTTAGAAATTGATGTCAGAAGTTTTATTTCTCTGTAAATGTTCTACTTCAACAAAAACTCAGGAAACAAAACTCAGAAACAAAAACTTAGGAATATCCCTTTCTTTGAATACTTTACTATGTTGAACTTTATGGATTTCATGAGTTCCTACTTTCTCATCTAAAAGCACACAAAAAACAGTGCCCTTTTAAACTCTGCTTGTACACAGATAAGCACAACAGCAACAAAAAGCACATGAAAAATGGTTTTCAGGTGTCGCTGGTGCTTTTATGAATCAACCTGTGAGTTTTAGAGCAGAAAGAAGCAAGTTGCCTCCCTTGAATTTTGTAGTGTTTATACCAGAAACCCAAAGCTTATACCATAGCCCAACCTCAATTCTTTATCATGGCACACAGATGGTCTTGACTTCTCAAAGGCTTGGGTAGTTCTAGGGAACCTAAGCAATCTAGAAATACTTCAAAGATAGGCCCAGCAATTGTGAGAACTCACCGAGCAAAGTCCCAGAGTCTTATGAAAAGCTTGACAAGAGCTTTTCACAAAGGCCAAAGGAAATAGGGAACTTCAGGAAATCTACTATATTGATGGGAACTTGGATCCTTAAAATATGAAGAAATTTATAAGATATCAGCTATGTACCCCTCATTTATTTGGTAGACATGCTGAAATAAAACAAGGAATTCTAATAATCAAGTAAGTGCCAAGTCTGAGCTCTCTCTGTAGAATTGTGGGGCACCAAATTGAAATTGTGATTTTAAATTGGTTAGTATATAATCTTTAATGACCAAATTTTTTGTCATTATTGACTGAGTTTATTTAATAAATTTCATTGTCCAAAGATCTTTTATGTTGAAAGTTCCATTCACCTAGCATTTTTAAAAACAATGTGCTTCTGATAACTATTAAGGACCATGTGCCTTTAGTTTGTGTTTGCTTCATGTTACTTACTCATCAGGGGATGTGCTTATGTTGTCATAGAGGCTCTGCCCACATTGGCTGAAGAAGAACATTGAAGCAGTTGTCAGAGTGTTCTGAATATAAGCCACATTCTTAAAATGAAATCATAGATCTCAGATGATCATAGATTTAGAGCTTAGCGGGACTAGGGAAATCATCTAGTCTGACTTCTTATTTCATAGAAAACTCAGACCTAGAGAATTTAGGGGTATATTACCCAAGATTATATAGATAGGAAGATCCAAGCCAGGATTTGAAAAGAGGTCTTCTTCTCTGATTCCAGATCCAGCTCTCACTCTGTATATAAACTGTATAAATAACCCCAATTTCACTAAGTTTTATAAAAGAAATTTCTTTTTTGGAATAGGCGCTGGGAAAGTATAGCTCACTCAAATGAATATGGTACCTGATTTAGCGCTCTTGTCTTACTTCTACCCAACTCTGTAGGAAAAATCAGAGATTTTCATTCCAACCCTCCTGGTTGTCTCCCATAATCATAACTACTATATAACTGCTAAGCTTTCTATTTATTGGCCTGTGTACACGCAGACTATTTTTTACTGTTCTTTGAAATGTCTGTTTTGTAAAATATTCTAGTTATTTGGTTTTCTTCCTGTGGGGGACAGGGGTAGAGCAGAGGTTCAGGAGAGAACAATTCTGAGGACTTCCCTAGTTAAAGTAAAGATGTTGATTAAAAGGTTAGCAATAACTATTCACAAAGACCAACAGCTAGATTATACAGGGTGTGCAATCTCTATCAGTAAAGGAAATAACCCCTGTTGGCAGAATTTCTGCCCATTTTATAGATGAGAAAATTTCAATCTACTATAAAGGCCAAATGAATTTCCCAGGGGGATAGAGACAAAGTGGCAAATCCTACCACCTAGAAACACTATGCTTCTCCTTTTGTTTGGAGGTGGGGGAAGAGAACAACTCAAGTTATTAAATTGGAAATAATTTGGATTTGCAACTTATAGAAGTACTTGGAAATGCCCAAGAGTAGCACCATTCTATTTTATATGAAATGTACTTTTTTAATTAAAAGATTAAAGGGACACTGTCAATCTCTCCTGATTAATATCAGTACTATAAAAAGGCTGTGTTTCTGCAGCAGCCATCTGTCATTTTGATCATTTTAAAGGCATGCTATATCAGCAAGTATGCTTTTTATAATAAATTGGCAAGGGGCAGCCAAGGCTGGAAAGGCTTGCTGGTTTCACACTTAGCTTTATTGCTTCAGTGCTCAGCAATCTGAACCTTTGAATAAGAACCAGGGCCTCTCTCCCTGTCTTTTAAAGGTGGTTTTGGGTAAGTGTTTTCTTAGCTGATTTATGATGTGGACACTTCTGCCTCTTTACATTTCTCCCCCATCTAAAGATAGACACATCATACTTGAATCCAACCGGCATGCCAAGGAATAAGCACATCCTTTTGCTTCTTAAGAGTTCAGAGCCTGCATGATTACTCAAAAACACTGAATTTACATCTCAGATACATCTCAGATCTTTTCTAGAGATGGGCTACCAGATTATAAGCAAAATAAATAAATAATTTTGTTATAATTCTCTATTAATACAATTTTTAGGCTGAGTTTAAATGACTAATAGTTCTAAGATTTTGGTCCATTGTGGAATTTCTTGACATGCAATTAAGAACTTGAAAAAATTTGGAATTTAACTCCATGGAAGAGGTGGAGTCTTGCCTGTCTATCTGTTATTTACCCTCCCATCAAAGGAGGTGTCTCAGCTCATCGCAGATGGGTTCATAACTTGTGCTTGTATTTTGGCCATGTAATGACATTACTCTTATTATCACAGATAGAGTAAGAAGAATATTAGAGGCTATCTTGCACAACCCTCCTTATTTGACAGAAGAAGAAACTGAGGTACTAAGGTAAAAAATGAGTTGGCTAAAGTCACAAAGGTATTATGTAGTAGACTCTGGAATCAAGCCAGTGTTCTGGCTTTAATCTCAGAACTCTTTTTACAACATCTTCATTAAAACAAATATATTCTGGAGTCATTGACCTGTTCAGAATAACCTGCTAATTCTCTAAACCCATTTACATGTATGAATGTACTTTCCTTCTTCCATGGAACTACTATGAACAATTAGCTCATTCTTATGCTCCATGTTCTGCATTAATCTTGAAGAATGGATAGGTTTTAGTCATAATGGAGTTAAGTGGAGATTGAGGGGGAGGTGTGGAGCCAAGATGGTAGAGAATAGACAGGATATTGCCTGAGCTCTCCTCAGCTTCCCTTAGAATCCACACTAGATCAAGCCTCTGAATGGATTTTGAAGTAGCAGAATCCACAAACATTTGGAGTGCAACAATTTTCCATCTTAAGATATCTTGGAAAGACTTCAGGAAAGGTCTGTCTCAATTGGGCAAGAGGGAATGTGGCCCAGTACAGGTGCGGCATTGGGAGGCCCTGGTGCAGGGAATCTGGTGGAAAACTCTTAGCCAAATTACAGTACCATTGGCTACTCTTTCCCAGCTCAGAAGGCCAGTGGACCTCCATAATGAAATTAAGCACATAAACAAAAATAGCACCCCTCCAAATCACACATTTATAAGTTTGTTGTAATGTACAGCTTTTTATATATTACTGATCAAGTGTACATGATACACTTGAACTAACTTTACCATGAATAGAGATGAATTTGCATTGATTTATCCAAAGCCTTTTCCTTATCCATTTGACCAATATCAGATATTTACAGTATAACTAATCAAGGTCGGATACATAGATTGTGGCCAGGGAACCAGAGAAATGTTATTGCCCCAGAAAAGGAAAAAATAATGAATGTGGCTTCTCATGAGCCTATCCCTAATTGCTCTGAGATGATAGAGATCAAGAAGGTCGGCCAAATTAGAACCCTTTGACCACTCATCCTAGGCAAGTGTACATGCAACAGGAGAACAGAAAGCCCATTCCTAGCTGCTCCATGTGGTCACAGCTTCTTGGGACAGACTCCATGGGACCACCCACATCACTGTTCTGTTCTTAGCACACTGTGGGCGCTTAATAAATGTTAAATAATAAGAATAGATTCCATCTGTCATTGCATGATGGCAGTGAGGATTTGATCTGGGTCTAGGACTTTGGATTGGCACCAACATTGCTTTTTCATGAACCTTTAAGATAAAAGGGCTTAAAGTCAGTTATCATTGACATTCTGAAAGGGATAAAGAACAGAGTAGCACAAATAGTTTAACTTATCTACTGGACTCTGTCAAAGATGTCTCTTTATTACATCACTACAGGTAAAGTGAGTCAAAACCTAGCATTTGAATGTTCCAAAGAATTATCTGTAGCTTATAAATTGAAAGGTAATTTTCCAACTCTTACGATTCCTAATATGGAAGTACTGAATGAATTTTTATTTCTTTGATCATTTTTATAGTTTGTCTCTTTGACCACTGGACATTTTTTCCAGTCACTAGAAAATATCTTGGAAGTTGTTCTAGTTGTGGTAAGCTAACAATATAGATTTGCAGGAAGGCAATGGAAGATAAAATTTTTCAGAAAGACAAGCACTATGAAGATGAATAGAAATGAACTGAGTGTGGTGGCCTGTGTCAGCAGTCTCTGCGACTTGGGAAGGACAAAGATATTGGATCCTTTGAGCTTAGAAAATTCTGAGCTGTGGTAGGGCGAGTGGGAGGCACCAGGTTTTCTGAGAAAAGATAAACCAAATCAGGGTGAGATGGAGTACCTTTCAGAAGAATCAACAGTAGGATTTGACTTGTGAGCAGTCATTGGATCTTCAGGCTGCCTGAGATAGGGAGATCCAATCTCAACAAACACAATGATAAACTTCAGTGAAGGTGATGGTGATCTTATTTAATTTTTTTAAGACTGTGAAAATAACAGATTCATCATCTTATCCTCCACCTCCCAGTGGGCATGTAAAATAGGGATTCAGGAATCAATCAATGTAATTGAGAGGGTTAATGATCTTTAAAAGAAAGTGCTTAAGATGGCCATTGTAATCCCAAGTTCAAATAGATGTCAAAAGCATCTTTTAGAATTTGGAGATGGCAAAGAAAATATTTGGAGAAGGAAAGGAAACTTCTGAAATTCTCCCCTCAAAAGTTAAAGGTTTCCCTTAAGTTGGGCTGTAACAGTAGGGCCTCTAAGTAGAACAGAGTATGGGGCCTCAAGTAATGAAGATTTATCTTCATGAGTACAAATCTGGCCACAGATACTTACTATCTGTGTGACTGGACAAGTTTGCCTCAATTCCTCATCTATAAAATGAGCTGGAGAAGGAAATGACAAACTACTTAAGTATCTTTGCCAACAAAACTACAAAAAGAGGTCACAATATCTTGAACATTATAAAGATTGTGACTCACTTCTATTTTCCTGTTTTTACAAAAGAAAATCATTGTAGTTATTTAAAAATGTGTCTTATTTTGATCTATCTCTTTTAATTCCCAGAATATTCCTTGTCCCACGGTCATATGTCAAAGGATAAAATAAAAAGGGGAAAACAAACAAAAAACAGCTCAGTAAAAGTAACCAACATGGCCACTAAGTCAAACAATATGCAGAATGCTGTACCCCTAGCCCTCTGCTACTGTAAAAGGGATGATAGAAATCTTGATTTAGATCTAGAAGAAAAGGAAATACACTCTAATATCTTGTCTTCAGAGCCAGAATTAAAAAGAATTTTTCCTCTTCCATTTTATATTGTTGTAATCAATGCATAAATTGTTTTCTAATTTTACTTACTTTATTTTGCATCAGTTCATCTAAATCTTCGAATATGAGAATCACGTATTATACAAGCATCCTATTTCATTGCTTTTCCTAGTAGAAGGCTAACATGATTCTCTCCTTCCACTGTCACTTCAGAGCCCTTTCCCTCCTCTTTATTTTCCAGCTCTCTGGAACTGGTCAGGAGTTCCCTTTCCATGATGAACTAAATCATATTTATGGGAGAAGATCAAAGAATGAAGTGGAAAAGGAAGAGGGAGAGTGAGCCCATTCAACATGGTTGATGTTGCTCTGTTTAGACAAACTTCTTTTCAGTTATCACTGTCTAAATCTTCTAGAAATATGAATTCAGTTTCCCTTTAAAACAAGAATCAAGTAATGTTCCCAACACACATTCTCTGTCAAACATGTCAGTTACTCCAGGGGCTGTAGACAGCTTGCAAGCTATGTCTTCTGTCATTGTTACTACAGTGGTATGTTTTTTCTCCCTCAAACAGCTTTTGTATTTGTTCTGGTGAGAGGTGCAAATACCACGATGCTTGATATCTGGAATTTTTTGACATAAAATGTGGAATTGACATGGTCTTTACAGTGACCATCTTAATAAGACAAACAAGGTAACCAGGCTCTCTCTTTCAGCATAATAGAGTATCTGGGTGGTCTACAGCACTTTATTTGACTCCAGAGATATCCTGAGCTCTTGCATTTCAGAAGTTATATAGGGAATAGAGAGAGTACTCTAATGGGTAAGGAGAGTCCTCCCCCCCTTCATACTTGGTGTATTATCATGCTGTACTGTATTGTATCTTAGCATATTGACAGAATGGCTAAAAAATATTGCATTTGCCACCTGACAGATATTGGATGTTTTTACCTATCATGTAGAATGTCAGTAATGAGTGGTTGCAACATTACTGATAGCATAGTTAAATGTCCCCTTTCTTGGCAGATACCCGCCTGCCCTGTCACCCAGTAACATGATAGAAACGGAAAGTCAGAATACCTTGTTGTCCTTCTTGCTTCCGTGGAGAACATATTGCTCTTTCCTTTGGGTAAGGAGTCGTGGGGTATGTTAGTGAGCCACTTCATGTGTAGTCACCCCTTCCCTTTAACAGAAAAGCAATTTTGGGAACACATTTTAAAATTCTCATCCCGTGTCTGGCACAGCATGGTGCTTTATTGTGAGTTCATGTGGACATTTTTGATCCTGGACTCTCAACCTCCCCACAAAATAGTAGAATTTTGTTGTTCTTTTTATCAGCCCACAAAATAGTAGAATTTTGTTGTTCTTGTTATCAGCATTATCATGGTTATTGTTTTCTCCTCTTAACAGTTGAAAGAGCATTGTCTTTGAAGGCAGAGTACCTGGGAGAATCTGCTTTCTTACTATTTACTATGTATGTGGCTTTGAGCACATCATTTAACACTCCTGGGGTTCACTTTTTCATATGCAAAATAAAGGAGTTGGACAAGATCTTACAGATCGATCGTATATTCAGAGAGGGAAGGGATATGAAAGTCCAGGCAGTCCAACTTCCTTCTCTAATAAATGAGGAAATTGATAGTTATTGCAGTTAAGTGACTTAAGTGGAGTCGCATAGTAATTACGTGTTAGAGATAGGTCAGGTCTTCCTGACTCTATGTCCAATGTGCTTTCTATTTTATCATTGTGTCTTACAGGTTAATGTATAATTCTATTCAGGTGTTATCAAGCTATTCATCCCTTTCCCTGGAAAGGCTTCCCTTCCAATTTAATTAAGTTAAATCTCTATTTCCTGTAATAGATAACATTTGTTGACTAGTGTGGACCAAGATAAGTGCTTACTGTGTGTCAAGGACTGTGGTAGGCACTAGGAATGCAGATATCCAGGGGAAAAAGACCATTTGTGTCCTCAGGAAACTTATATTCTAATGGGAGAAAACAATATATAAAAGCAAATTGAAAAGGGAGGTTCAGAAGAAAGCATATCATGTGTCATGATCATGATATGAGGTATGTTTCATTCACACCTTTATGCTAACCTTAACTTTATAGTCACAAATTGATCCAGTTAGTGTTGGCATAGATTCTCTATAATTAAGGTGACATCATCTCATCATTTTTTGTTAGTGTTGTAATTTTATTTTTTAAAGAACCATTGCCCCTTGGTTCCACCATGCTTTGGGTCAAGTGGGACCAAGGCTATACACACTTTATTTTCCTTTTTAAAAAATTTTTCTTTAAAACAATTCCCAACCTTTTTAGAATATGTGGGTTCCTGCAAAAGAAAGAAAGAAAGAAAGAAATCAATTAGAACATCTCCTTCCTCATTCTTTCTTTTGATATTTCCTAGTTCTCCAGCTACCACTTCACCCATTTCTCTAATGAACAAAAAAGTGTGACCCTTTCCTTGAACTATCAATGTGGAGAAAATCCTGGGAATTAGTCGTCTTAGCTACAGAAAGAATGTAGATGTAACCTATGGTCAAACAAGGGAAATGGAAAAAAGTGTTACAGTAAAAGAATTAAGCTGAATGAGCACAGGGACTTGAGTCCTGAGTGTTCTTAAACAAAGAAAGAGTGTTCTTAAAACTAAAATTTTCTTGTGGGGACCATTCAGCTTCTCCCTTACTTCTATGAAATGAAAATAAAGGTACTATTAATTTTTCTCTTAAAAAGTAAACAAACATGTTACTGAAGCTTAAATAAATGCATACAACAAATGCAAAACTCACTTGTAGAGACCCTGCCACAGTTTGTGCTCTTTTTAGGACTAAAGTTGGATAAGACCTATTCCAGAGATCAAGATATCTGGGATCACCCATCTAACAGTGAGTTGAGATGGAGGCTGGGAGACGGTCCATGCCTTGTCAGCTTCCATCACTCTCAGCATAGGATTTTCCTTGCACAAAGATTTGGCAGACCAAACTTACTTCTAAGGAGTAAGATCAGTTTTCAATTTAAATGAATTCACTTTCTCTCTTAAAAAATAAATCCTCTTCCTAATTCCCCTAAGTCCTTAAAGTATGACATTCTCCTTTTATAGATTGGATAAAGAAGTCAGGGATAGGTCTCACCAATGGCATTTGGTTAAGATGAGCCAGCTGGGTCTGGTCTGAATATGGAAAAGAATAGGGATGAAGGTCCATTTAAAAAAAATGACTGCCTCTTATTCCATTAATGGCTTTTCTCTTCTATTTACCCTTCAGAAATAAGTTTAAAGATGGGGTGTAACTTTTGAATAATCCCAAATCTAATAAAGACACAAGATAGAAATCTCAGTCTTAATATAATAAATTTAATCCCACAAACATGTATGAAACTCTTTTTCCCAGCAAGACACTCTGCTAAATAATGGGAATACAAAACCATAAACAAAATAGTCTCTTTCCTCAAGGAGTTCTGTAATATTCTACTGGGATGGGATATACAGTGAGCATAGATAAGAAAACAGAAAGGCGTTTCAGAATGAAAGGAGCACTGACAATCAGAGGATCAGGAAAGGTTTCTGTAGGTAAGTTTTTTAAATGCCAAAATGAAGAATTTGTGTTTTATCATAAAGGTAATGAAAAAATTTGATTAGTGAAGTCATATATTTAGGCTTTGTCATAAGAATATTAACTTGGGAGTTGCATGGAAGATGTTTTAGAGTAAAGAGAGCCTAGATGCATTGAGATGGGTATGGGAATTTATTGTCACAGTCAAGATGAGAATCATATTATTCTGAATTGGAATAGTAGATTTTTGAATGGAGAAAGAGACACAAATGCCAAAGATGTTTAGGCAGAATTGGTAAGACATAGAAGTTCATTGATATAGGATTTAAGAGAGAGAGAGAGAGAGAAGTGTCAGAGGTGACCCTGAATTTATTGACCTGTGTGATTGGAAGGATGGTCATGTCTTCAACAGAAATAGAACATTTGATGGGGGGATGGGAAGAGGGAAAGAAATCAGCAGAAGGAAAATATAATTAATTCTGTCTTAAATAAAGCAAATTTGGGATGTTAATGAAATATCTAGGCAGAGATGTCCAACAAACAAATGATGATATAGCACTGGAGTTTAAAAAAAAATAGCATTGGATATATGGATTTGAAAGTCTTCTTTTATAATTATATCATATTATGGAAATGCTTGTTTTATACCATGAAATAAAAATATATGATTTCTTTTTAAAAGAAGGCCATCAACATAGATATATTAATATCAGCTTTCAACTGTAAGAATATACTTGAGATATGATTGCATATGCCAAGCTCATAATATTTATTCATTTAATGATGAGAGCAACCTGATCTTTTGATTCTTATGATCCTGAGAATTGAACATGCTATCACTGGCTGTCCTTCCCCCATCTAGAACACCCTGCTTTCTCACCTCTTCACAGAATGTCTCTTGGAAGTGTTAACTCTGTTCTAGTGTCAGCTCAAATGCTCCTTTCTACAAGGAAGCCTTTTCTAATGCTCCCAGTTGTCACTCCCTTTACTTGCATTAACTTGGTATATTTTGTATTAACTTATTTATATATAGAAACAGTATGGCATAGGGATACAGAACTGAACTCAGAACCAGAAAAATCAAAATTTAAGTCGTGCCTCTCACATAGAGTGTTTTATGGAACCTTAGGAAAGCATGAAGGACTCTTCAAATAAATGCACATGCTTATACATGCATACACACAGCCTCTTGGTGTTCCAGTCCACTCTCTAAAACTGGGTAGTAGGTGCTCACCTAAATTGATGGAGGGAATTTCTTTGTCTAAGTTGCTTATGCAGATGATATCACAGATCCAGTCCCTATCCTTACCTATATGTATACTTTTTTCTTCCTATAAAATGTAAGCTCCCCAAAAGTGAGGACTTTCATTTTATTTTTATTTTGTGGTCTTTGTATCCACAGCATCTAGCACAGTGTTTAGAATATATTAGGTCCTGAATAAATACTTCTTTAAAAATTTAATCCAAATTTACCATGAAAATATAAGTAACAGAGAAAATTAACATGTTTATTAAAAGAGGTAGAGGGTATTGGGGAAAGGGCCTTTTTTGTCAACTTACTCATTTTTCTCTATGAGAGAAGAAATATTGTAATTGCAGAATTACTTCTTTCCCCCTCAAAAAAAAGCATGTTGAAAAACTGAAAACCTACTGTAAAAACTGAACATACTGCTGTTTGTCTCATTAAGTCTGTCCCTTCCCAGGGCAGAGTACATCTGGAGTCCCATGTGCTCCGTGTTCTGCATTTTCCATTATATTGCAGGCCTGTCTTGGGGCTCGCTGGGTGATTTTTCACTTCTGTTTGTAAAGGACAGTTCAGGGGATTGAATCTCCTTTGGGATTTGTAGCATTGAAAAACTAAATTCAAGTACAGATTTGTAGTTAGTATTGGTCTCCTGAGGATAGGCCTTACAGTATCTAGACCTTAGGGAAGGATCCCTCTTCTCCCCTTCTATGATGCCTTTTTTCCTTGTCTCCGTGAGCCTCCCAGGTCTTGGGGGTCACAGATGATTGAGTTCTACTCTCCAGTGAGCACATGTGATCTCAGAAAGGTAGCTAGGGCTGGTGAGGGTGCACACGGGAAGGCAGAATGTGTTCCCCTGGGGGGGTTCAGTACCACCTGTTCCAGGGAGGGTAGAGAAGTTTGCCTTCTGTTACTCGATCCTCATTCCTAGGGATGGTGTTTTCAGCAGTCAGCAGCTGTCCCTGGAGGCCAACTGGGAAGGAGTTAGGAAGCCATCCAGGGCCCCATTGTGACACTCTCCCAAAGCTTTCACTGTTGCCTTGGGTGAGATCTGTGTGAGAGAGATGTTTTTTCCAAGATATCTCCTTGAGCATCCCTTGTGAAAACCCTAGCTAGGGTAAGACTCCCTCAGAAGATAGAGACCCAAGGGACTAACCTGAGCTATTCATCTCTTTCCCTGAAGAAGCCTAGAATTCCTGGAAACTAAGTAGCTCCAGGCTGGATAACATTATACTTTATCCCTAAGCTGGTTAACTGTTACAATAAAGTCAGTTTAGTCTGGTCTAAGTCATTCATGAGAAGGATAATGAATCTGTAGTTAAAAGTGCCTGGCCTCTGTTTTTGGGAGAATAGGCCAACCTCTCTGGACCTTGGTTTTGTTTTGTTTTGTTTTTATCTCTAAAATGAGATAGTTGAACTAAATGATCTTTCCTATCCTTTCTAACTCCAGGCTTCTGAATCCGTGATTCTTGGGACCTAGTCCAACTCCTCCCAAGGTTTGGGTCATAGAATCTATTATTTTTCAAAAGATACTGAGTAAGGGGGTAACTTGGAAGAAAGGGTGATAAACTTAGCTAACTTCTTACTTGACTGCTGCAGGCTTCCCATTTCATTCAATTTCTCATTGAAGTAAATATTTGCAATTTTGTCTATTATTTAATGGGTGTGGCAAAATACACAAAAACAGCTCCTGTCCAAGGGAACAGTGCATGAAAGAACATCAAAGGTTTTAGGAAAACTTTAAAAAACTGTGATCTTGGGCTTCACTTCACTTCCTCATCTATAAAATTAGTATTAGTCTAAATCAGAGGGTTCTAAATCTTTGGCTGTCTAGTCTGCTGAAATCTTAAAATCTACCCTTTCTTGTTTTTAAAGAATTGAGAAATGCTAAATTTCATTTAGAGGTTAATGAAAATTAAGTTGGAATTTTTTCATATGCCCCCTCTCCAAATTCACAATCCCAGCAAATCTAACCAGATTTATTCAGGAGTTTGCTCTGGATCTCAAATTAAAAAGCCCTGACTTAGACTATTTCTTTAAAGACCTTTCCAACACTAAAAACTCAAAATCTGAGTATAGAGTAGTACATTGGATGAACATTGTATCTTAAGTTATAGTAGAAAGCATCTATTAAGTTACTAGTCAGTCAGTCAGCCAGCAAACATTTATTAAACATTACTATATCCCAGGTATCATACTAAGCACTTCTAATACAAAGAAAGATAAAAGACATTCACTTCTCTCCAGGAGACTATAGTCTAATGGAGGAATGGGACCAGATGCTGAACTAGGTACTGGGGTATAAAAGTACAGTCTTACCATCTAGCTCGGGGAAAGCACAGATACACAGGTAAATAAAGAAACATGTAGGAATCAACTTACCATCTAGCTAGGACTAACAACAGGTATAAAGGTAATACAGAAATGTTCAAGAGCCAGTTTGAATTTATTGACAAGAGCTGATTGTTAAGTTTTCAGTTATGAGTCATTATAAAACATATACATCTGTGCTTGATTTATTGTTTTGTTGACTATCTAGACTTAAAATTGATGGAGGAAATGTTAATAATGAAGGCTAAACTTAAAAATATACTAGCAAACTTTTTTTTAAAGAGCCACTTATTAAAAATATATACAAAATAAATACAAGGTAATTTTTTTTGTGTGGGAAAGGTATTAGTCCCTAGAGAAGAAAGTCTTTATGTAGAAAGGTAGCATTTGAGTTGTGACTTGAAGGAAATCAGGTATTCTTAGAGGTGAGGTAAGATGAGGAAAACAAATACTCTAGGCATAGAGGACAAAGATGGATCATAGAGTATTCTGTATTCAAAACAGTATGAAGACCATTTTGACAGAGGACCTGGGTTAAAATACTGGCTCTGTCATTCACAATGGGACTATGGGAAAATTGTTTCCCACCTTGAGGCCTCAGATTTATTATCTCCAAAATGAAAGAATTTTCCAAAAATGATTGTGATGTAAAAACAAAAGACATCAACAAAACATACATGAATGAATGGAGGAATGGAAGGTTGAATGAATGAAGGAAGTAAAAATCAGCTGTCCCAACATCCCTTCTAGGTCTAAGATCCTATAATGATAAATAAAATATGAGTGTAGTTTATAAGTTCATATATGTTCCATGAGGTCATATAGTTGGAAATCCAGTGAAAGCATTTAATGAAGTAATATCCCTGACTCAAATCCTTCCTACAGGGTCATTGAAAATGCTATTAGCATAAACTTAAGGAAGGCAATGTGGCAAGTCCATTACATCTAGGCCCAGATTATTAGTGAAAATAATTAATCCCCTGAAGTGGGTGCATTATTCAGATTTACATTGCATATTTCCATTGGACAAGAACCATTGGCCATATTTTTCATAATTATAACTTTGAATAGTGTGAATTTGAATACATTCAATCACTTCAATGTAAGATCTAATCAGGACATAGCTTATATTCTTCTGCCCCCACATTTTCATAAAATCACAGTTTATCATTAAGTCGACAGTGGCTGGCATAGACATGTAGATTTCCTTGTGCTAATTGAAAATAGAGCTTGGAGGAAGTTAGCTTCTGAAGTAAGTCAAGGAAAGTAAGAAAACAGATTTAAAATGGAAACCCTCTTATTTCACAAGTATTCAATACTTTATTTCATAAGTATTCTCTTTATTCATAATGCTCCCTACTATGTTATGACATTGATAAGTGATTTAAAAACTCAATGCCATTTGGTGAGCTTGTAAAATGGATTCCAAATATTGAATCAATTTTTATTTATGCTTATTTCCCCTCTTTAAAGAAATATTTGATTGATAAAATGAAGTTTGGGAGACCAGAGTAACTTGACTTCCTTTATTGTGGTTAATAGAATTAATTCTTATCATTTAATACGAAAACAGCCAAAGAAAGTTGCTTCTTTATTTCTTTTCTTTTCTTTTTCTTCTGAGCAAAAGTCCAAGTCAACAGTCAGGAGCCAGGGCATATATAGGAAATAAAGAAGCAAGACAAAGCAACCAGGACAAGTTTCAAGGCCTCTGCACCAAAAGAGAGACTCAGTATATTATAATGGGAAGAACCTTGTACTTAGAACTAAGTAATCTAGAATCAAATTCAAATTTTTCCACTGGTAATCTCTGTGATGACAACAAGTCATGACATTTCCCTGCTTTATTTTCTTTATCTATCAAGTGAGTATTCCAGCCTACCTTGCAGGATTGATAGTAGGATCACTTAAATCAAGATATAATGGCTTTGAAAACTGCAAATTGTTATGTATACATAAGACAGTTTTATTAAGTACCTAGCCTACTTATAACCAGTATGTATTTTTATTTATTTATTTATTTATTTTTAGTTTATTATTTACTTTCAATTTCTAATTCTCTCCCTTTCTCACCTCTCCTCTATCCATTGAAAAGACAAGTAATATTATATCATTTGTACAAAATATAAAGTAGGTATTAATTTTTTTTGAAATGATGGGAAAAAAAAGAATTGGAAAAGGATTGGGTGCCCATCAATTGGCGAATGACTAAAGAAGATGTGGCACACGAAAGTAATGGAATACTATTGTTGTATAAAAATGATGAACAAACTGATTATAGAAAGGTCTGGAAAGATTTATATGGCTGATACTGAGTGAAACAAGCAGAATCAGGAATACATTGTACATAATAACAACAAGAATGTGTGATGATCAACTGTGAAAAACTTGGTTCTTCTCAGAAGTTCCAAAGCAGTTCCAATAGACTTTGGACAGAAAATGCCATCATGTTCATCCAGAAAAAGATATAAGGAGACTGAATGTAAATCAACACATACTTTATTCACTTCTTTTTTTTTTTCTATTTTTTAATTCTCCCATGGTTTTCCCTTTTGCTTTGATTTTTTTTTTCCTTCCAACATGATTCGTAAAGCAATATGTATTAAAATTAAATAAACTTACTACAATAAGAAAAAAAAAGAGATAATGGAAAAAGACTTGTGTAACTGACAAATCATACTTCTTCATGTTCATAAATCTTATATGCCACAACACCTGTTGTGGCAGGAGCCAATTACAGTTTGGTTAGCTTCGAGTAGATGAGAATTAAGTTTCAGGTGAAGAGTGTGAGAGCAAGAGAATGTTGACAATTTAGTGCAGCATGAGTCTGACACATATTAGTTTGCTACTTTGTACACCTTATTTTAATATTAACATAAAAAATATTCTGCTAAAAGTTTTCCACTTTTATCTTAATTCCCACACTTTTCTAAGTCTCTATCATGCATTCACTGAAAGATACTTTCTCTGTTGGCTTTTAATTCTCCTTTTATTTTTTTTTAGTCCTGGCAGCAGCAGGAGCAGGATTTGCTGTTGTAGCAAAACACATTTCATTTTTATTTTTACTGTCTCTGTCTCAATAGCAAGGCCTGCCTTCATCCACCTGAGAATCACATTATCTTGCATGTGAGATAATAAATAGTGTATTCTGAGCCCTCAACTAAAACCAGTCTTGTAGAAGCCAAACATTTAATAGGCCGATCTTGGATAGATAATTTACAAGACTTCCACTTCTTATTGATTAACTTTCATAACTCACTCCAGAAAATAAATTATGCGTCCATTGTCATGTTGGATATGCACACAAGGTCCTGAGAGGGTTGATAGACTTGGATACAAATGTAGTTGAACATGGATGCTTTACAAATAAATTGTAAACCTTGTGAGAGAAAACTAATGTCACAATGGAGGCAGATGGCAAGAGAGTACTGGCATCATCATCACCATTATTTTTTAATAACAGTTATTTAGTTAATTTCTCTTCTGCTTATTTCCTAAATTTTTCCAAGAAAGAACTAAGTCTTTCTCTCTGCCCCCTACACATAAAGAGACTAAACCTCTAGTGGCAGGTATTAATATGGTAATATTCTGACATTATTAAAATATTCAAGACCATAAGGTGCTGTTGCATATGTTTCCATAACCTGCCATTCTTGTTATAAGAAATGATGGGATTTCTAAAGAGACAAGGCAGGATAGTTTTCCGTTTCTACCTCAGTTCCATTCTCCCTTTATCACCCTATAATTCCTAGAAATTGATTAACTATCTTTTAAAATAGAAAACCAGATTAGCCATTTATAGCTCAAGGATCGAAATGTGTCCTGGGAGACTGAAATGTTTCTATCAATAAGGATGTCCACTGCTGCCATATTACTTTCTTTAGCTCTTGACTCTCATAACAGTTACCAACTGTAAAGCAGGAGTTCAAGAAAAGTGCCACGTAAATGTGAGATGGTCTCCTCTTATAAGTGAAAACTTTGAGCAACAGAAAAAGAACAGGCTTTAGAATCTGCTAGCTCTTCTCCCATGACCTGTGAAACCATTATGTAGGTGCAATGTGATCTGTTTAGGAAAGTAAAGGGAGATTCCCAGATCATGAATTGGTTAGCTCCTAAGCTATACTTAAATGTCCATATTGAAGGTTTTAGTCTCATGCTTTTTTTTCTGAATTCAATATTAGCATTACCATCTTGTTGGAGGATAATAAGTATGTGTGTATGTACGTATATATGCATATCTACACATATATGTGTAGATATAGATATACAGATATAGTGTATTGTATACCTACTATACTATACTATAAAGAAGATGGTAGAGAGAATATACTGTAGTGGACAGAGTGGTGGCCATTAAGGCAAGAAGACCTGGCTTCAAGTCCCACTTCTGACATATATGACTTTGGACTCTGTGATTTTGTGACTTGGACAACTTACTTAAGCTCTCAGGACTTGGAGCAGCTCCCCATGTTTGTAAATTGTAGAGAACAGGTCAACCTATATTGCTAGAGGGAGGTTTTTTTTTTACCCAGAACAAGGAGGAGAAGGGGAGAGACCACAGAGATGACAATAACAAAATGACATGGTAGTAAAATGTGGAAGGTAGGAACTGGGAGAGATATCACATAGAAAATGAGTCTTGAAGAAAATTGGGGATTTTAAGAGGAAAAGTGAGGCAGGAGCACATTGTGGGCATATGGTATGGTCAGTGAAAAAGAGATGAGCAAGAGCCAGAGAGAGAGAGAGTATTCTGAATGAGAAATAGTACTAAGTGCATGTTGGCTGGATTGTAGATGAAGAGTGATGGGTACTGTAAATACTTAAAATGTAGGTTGGGACTAAGTTGAAAAGGCTTTTAAATGTCAGGTTTGCTGAATGTGTCTGAGGACATCATCAAATGAAAGAAGTAAGAAGAAGATCTCCATTAGATTGTCCCAGGCAACCTCTCAATGAGAAGAGTGTTAAAATGGTACTGGGAAATGAGTACAATTTGTACTTCTGAGAAGTTTGTAGAGCAATTGAGGGAAGATCACAGTTTGTATAACCAAAACTCCAAGCTCTGTTTTTAAGTCACTGGATATCTTCTTGCTGAATCCATTTAAGTTGCATTGTGGAAAGGCAAAAATCTTTCTGCTTAAAGCTAAGTGCATTTTATAAAACCTTTAATGACTCCTTTTAAAGAAGTTTGAGTAGCTGTGTTTGGGTTGGTTTCAGAGGAAAGGAGGAAGTCCACAGAGCTCCAAAGTATTCCCTCTGCTGTTTTTTAATGCTGCCAGGTACAAAAGAAGAGAGTAACATTAGTGGGTGATTAGAGCTCATTGTGGCATGTGGATTTCTGGATCACGTTATTGACACTGCTGCTGACAGGTCCTGTGATTAGGGGGAATATTTTGGCCTTTCTCAAATCCTGTGGTGAGAAAAAGGACATATTTCAGAGATTTTTTTAATAGTCTGAGAAGGAAAGGCAGTCTATAATCATAAATCTGGGAGAGAAATATTGAATTCAATTTTCTGTGGGTTTGTGCCCATTATACCAAACAAGCAGAATCTTAGAAACAATTAGAGATTAGTCTTGGAATTTCCACTTTCTAGTGTTGTTATTAGGCTGCTAAAAATTAACTTTCACATGTTGTTGCTATATTCATTGAGCTAAGAAGACATGATCTTCTCTACCTAGGAATATAACTTTAAAGTTCTTGTTAATATGTTTGCCCAAAGATTAATGTAAGCTTAATATAGATACATGCAGATTATGGCTATGTGTGCAAAATAAATATTACTATTGAGGGCAAATGTTAGGATGATTTAGAATCCTATAGCCTTTTCTACCCCATATTAAAATATATTTGCTTGAAACATTTTGCTCATAGAAGCAAGAATAATTTGAGGCTTGAGTTATTTGATGCTTAACCTCAGTTCAACTTACATTTAGGTATCAATTAGAGTTTCTGAATTGAAGTCTTTTGTCCCTTCTGTCATACCATTAGTCTCCCCTAATTTGATGAATTGACCCAAAGTAATTAAAGAGTTAAAAGATCAACCAACACCCAAGAGGCAACCTACACCCAAATTACTATAATTAATTATCGGCTCTAATATTTTAAAGTGATGGTATCCCAAATTGAGAGAGAAAGAACCTTGGACTCATCTAATCCAATCTCCTTTCTTAATAGATGAGTAGCTGGTTATACACAGAACTTATGTAGCATACTCAGGGTAACATGGTCAGTACATAGCAGAGCTGGAAATAAAGGTCAGAGCTTTAAATCCAGCATTTTTTATATTAGATTTGGCTCCCTTCCATCCTTTGATGTCAGTATAGACACCAATATCACCAAGTATTCAAAACCAGGGAATGTCAAGATCTTTTTAGGTTAGTCTCTTTATTTCTAATTAAACTGAGAGATCCTTGAGAAAAGGAACTAATTTTTTTGCCTTTCTTTGTATTCCCCGCTCTTAGTACAGTAAGTGGCACATAGTAGGTGTTTAAGCAATGTTTGTTGACTTGATTTGTCTTGACTTTTTCATTTACCAAAGGGGAAGATGACCTAGAATTTAAGTGTGTGCCAATAACTCCTTAAATACCAGAAAGATTGTCTAGTATGGCATGTAAGTATATCAGGGGTACCAGCTCATATCTTGGAATGTAGATTTCAGCCAAGCCTCCCAGATCTGATCTGAATTGCAAGAGACAGGCCATTCACATTTATATTTCATCCCAAATGCTCTGAATACAACTGCTTGATAGACTCAGTTTTAAGGCTTATATCTGGATTATGAAAGGATTTTTTTTCTTTCCTTTGTAACCATAAACATCATCATGAGATATAAATGTCACCAAGAACCAGAAAAACAGATGAAACACTCCAAAGGGTAATAAATATGTGAAAGGACTCTGCCAGACTTTTTTTTTCCAAGCAAGGAAGCATTTACAATACACCCAGGATTGCCAGCCTAAATTGAGACTTGCTTTTTACAATCCTCACACTGTTTGTTCTTCAGCTTTGCATTGCAATAAGAGGGCATCTTGAGAATGGTTGCTCTAGGGTTATAGACTTCAGGGACATTTGTAAATCTACCTTTTTTGCTGTGATGATTAATCACTCTAATATTATATTCTTGGATACTTTGACTTAAAATCACCCTGATACTCAGAGAAGAAATGAAAAAAGTCTAATGTTAAGAGGGAAAGTATGATCACAGATTTATTGTAGAATTCTAGAGCTGAAAATAGTCTTTGGTCCTTCAGTCAGGAGGCAGATGAATTTCTGAAAACAACTCAGGACAACTGGTTTTCTATTCTTGTCTTGTTTATTTCAACCTTAGGTCTCATCTTAAAAAAAAATTATTAACCACAGCTGACCCAGCGTGAGAGACAGAGACTTATATTTATATTCTCACTCAGTCTTTTTAACTATGGGCCATTTGATCTGCTTGTGTAGTAAGTACGGTTGATTGAGGCTTTGGTCAGCTTCTGAAGTGAACTCAATAGGTTAGCCTTCTCTCTGCAATCTCTCAAGCTTGTATTGTTCTTAGTCCTGTTAAAATAATGCAAAGATCCAATTATGACTGTTACAAAAGCATGCAAGAGAAAGCAAAGGAAAACACAGAAAGGGATTAGAGATCAAAACTGGGATTCCAGTGAAATGGTATTAGCAGACATAAGCCAGGGAGATATGAAAAAAATTAAGGATATGAAGAACAAAGATTGAAGGATGTCCTTGCCCCTCATCTCCACAAATTTAATTTAAATGTGGTTGTTCTTTTGTAAATGCCAAATGGAAATTATTGATTTTACTTTGCTCAGGTAAACATGCTTTTAAAATATGGGATGAAATAAGTTGTAGATTCAGTTTCTGTCTTATTTACAGCTAGGGGTTAATATACAAAATGTTTTACACGAGTGATCTGATTTGGTCTTTATAATATCTCTGTGAGGCAGCCATTGTTACTCTACCCATTTTACAAAGAGAATGGAGACTGAGAGAATCATTAACTAATGATTTAGTTATCTGTGGCAAGATTTAAATTCAGGTCTTCCTAAAGCCAAATCCAGAGATGTGTCTTATATTTTTATCTAGGAACATCAAGACTTTAGATAATACAATTTTGAGGAATCAAAAATGATACAGTGAGGCTTTTACTATCCTTTCTAAAGTATTTTGGAAGTCTGGTTTCAGTAAGAGATGCCCCCAAAACTTATAAAACAACTGTGACAATTGATGGCATACACTGTAATAATGAAGAAGCAGTGTACTGAGGAAGTTAAGAATTCATTGCTCATATTTTAAAGGTTATTCTTGAACTCTTAAGGTAATGCAACTTGGATCCTCTGCAGTGGCAGAGAGGTGGTTTTGTTGTTCAGTTCTAACTTTTCATGATCCCATTGGGGGGTTTCTTGGCAAAAATATTATAATGGTTTGCCATTTCCTTCTCCAACTCCTTTTACAGATGAGGGAAATGGAGACAAACAGGTTTATACAGCTAATAAATGATTGGGGTTGTATTTGAACTCATGAATATTAGTCTTCTGACTACTAAAACTAGTGTACCACTTCCTTTCCTTCTCCTCACCTCCACCTAGAGAGGTCATACCTTGAATCATACAGCTTGGGAAAACCTTCATTCCACATCCTTTTCTGCCTCACAAGCATTTTCTTTAAAAGGAAAAGACCTCATGTAAGAAAGAACAACTATACATATTTTGTAGTCCTATATAAATAATTATAAAGTATTAATATATAAAAGGCATCAGAGTATTTGTTACAGGATCAAAATCAGAGATTCTGAGTTGGAAAGGATCTGGGGGAGCTCTATTCTGCCCCTCTATATATGCAGGAGAGAAGATCATTCAGTCTTTGCTTGAAGGCCTACAGTGAGGAAATCTCTCTCCCTTCTCCATAAGCCCACTCCACTTTTGGAGAGTTCTAATTGTTAGAAAGTTTTCCCTAAAATGAAACCTAAATTTTCCTCTTCAGCTTTCATCCATTGTTCCTAGTTTTGCCCTCTGGGTGCAGCAGAACAAGTCTAATCCTTCTTCTGTGTGACAGCCTTGTAAATACTAGCAGACAGCTATCACTGCCCCCCCCCACTCCCACAATTCTCTTTTAAACATCTCAAGTAACTTCACTCCAGTTTTACACATCCTCATTTGTAGTGGAATATTAATAAAGATAATAATGATGATAACTGATATTTATAGAGTGCTTTAAATTTTGCAAAATTCTTGATATGCATTCTCTCATTTGATTGTCACAGCACCTTTAAGAAGAACACTATATATATCACCTCATTGGACAAATATGGAAACTGAGCTTGAGAGGTTAAATGAATTGTCTAAGGCCATGCAGCTTAAGTATAAGCTTATACTTACATAGTATATATAAGTATATGATTCAAGGTTTGAACATTCAACTTATTAACTTTAATTTCAAAATACTTTCCACTGTGACATGCTTACTTTCAAAAGAAAACATTTTCAGGTTGGTTCTTTGGACTCTAAGCATGTCCAGCTGCTTCTATGCAGACACTGGACATATAATAATAATAATAACACCATATCCTGAAAGCTGTAGCCTTGAAGTCCATCAAAGTTCTGGTATAAAGTATATATCAACAAAACTTTATTGACCATGTAGCTCAGCAGCACTAAGAAGATCAGGTCCTCATCCACCATCCTGTGATCAAGCAGAAATTTATAAAGGTATCCCTTCCACATCATGGGGGTTAAGAACATATCACTTTCACAATCTGGAAAATCCAAATAAAAATTTTTGACCCTCCTTTTGTTCAGAGAAGAAGTCTGATTCTTTTATCTTTTTTCTTTTATGTTTACAGTACCTTATTATACAATTTGGGTTGATATTACATAATACTATACACACATATTACAGATTTCTGAGTTTATGAATTTTTCTATGTCATCTGCTGACTCTTTTTTTGCATGTCATCTGCCGCTTTGGCAAAATTCCCCCCCCCCAATTTCCTATTTAATGTTTTATGCAGACTTGAGATATATTAAAACTGCAATGGTGAAAGTCATGATGTGGAAGGTATTCCCATATTCTCCTTTTCCAGACACCTATACCACTGCCCAGATCATTTTCTTGAATCACACAAGAATTCCAAAGCACCTTTGTATACTCCTAATCTGTTTCAAAGTAAGTATTCAGAGAAACTTAAAAGAAAACTAGAAGTTTTTGAGCTCATAAAATCTAACACTGTTCATTTTATTTTTTTTATTATAGCTTTTTATTTACAAGATATATGCATGGGTAATTTTTCAGCATTGACATATGCAAAACCTTTTGTTCCAACTTTTCCCCTTCTTCTCCCCACCCCTTCCCCCAGATGGCAGGTTGACCAATAACTACATGTTAAATATGTTAAAGTATAAGTTAAATACAACATATGTATATGTGTCCAAATAGTTATTTTGCTGTACAAAAAGAATTGGACTTTGAAATAGTGTACAATTAGCCTGTGAAGGAAATAAAAAATTCAGGTGGACAAAAATAGAGGGATTGGGAATTCTATGTTCATAGTCATCTCCCAGAGTTCTTTCCCTGGGTGTAGCTGGTTCAATTCATTACTGATCTATTGGAACTGATTTGGTTCATCTCATTGTTGAAGATGGCCAGGTCCATCAGAATTGATCATAATATAGTATTGTTGTTGAAGTATATAATGATCTCCTGCTCCTGCTCATTTCACTCAGCATCAGTTCATCTAAGTCTCTCCAGGCTTCTCTGAAATCATTCTGCTGGTTATTTCTTATAGAACAGTAATATTCCATAACATTCATATACCACAATTTATTCAACCATTCTCCAATTGATGGGCATCCATCAGTTTCCAGTTTCTGGCCACTACAAAGAGGGCTGCCACAAACATTCTTGCACATACAGGTCCCTTTCCCTTCTTTAAAATCTCTTTGCGATATAAACTCAGTAGAAACACTGCTGGATCAAAGGGTATGCACAGTTTAATAACTTTTTGAGCATAGTTCCAAATTGTTCTCCAAAATGGCCACCAACAATGTATCAACACTGTTCATTTTAAACATGATGTACCTGAGGCCTGGAAAGGTGAAAGTCACCTGCCCTGGATTGTATAGAATGTTAGTTCCAAGAGTAAGGATTGAAACTTCAGTCCAAATCCTATGTTCTGTCTACTCTACTATGGTACACATTTCATTTTTCATTGTTTACATCCATGACAATCTAAAATATTTCATTTGCATCTAGGCAAATGTACATATACATATATATATGTGTATATATATGTAAAGCATAATATATAGATATGGAAATGTGTTTATATATGCATATACATGCATATGTGTATAAACAAATGAATATACAATAGAATATATACATATGTGCATACATATGTATAGTACTTTTTTTTCATATGAGTGTTTTAACAACCCTGTGAGATGATAATATCCCCATGTGACAGATGAAGAAACTGAGATTATTCTTTACTCAGGCCATTTTCTGCCTTGGCATCTGCTACTGTTGTTGCATTCTCTAAATAGAACTGGTGCTAGATACTGTCTTGGTTTTTCATGCTGGCCATTTTTTGCTACTGCTCATTTCCATTGCCCTCTTGACCTAGAAAACATAATCAGATAACACTACAATCAGAAAGGGTGTGTTGCTCAAATGTTCTATAGTTCCATTTATCGTTTTTGTGAGTTTCCAAAGCAAAGAAACATCCTTCTTTGACTACTCCTGCTTTATGTGTGCTGCCTTCCCTAATAAAAATGCAAGCTTCTAGAGGTCAGGGGCCACTTTTGTATTTGTATGTTATTAAATGTTTTTTTATTCATTCAAGTAGGTTAAGTGATTTTCCAAATGACAGACAGCTGGGAAATACTCAAGCTTGAACTATTTCCCCCAATATCATGTTCCTTGCAATATACTAACTCTATACACTGACCTAGCCAGACGGAACAAAATTGGAACATCTAATTGTGTGTATGTATGTGAATAGACATCCAGAGACATATACATAATGGTAAAACAGAATCTTAGAAATCAGTATGGAGGAAATGTTATGAATACTTTATATGCCTATGTTATGTAGACCCAGATGTTGTTTAAAGTTTGAGATCTGCTCCTTCCTTGACTATGACATGTTTTCATATCATAACATCTTTTAAGCTTAGCCATGAAATGTGTTTCTTCATTGAACACTATAGATTAACCTACAAACACATTTCTCACCTCTTTCTGTACTCTCCAGTTTTCCAATGACAAACTATCTCATGGCTCCTCCGATCAGTAGTCAACAAAGTAGCATGATATGCTAGGAGATAGGATCTCAACATTGATTACAATTCAGCTTGCCAGGGATGTGATTTTCTTTAGGCTTCACTGAACTTGATCCTGCACTGATCCTAGTAGGCTAGAATAATTTTCATGGCTTTCATCTAAAGTAGTCTCAAACTTTTGTTTTCAGTTTCCCTCTATACTATTAAAATTATTGAGGATCTGTCCAAATATTTATCATATTAGAAATAAAAATTAATTTTAATGTGTAGACCCTCTTAAAGTATTTCAGAAATCTCAAGATTCTCTGGACCAAACTTTGAGAACCACTGGTTTAAAATGTTCTTTTTGTTTTAATGCCATTTTAAAATGAAATTATTTCAGATTTGTTTAATTTTCCCTGTTCTTGTTCTACCTCCATATTAGTGAATAAACCATTTCTTTAAAACAAGGAACTTAATGTTCCTTCTCTTTCCCCTGTTCCTATAGCCTTTCCTATTCCGAGGAACTAAGGCATCTTTCATTTTCCATAGAATTAGAAAAGAACTTAGAGATCATTTAGCCCAACATCCATTTAAAGAATTCTGAAAACATTTAGAAACTATGTCTTTTATATGGTCTTCTCTTTTTTTCTTTTGGGGCAATTGGGGTTAAGTGACTTGTCCAGAGTCACACAGCAAGTATCTGAGGTCAAATTTGAACTCTGATCCTCCTGATTCCAAGGTCAGTGCTAAGTCTTCTTGATTCTTCAGAAAAAAAGATAGCATTTTATCAATATATAGCTGACTTTTTACATAAATTGGGCAGGATTTAAGGGATTCTCAAAGTTTTACTTTTTATACCCCAAATATCTAATTCCATCACTATTTTTTCAGAGTTTCTGAAATTTCAAACAAAAATACTTCTATAAATTTAAGGCATCTTATTAAAATAGCCCATGTCAAAATGCAATTATTTTACTTAGGAAGAATACAAAGGCATCATACAAATAAGAAGTTAACTGGTTAATTCTCTATAATCAGAGGTTAACTAGTTAATTCTCTGTCATCAAACAAAAAGTAAATCTTTAGTAATCTGAATATAGAGCAGATGCATTTTGGATGGGTGATTGGAAGTGATCACCTATGGAATTTTATGAGTAAAAGCCACCTCATGGAGAATATCATAGTACAACTCCCTAAGCAGGTGAGGGTGGAGGGCATCTACATTGTGCAATGGATAGACTATCAGCTGTGGAGTCAGAAGGATTTGCATTTAAACGCAGCCTTTTTCACTTACCAGCTATATATTCCTGGCCAAGTGACTTAACCCTGCTTCTCTCATTTTCCTCATCATTAAAAAGTGTTGGAGAAAGAAATGGGAAAAAAACCCTCCAGTAACCTTCCCAAGAAAATTCCAAATGGGGTCACAAAGAGTCAGACATGACTGAAGTAACTAAACAATAACAAAATACTGTACACTACAATTTGTAAAACATCAGCCATCTCAAAAGTCTCAGTATTATTTTAATCTACTAAGATGTAAAAGCTCAATTCTTCAATTTTGGTACACACAGTATATCTTATCTCATTGACTTCTCTCAATAATTCTGTGGGTGCTATTATTGTTCCATTTAACAAATAAGCAAATTGAGGCAGAGAGAGGTTAAGTGTCTTGCCCAGGATCATATAACTAATGTCTGAGATACAATTCAAACTCAGGTCTTTCTGACTCCAGTGCATCTCTCTGTGTTTTAATGTTACCTAAAGGCTGATGAAGAACCTTTCTAGAGACAGTATTAATGTGGTTGCTAACATTCATTATGAAAGTATCTTACATTATAAGTTCATAGAATGTTGGAGCCAGAAGGAATCTTTGAGATCAGTTAGTCCAAAGAATGCTTTTGTTTTTAAGATAAGGTACCTGAAGCACAGACAGGTAAAGTATCTTTTTTTTTTTTTTTTTAAGATTGCACAGTTCACTTGGGTGTAAGACTAGAATAGAATCCAGGTTTCCTAGTCCCAGAACTTTTTCTATTATAGCCTATAGAATCAATACTGGTCAATCCAAGACATATTTATGAAGAGCTTTAGTTGTCAGAGATATTGTGTTATGTGCTATGGATACACAGATGAAAATTATGTGACCATGCCCTCAGAGAGCTTATAGTCTCTATGGTCTGATGTATAGAAGTACCTGTGAAGAAAGTGCTGGGCCTAGAGCTAGGAAGAAGAGTTCAAATTCAAATTTAACCTCTAGATGTTTGACCCTGGTCAAATAACTTAGCCTCTGTCTGCTTCAAGAGGGAATAATAATAGCATCTCTTTCCCAGCATGGTTGTAAGAAACAAATGAAAGCATTTGGCATGATGTTTTGGTACATACTAGGCACTTAATAAATGATGTTTCCTTCCTTCCTGATCTTAATTGAGTATGTTCTTCTCTTATGAACAAACCTGCAGGTTATGTCAACCTTTAAAATGATGAATCTTTTTCCCACATCACATTGTCCCAACAACTCTCCCACCCCTCTGATAGAATCTTATATTGTAACATACATCAAGAAAAACCAAAACAGTCTTATCTGAAAATGAATGTCATTCAGTTCAAGAGTCCTCCAAAGGGGCAGAACACAGAACAATTCAATGAATCTCTTTCTTAAAGACTGCCTTTTCTTTCTTTAAATAAAAATTATATCTTTCCAGCTGATGTTTATATTGTGTTTATAAGATCTGCAAAACATTTTGCAATCATTATCTCATTTGAGACTTATAATATTCCAAGGAGATGGATACTAATACAATCCCCATTGTACAGAGAAGAAATCAAGACTCAGTTTGTGACCTCAGTCAGAAAACTAATGTGACTAAGGCAGGATTCAAAAACATGTGTTTTAATCCATGTCCAACAACACTCTTTGCAACAAACTTTCTTCTTTTTAAAAAGAATCAGGAAATAGATGGTAATCTACCTAAAAGCTATCCCCTTCCTCCTTTTCCTTCCCAACAAAAGCCTCATCTAATTGCTGCTGTGACAGCAGGTTTTTAAGAAGTCTTGACCACAAATCAGGAAACCCATATCCCCGATATTAGCCATTCCCATAAATTCTGCAGCCTTTGCCATGTAGTGGAGGCCTGAGAGGGATACAAAGCCAGACAGATGGTGTCCCACAGACTTCCCCTCCAGCTCTTTCATCTTTCATCTAACTATTAATTCATCTGTTTGGATGGATACGTTCTCGCATGGAACCAAGATGAATAATAATGAGATTTTTAATAACTCCCTGCATTTGCATTCCTAGTAACTCTTTACATGGTTCTAGCTGATTAAAATGAATCATTTACATAATTAACATATGGTTATAGTGTTGGCTTTAATATGCTGATTATCTCAATACTTTTGTCTAGAGTCAATTGGATTCAAACTGTAACAATTGTTTGAAGTGAAACTAGTTTATTCCTGTGAGGATTGGGAAATATTTGCCTTGGGGCCTGATTAGGGAAAAAAAAAAACACAACTGCCCAGAAGTTAGTGTTGTTGTTGTTGTTATTTGGTAACATATAAGGGAAAATAAATAAATAAAAATAACATTGTCAAGTGTGGTCCCTTCAGATTTCTGTGAATAAATAGCCTAGTGTGGCTACTGTAGCTATAATTATGTGGTTTAATGCTGTTTGAGAATTGCATTCTCTTTTTTCTGGTGGTCTGAGAATGGAGAGAGGGTGTCTGTAGAATGTGATTCCAACATATCTGAAACTCATATTACACATGCTGGGAATTACTGTACCTATCACTCAAAGGCATCTTCATTTATATCATTTTCGATAAGTTCCCATTTTTTTTATAACTCTCTAAAGGGCATGCTTGATATTTTCAAATGTGCTTCCATACTGGGTTCATATCAGGATACCATTTTCTCATTAGCAGACTATAGGTACTGGTGGCACCAGCTGTGATCTGATTAGCTTGCTAGTGTACACTGAATTTGAAAGGGAATTGAGTGAGAGGGAGAGAGAAAGTGGTCAATTTTCATGTTTAGGTAACTGGCATTTTTGATATGCGATTGGAATACTCATGCATATTTGAAACAAATTTTGGTTAATTGCTCTACTTGTTGTCCACAATTAGTCTGTGGTAGACATGATTAATTGTAAAGAGCCCTGACATTTATGCATAAAAGGCTTGAGGTCAAAAAGAAATGGAGGGAAATGGTGACTACAGCATTGTTGAATAGAATACTAATATGTTTTGACCCCCAACATGAACCCAAAATGAGAGATTTCTGCATCAGTAGTAAAGGTTTTTACTGGGACACATCTCACTGTATAGTAGCTCTTTTTTTGTTCTCTTCTCATTGAAAATGATGAGTTATAAATGGATTTTTCCCCTCAGAATTCTTTCCTAGATTATTGCATAATAAAGAGAAATTATCAAGTGACTGTCCTTGTTGCCCCTCAGGCTTTCCTTGCACATTTTGACCATGTTGCCAGGGCCATTTTTCTGCCCAAAATGTTCTCTATCAAGCTGGCTTCTTTCAAGACCTAACTTCAGACTTATGGACCACGAAGAGCCTTCCCTGCCAGAGACTGTTTGTCATGCCCAAATTTCTCCATTGCTCTATCTTCTGACTTACAAGACTAAGTCATTCAGAGTTTGTAATGTTAGTAGATTTTAGCTTTGTCACTCATTCATTGTGAAATTCGTATTTTCTTCATTTACATTCATCTGCTTCTCAGAGACAAAGGATGGCTTTTGCTTTATTCCTTCACAAGTACCACTAAGTACTCAGTGTACTGAACATTGTCTAAAAAGTCCCTTAAAATACCTAGCTGTGTCTTCACATCCAGATCCAGATAGAGGTCTTCTTACTTTCCCTTGTTGATAAAAGTTGGTTGGGTTCACTCCTTTCCCTTTACCCGTTCTACCTCTCCCATACCTGATATTATGGATGTGTTGTAGAGAAATCCTAGTCAGTCTGCCTATTATTCCCAAATCTATGATTTTAAAGCTCAGGATAGAATCAGAGATGGTTATGAGCAGAGACTATGTCCCACAGGAAGCAAATGCCTAACAAATAACAGATAATCCTCTCTTCAATAAGAAAATTATGCTGGTTGACCTAGGACTGATAGGTGCTGAGTCACTTGAGGGGCTAAGATTTCAGGGACTAAGGACAACATATTTTGGGATCTGGTTCAATTTAGGTCTCTCGAGATAATAACAAGGCTTCCTTCTTCCCAACACATTTAGTGCTCTTTCCTCTTTTTCTCCTCCCACTCCCATCTCCACCACCATACAATATGTTTTCCTCGTCACAACGTCAGTGTAAAATACTAGTAAAAAATAAACCAGATTGCATTCCTGCTTAGAGAATTAAATTCCATCTATTTTGTTGTATTATATATAAAAGTGACCTGGGAGTGAAAACTGGAAACACTGGGCTTGAAAGGTGGACTGAAAGGACCCAAAAGGGTAGAATGATCAAGTATAATGTTGGGCATTCCAGCACTAAATGCCTGCTCACATGGTTTTACATTTTTTTGGTTACGTGAGCCCATTAAGTGATGTAGCATTCTCCCCTGACAGAATAAATAGTATTAATCTCTAGTTCCTTTGCAATAAATGCTGGACTGTGAATAGGGGCTAGCCAAAAGAGAGTGCCTAGGCAAACCTTAATCTTTAGTAAGGTGCAGATCTAGTCTATAACTGTCAGAGAATGACAGAGGAGTGGGGCTTTCTGCCTGCCTGCTTAGAATAAGAAATGGGGTCCTACTGGAGCAGGCAGCAGGGAGGGTTTATTCGCTGCTATAGTGGTTTAGGCAATGTTCCTCTGCTATATTGTTTTGGCCAGGGCTTAAATCACCCCAGCTCAAGGGAATCTACATATTTAAGCAGGTTTAGGTTCATTTAAGGTCTCATTTCAGGTTAATGCTCATTTTCTCCAACTACCTGCTTAAGATTTTGAACCCATGGTCATATTCCTTTGCAGTGAAACTATATCACGTTAGAAGCTTAGCAGATGGGAATTGTCATAAATGATATCTCAGTCACAGATATGAACCATAAAGCTAACAATATAAAAAAGTATCTTTCCCAGATAAATATGGAGAGGCAGACACAAACACGGGGATATATTTGGATGTTGTTGCCGCCTTGATGGGCTGGTCAGTAGAGTACAGCTGCTACCCGAAGTCATCCTGGGAATTCGCAGACTTGCAAGATTGCAGATGACTTCTCTTTTGCAGCAAGGATCCCCAGGCTCTAATATTTAATACATGGTTGATTTTGAGAAGGTCACATTTTCTCTGAGCCTTAAGTTTTCTCATCTGTAAAATGGGGTTAGTGATAGCACTCACCTCAAGATTGTTTCAAATATTAAATGAGATAAAATTCTCTTATTTGTAAGATGAGGAAGTTAGAATACATAATTATCTGGTGCTTTTTCCAGCTTTTATCTTTGAAGCAACTTTAAGGTGTGTTGTTCCTATACCATTTTCTTCTGGTCATATGAGTTTTAATGTTACAAAATTTAGTCCAAATTTATCTACCAGACTGGAGCAGTAGTATCAAATTGAAATGAGGACAGCCACTAAACCATATTTGTGCCCCTGTAGGTGCATATTGACTCATAAAACCACATATTAAAATTATTTATTCTTTGTTATATTTTGTTTATTTTGTTAAATATTTCCCAGTTATATTACATCTTATATGTATTTGTTTAAAATTCAAGCACAAAATAGAAGAAAAAGAAACTAGAAGAAGAAAAAATACAGAAAAAGAAAAAATACAGTAAAACTCAAAGGAGGATTTAAAATATGTAATAAATTTCCATTTCAAAAAAATATTATATAAGACTAGAAGACATTGTATTAAGAAATGTCCATTTTCTTTGCTTCCTTATAAGTTTTCTTTTGTTCTCTAACAAGCACTATTTACTTTATTTTATTTATTTATTATCCAATTTCATTTTAATCTGTCTCAGACCATCTAGATCCCAGCTTCTTAAAGTGTGGTTAATGACCTCATATGGAGTCTCGTAACTGAATGTGAGGGTCCTGAAATTATGTTTTATTATTATATACATGTTTGATTTGTTGACCTATTTTCATATAACTATAACCAACCCCTGGGATAACATAAAAATTTCTTGGATAAAAGGGATTGTGACTGGACAAAGTTGTAGGTGACATGTTTGACACTTCTCTAGAGTCTACTAGTTGAGGGTAGATTAAAACAAAGACCTTTTTGCAAAGTAACATACATATTTTTAAGTTAGCCATGTGTTAGTATTGTTCCTAGTACAAGAAATCCCCAGTTATTCTTTACTTTTCCCACATTCCTTTTCTTTATATATTCTCCCCTCCCAACATCTTTATTCTTTAGATGGCAGAATCTATACACCATATAGTAAGAAGGCACAAATAAGACAGGTGAATATTTTGACTATACCATACCAAATAAGTATATATATATATATATATATATATATATATATATATATATATATGGCAGTTAGGTGGTGCAGTGAATAGAACACTGTACATGGAATCAGGAAGACCAGAGTTCAAATCTAGCCTTGGACACCAATAGCTGTATGATTTTGGGCAACTCAGTTAATTTAATCTCTTTTTGCCTCATTGTCCCCAATTATAAAGTAGAGATAATAGTAGCACCTATATCACAGTGTTGTGGAAATCAAATGAGCTAATATTTGTAAAGTACTCAACACAGTACCTCCTGGTATATAGTAGATACTATATAAATAATCAAATGCCTCAAAAGGGCATCTAGATGGCATGGTGGATAGAACTAAAATCAGAAAGACCTGAATTCAAATTCAACCTCAGCTTTGTGTCCCTGGAAAAGGTACTTAAACCCTGTTTGCATCTATATTCTCATGTGTAAAATGAACTGGAGAAACAAATGGCAAACCATTTCAGTATCATTGCTTTAAAAAAAAAAAAGCCAAAAAGCCCAAATGGGGTCACAAAGTGTTGGACATGACTGAATGACAATTCTTTCCTTTCCCATTTCAAAGGGAATTAAATTAAAAGGGAATTCCCCATGACTGCATTTTTCTCTCTGAAGCCTGGTATCTGGTACTATACAAAGAAAAAAAAATCTTGAAGTAAGCATTTACTTTAATATAAAAACTGGCAAAATTAGTGGGAGATAATTTTAATTCATATAACTCAGTAATATTATTTGGTTGAATTTGAATTAATTCCAATGAATATTTGGATGAAATAAAAACTATTTTGAAATATTTACCTGTATCTCTGAATGTTTTTGAGTATTAGAAGAGTAAAAGAGGGATGGGGAAGAGAATAGGAATCTGGGAACTAAACCATTGTGATTTTAGGGGAAATTAAAATTTATAATGGAAATTCATGATACTGTAATTGATCACATTAACTTAGAGTTAGAAATGACTTTTGGATCATCTTTTCCAAAACATA
The DNA here is from genome assembly GCF_902635505.1 of Sarcophilus harrisii. NCBI lineage: Eukaryota > Metazoa > Chordata > Mammalia > Dasyuromorphia > Dasyuridae > Sarcophilus > Sarcophilus harrisii. Next base: position 309,625,945 of record NC_045426.1, on the reverse strand, counting down.
CATTTTATAAATGATAGAACTAAAGAACAGGGAGTTTAATGGACCTTCTAGCATTCACACAAGAACAGAATGTCAAACTAACTAGTAGCAGAGCTAGATTAGAATCCATTACTCATGACTCTCAAGCCAGCATTTTTTTTCCACTAAAATTTTGTTCATTTTAAAGAACTGCTGTATAGATTATGTCTGCCTTTTTCATGACTTTAAAATTCCACAGTGCTTTTAAAATATGTGAGGAGCTTTTTATAAACTAGATAAGTTCAATTCAACTAAAATATTGGTTCTTCCTGTTTTTTTGAGCACCTTACTTCATTGGCGATGATACAAAGAAATGAAAAACATTGTTACAATTTGGCTTGGAGAAACTATACATACTTTTCCCCTATTGATATGGAAAACTCCAAGTGAAGAAATTCTCTCTATCAATGTTGACCTGTAATTTTTTGGGATATATAATCTTGAAGAGTTTTCTGATGGTGATAAGAGATTGTGACTACCTAGGGTCACATAAACAGTATATAGCAAAAGCAACACTTGAATCTATATCTTAGTGATTCCAAGTTGACTCTCTATCAGATGTTACCCTGCAACATATATATAAAAAGATAATATAGTCATTGATAAGTGCTTAAGAAAAGTAAAAAAAAAAAAAATGCTTTGCAAGGTTTGAGAAAGAAAAGATAATTTCCAACAAGGGGAATCATGGAAGATTTCATGAAAAAGGTTCTGTTTCATCTAATTTTGAAGGATAAATAAAATATCAGTTGATAGAGTAATAGAGGTTAGGATAGTCTAAGTATAGGAAAAGTATGTGCAGATAAATGCAGCCAGGAACAATGGCCATGTGTAGAGGAGAGAAAATGAGGAATATATGGAGAGAAATGTGAGAAATGGCTGATAATATAGCAAAACACTCCATTATTGAGGGCCTTGAATACCAGGCTAAGGAATTTGGATTATGTAGTAAGCAATAGGAAACTAATGAAGGACATTAAATAGATGGTTAAAATCAGATCTGCATTTTTAGAAGATTAATGCTGTCACATGGTGACCAAAAAAAAAAAAAAAAAAAAAAAAAACTAGGAGAAAACAGACTTGAGTCAGGAATACCATTTAAGAATCCACTAGTCTCACTATAGTCCTCACTACAGTTGTAGTTTGACAATAGTGAACTAAAAAGGGGGACAGATTTTGTAAGAAATTTTGTAGGAAGCAAAATTAATAGTTTTAGGTAGGAAAAAAGAATTACCTATGGATATTACACTGGGCTATGTTCTTTGAGGTATGTAAGAACAAATAGTAATAATGATGATGATGATAATGACATAATCCTCACTAGTTAGTAGCTTCTTCCAAAAAAAAAAAAAAAGTCTTTTCCAATCCCTCTTAATTCTAGTATTTTTTTTTCTGTTAATTATTTCCCGTTTATCCTCCAATAGCTTGTTTATATAATTGTAGTACCACTAGTGTACTTTGTCTCCCCCCACTAGAGAATGAGATCTTTGATAATATGGGCTTTAGCCGTTAGCATAGTGTCTGCCACATAGTAGGTACTTAATACTTTGACTGACCTACTCATCATTTAAGCTAGAATGATGAAAGATAAATTTAAGCATTTAAATACTTTAAAAAGCTGATAGAGAGAATGGGTAGGTTCTCTACTCACATTATAATTCTCTTTACATTTAGTAGATGGTCATAAGTAAACAAAAAATATCCATTATTCTATTGGCAATCTGATGATAAAAAAAAAACTCCAAGTTTGACTAAGATGATCCATGATAATAAACATAGTTTGTCATGAGGCCAAAGGGGCTCCTTAGCAGGATCTGTCAAGCATCTTTGATCCCTTGTCATAGCCTTCTAGAAATCACAGCTTCTTCCCCACTCCAATGAGGCCTTAGAGTAGGTTTTTAGTGGAAGAAGAGACATACATAGAAAAAAAAATAATTATCAATATACATCACTGGATCTATGATCTCATTGATGTGACCCATCTTATAGAACAGATATTTACCTTCTCATCCTGAGTAACTTGTCCATTTGGCAAGATACTCCATGGTTAATCCCATAAATACTCCATAGAGAATCCACTGAACCCAATGGGATTTTCTTCTAAGTCTTTTCATAATGTGGGGTTATTCGTGGAGCATGTGAATTGTTCATCTTTGTGTCACTAGCTTACGTTTTTTCCAGTCATATGTCTCTTCAGTAGTATTTTTTTATAGTACTTCTTTCAAGCAGGATGTTGATTATATGCTAACTTGTATATATATATGCCTCCTTTAGAAAACCATTAATTCTGATTCTTTAGAAATGTGATGTTCTAGGATTCACAGCCATATAACATCATGTATAGAATAGGAATAGGGAGTGAACCTATGATTTCAGTTGCATAGAGAACTCTTAGAAAAGGAAATTTTTCCCAGCAATGCAAGTTCTCTTGCATTCTCTCTTAGCACCTTAGCACCTTCCTGGAAATTTAGTCTTAAGTACTTTGGAGCACTGTTTGTGACTTATTCAAAATAACAGCCTTGTTGATTTCATTATAAGGATTTGAACTCAGATCCTCCTTATGCCTCCACAGACAACTATTTTTGTTATTGCTTCCATCAACAAATAAATAATAATCTATGATTTATATAATACTACCAAAAGATTACAACTTGTTTTATGAAATATCAGACTGACCCCCCCTTCTACTGTATTCTACTCAGTAATGAATGTTCATTTTTGATATTTTCTATATTAATTTCCTTTTAATGTTTTTTTAAATGTTCTGAGTAACTCATTATTAAACTTTCTAGGATTTATTCTGTATTAAATTATTAAGTTTTAGATGATTAATAAATGGATCAACCCAGAATCCCTTTGGGGAAAATAAAAACTTTTATCCCCATTTTACAGATGAGCATAGGTGATAAGGAAAGGTTAAATGATTTTGCCTGAGGTCAGACATGGTGGAAGTAAGATTAGGAATTGTTGAGAGCTCCAGGCAGTGCTGCTTCTATGATAAATTCCCAAATTCATATTTTCCAACCTTCATGGTTCTTGTGTGAGACCTTTAGATAATCACCAGGGGATGTCATGTTATGTAATTAATTAGAACTATAATTATCTTGGTTTCTGGGTCATTTAAAGATCGCCAATGCATTCTGTTTTCACAGTTCATACAGCAAAGGAAAATGTTTCTAAGGTGAACATATAATTAAGTCAGCTTTCAGGTTCCTGTAATAACAAAGAATAGCATCAAGAAAGGTAGGATCCTTCTTCCCAAATGAAACACTGGCCATTCAAGCCTGAAGCCATTAAGAACTGTCATTCTTGGAGCATATACTAGAAGTGATGCAGAGCTCTTCATTTAGGGGTTGCTGGGTGACATTTTTGGGACCTGAGTATATCAAGGTTTGGGGAGTATCCCCTGTATAGATAGAGTCAGAAGCTTAGGCTAAAGAGTACAGTGCTGTGAGGGCCTGTGTGTGGAAAGAAGGCTCTTACCTTTCAGAATCTTGAGAACAATCTCTTAAGAATCAAGGAGTTTTACATATTGGGGTAGTCAATGAAACAGAACTTGATCCTGAACTTAGTCTTCTGGGAAACTTTGCCTTATGTCCCACACCATAATTAGCTCCTCAAAGAGCTTTTCAAGTTAAAAATAAAATTATCGAGTAAAGGTTAAATTTGCTTTTATGCTTTGCATCCCACATAATGTCCTGCATGTAATATTTATTGATTGGTTTTAGATATGCAAATGATAATGCTTCTGGATGGTTTCTACTTTGCTACCAGGAATTTCCTTTTCTCCTTGTTTCTTGACTGTGCCTCCAGAGGCTATTTAATTGGATTGAAAGCCAGATTTATAATCTGGAAGACTTGAGTTCAAGTTTCCCCATAATAGACATGTCTATTATGACCCCTGGAAAAATCATTTAACCTCTCGATGCCCTAGGCAACTCTATAAGACTATAATTTTCAGAATAGTAGCATATTTGTATTGCAAAAAAGGAAATTTCCTCACCAGAAGTTTCATGAAATGGAGATCTAGCTGCAAATCAGAGAGCATTTGTGTGTTAGACACTGTTTGAAGCACTGGAAATACAAAGAAAAGTATAAAACAGTCTCTGCTCTTAGGCAGCTCTCAATCTAATAGGGGAGACAAATGCAAATAACAGATGTAGAAACAAGCTATATTGCAGGATAAATTGGAGATAATGAATTAAAGGAAAGCACTAAAATTTAGTGCAAATGAAAAAGACTTCCTGCAGAAGGTGGGAGTTTAGCTGGGATGTAAAGGAATCCAAGGAAGCTAGAAGATGGAAAAAAAAGGAGGGAGAGGTTCCTGGCATGGATGATAGCCAATAAGAAATGCCTGTAATCAGGAAATAACATTACTTACACAAGGAAGAGCAAGGAGTTCCATTTTATCAGGTTTTAGGATACATGATGTAGTATAAGATGGAAAATTGGAAAGCAGAGAGGAGGATTTGAAGCAGGTTATGAAAGACTTTGTAATTCAGGATTATGGGTTTTATATTTCATACTTGAAGTTATCCAGACCAAAAAACAAGATAAAACAAAACAAAACAAAAAAAGTTGCCTTAACTTTCCTCATGGACAGTGTACTCCTTAAAGAAAATGTCATTTTAATTCTTAGCATTTGGAACTGGAAGAACTAAGATTCAGTGTCAAGCTCTGATTCTTATTCGATGACCATGTCAAATCACAGCCTCTCTTAGCTTCAGTTCAATGGTAACACTTGACCTAACTACCTACATCAGCATGATCATTAGGAGAAAAATTACTCATTAAATGACAAGTTGGGGAGATAGGAATCAAAGTATTTGTTATGATAGTAAAATCTTTCAGAGTAATATCCAGTATTTGTTTGCTGGATAGAAGTGAATTAAATGAATGTTTGCTGAAATACTATTACATATAGATATACACATACACACATATAAAATCATTCTATGTATAGTTCTATTTATCAGTTCTTGCTCTAGATGTCTTCCATATGTCATTTATAATTTGTATTCCATCTTAAAATTTGTATTCAAGTGATGCATAAACACATTTTCAAAATTTTATATATATATATATATATATATATATATATGGATATATGAATGGATATCCATACATACAAATGCCACTCACATACAACTTGTATTTGCTTTTGCTTTATGGTTATATTTATATGTACATATATAAGGTAAATTTTTACCATCCACTTGTTTTATTCATTAGAATGTATGTTTCCTTTTTTGTGGTAGGAAAGAACTGGAAGTATAGTAGATGTATGGCATTCGGGGAATAGCTGAATAAATAGTGGTACATGAATGTAATGGAATACTACTGTGTAGTTAAAAAATAAATGAATGATGATGAACGAATATAGTGAATACAAAGAAGCATGGAAAAACTTTTATGAATTGCCACAGAGTAAAGTAAGTAAAAGTAAGAAACTACCATTCAAAATGATTCTAGAAATGTAAGTAGAAATGGTAACAACAATAAAACAATCAAAATAGAATATTATGAAATTATAATAACAAAACACCCAAAGAACAGTTTGGAGACTAGGGCTCCCTCTACGTTCTTAGAGATATGGGGACAGATGAGTATGGAACACTGCTATAATGCCAGATTTTTTTCATATCCTTGTTTTGTCAACCTATGTTTTTCTTCCTCATTTTTATTCTTTATTTTAAGAGATGGTTCTTTGGGTATGGGTAGGAGAGGGATACAGTAGAATATGAAGGTGATATAAAAATAAAAAATCATTTTTCAGAAAAGAATATAAAGTCTTTCCTTAGCGGCAGAGACTATTTTGCTTCTCTATATGTATATCAAACATTTAGTATAATGCCTGTCATATATTTACATAATACATTTTTGTTATTTGATTAAGTTATTTATCCATAGTCACATATAATAGTTAGTATCAGAAGAATGATTTGAACTCAGTCCTTGCTATCTCTAAGGCTAGAATTCTGTATACTATAAAACGCTGCTTTTTGCTATCTGGTTAGCATAAGGATGATATTTATTATCTATCTCTTATCAGTTCCCAGTATATCAATTTGAAGGGAAGCAATCTTTCTGGGCTATGGAAGGGAGAAAATGTAATTGCCACCCAAACCCAATGGAAATACCAGTATTCACCTGAGAATTTTTGAACTGGAATGATTTGCCAACCATGACAGCTGCTTCTCCATTTTTTTAATGGCTGGCATTCTCTAAGCACTTGAATTTTACTGATAACTCATATGAAATGTCATTCTTCAGCCATCATCTGTCTTTTGCTCTCTCTATAATTTTTGCCACACTCATGGAGCATTGCCAGCAATTGCCTAAGGGGCAGTCTCAGATAAGTGAGGCATTTTGGTTGAAGATAGTAGAAAGGGAAGACAGTCACCACAAAGGAGCTAGACATAGGACTCTTCCCACTGATATGTGTTTGGTTTTTAATGACCTCTGCCACTATAAGCCTGCTATTTAGACTTATTTTTAATTATAATAATTTAATTTATTTTAATTTAATAATAAATTATAATGATGAATTAATAACCCATGCATATTTCACAATTTCCCCCAGTGCTCCTTATATAGTTGCTGCAACCCAGTTGCTTCCATCTTCTCTAGAATTTGTTGGTGTCTAGGTTGCTAAATAGACCTCATTTTTGCAGTTTTTCTTGCATTCCCTCAAGGAAAGAATAAGATCAGATTGTAATGATGAGGGGGATTACCAGGCTACAGATGTCTATCCCCGATCAGAAGAGACTCTTTAATATGGTAGTCTTTATTTTTCATTAATGGCAAGAAGGGAAAAGAGGAAAACAAGCTACATGTTATAATATAGAGTGAAAAAGGACCTTAACTTATAGATTTGATCTATCAGCAGCAATAAAATTCTCAGTCTTTTAGAATCTAGAGTTCCACTGAGATAGTAGAGGTGATGCAGTATGATACCAAATCCTAAAATTTATGAGGATCATTTGTGAAAAGAACTTTAAATTATCTCCAAAACGTATGTATTTTTCAAATAAAGTTCATGTGAATTTATGCAATCATTTTATGGATGCTGATACATTTGATATTTCATCTCCATAATGACAAAAATCAGATATTTGGAAATAAATATTTCAGGTTTTTGTTTCCTTAAAAGAATTCAAAGTGTGAAAACAGTGAGAGAGCCATTCTTCAGACAGAATATTTTTTTCCTCTGTGAAAGAAATTCCTACTCTCGTGGAAATCTGGGCATCTTCTCTTCCTCTTCTTTCTGTCTTTCCTCCCTAAAAAGAAAATGTTATATCCAACATATATTTTACATCTGGATATACATGACCTAATAGAATTTATTATTCACAATTTAAAAGTAAAGTCTAGCAGATATAGATGGTAGAAAATAGTTTAAAATGAACATAGATTTTTTTTAACCATTACTCTTCTCTTGCTTTCTTAATATTTTCTCAGTTTGGTAATTTTAAGTTAAAGTTTAAGAATAACCATTTTAGTGTTGTATGGTTAGATTACTTCTGTATTTTAGGCTCTCCATGACAATGTTCTGAAATTGGACAGTTTAGGCCATGACTTTTTTCAAATGTTATATCTTTTACATAAAACAGTTCAAGTTCCAGGACAGTATTCAGAGGGTTTAATATTTTGTCATTCAGCATTTTGTCAAAATTCTGCCATAGAAAATGTGAGAACAGAAGTGTAAAAATATTTTACATTTCTGTAAGCAGAATTAGTAAAGGGAGCAGGGTAGAAAGGATAAAACAATTTGGTCTGAGCCTCAGGCACAAAATTTAAAGTACTTCAATTTAACACATTAAAGGTCCATCACAGTTCATCTATGAGGTGAATTTGTCTCATCATGCTGAATATAATTTATCACACTGGACGAAAGCTACATTTTCCTACAAAGATAGTGCATTTGATCAGGTGAAATCCCAATACCATGCTAATTGATTGTTTTGACTTAACACCTCAGTTCCCTCAAATTAGGACTTTCCAGTTAGTTTTCCAAAAAGTATCCATCAGCATCTGCTCTAACATAGAGTACTCCCCCACCCCAATACTTCTTTTTGTGTGTTGTCTTCCCTGATTAGATTGTAAACTTCCTGAGGGGAGGAGCTGCCTTTTTTCCTCCTTATTTGCATTCTCAGCTCTTATTGACTGACACTAAGTAAGTTCTTAATAAATGTTTATTGAATTGAATTGAATTTGAGCAGAAAAAAAGCCAGAAAATCACTGGTTAATTTAAAAAAAAAAATCAGGTATTACATTTTTTTTTGGTGCTCAGTTTTATTCTCTGTATCTTCTCTCCCTACTCCCCCTTTTTGGCTAATGGTTTTATCTTAAGGTTCAAAAGATGGATATAACTCAAACCTTCGGGGACCTCTGAGAAGCTCAATATATAATATATGGAAATTAATAAGCAGAGTAAAGCAAATCGTTACCCCTACTTTATGTAAAGTGCAAAAATAACACACTGTGGATTTCTGGTTTGCAAATGATGAAGAGTTTATAAGTCTGCATTTATAAGACTGATTTTGAAATGAATTTACAGGGTTTGAGTTACCGAGGTTTCTTTAGTTTTCTTGGATTTATACATTTTATGATGAGAATAAGTTTGTGTGCCATAAAGTATTCTGTATCAATAGAAGGTTCATCCTGGTTATATGAAGTATAATTCTTCCTATTTTAAGAAAACAGCATATTTGAGTAGGGACTAATTACCTTTTTTTTATTTCAAGTGACAAAAGCCAATATATCACACTTAGCCACTATGAGAACTCCATTTCAGTAAACTAATTAAACTAATCCTATCTCAAGTCATTATTCTCAGTTCCACTAAATATTTTAGCAGTGTAGATTTATTTCATTACATAAATTATATCATACTTAAAGTTATGCACAGTGCTTTTTCCTGATCCCCAGGAATTTATTTTGGACTTTTGAAAGGCAAGTTTACATTTTATTTGGGATTTAAAAAAAAAATCTTTCCTTGGCTAGTCATTCAACATAATTATTACTAATTATTAAGAATGATATATGACTTTAATTAAATGAAAGTACTTGATTTCTTGTTAGTGCTTATTAAATGTTGACAATATTACAGAGATAATGCTAAGAGATCTCATAATTCATGGAATTGGGCAAATTTTCTCTTCCTGGGCTTGTGTAGATGCATATTTTAGAGACAGATTAATGCATAGGATGGAAAGAAAAGTGTTTTTCATAGTTAAAAGGAATAAAAGTCTGTGTCCATACTAGATTCATCTTCTGCAGAGTACAGCAACATAATTAAAACCTTAATACACATTCAGCTATTTGTACTTATGGTACAAATGCAGAATACATTAGATGGTGGGAATTTAGCAGAAGTGCTGCTGAGAAGCTAGAGGAATAATGCATAAGTACCACTTCAGAGTAAATTGCTCCCTACTTATAGACATGTAATGCAATTAAATCAAGTAGCTGTAAGCTGCCTAAATCGGGTAAATTTAGTTTAGGTATTTGTTCTTAAGACACCTAGCTGCAGAAAGATGAAAGAGAGAGGACATTTTGTCATTAAGTAATTCATTAGAGTTTGACTTGCAACAAATAAGTCCTATAAATTCTCTAAGTAGAATTTTATGGATTTTGAAAGAAAAAAAATCAGCTTTAGAAATAGTTGTTTAACTTATTATTATTAGATAATCTAATATTCATGTAATATTTGGTGCCCCCTGATATGATAAAACTAATTTCTATTTGCTTCTGAATTCAAGTGAAGAATTTTTTTTTCCAAAAATAAATCAGTATATATTATATGAGTTAATTTGCTTCTTCCATTCAGACAGATCCATATTCCTCAGGGAAAAAAATACTGACGGGAGATTTGTAAGTTGTATCATTCTAAGTGCATAGGGTCAAAATCCCTCAATACTAGAAGCATCTCCAGAGTTATATGAATATTATGCTAGCTAAGTCCAATGTGCCAAATTGAATTATTAGGATTCTAATTTATCTTCTGTACTTCAAGTGAACATCAATAAATACTTTTCCCAGACACAGTTAGCTCTTATTACTTATATTTAGTACTAGAAATCCTTTGACATTTGGGGGATATAGATTAACTTTTTAACCTGCCTGACAGGGAGTTTTCTTTTTAAAGTGTTAATATGAACCTCAGCTACTTCTCTGTGGAACTTTTAGAATAAAGATAAATGTTTTGTAGACATGTTTTGTTATTTTGATTAATGAAAATATAGAATCTTTCATAATGACTGGAGTTTGGAAATAATTTTTTTCCATCTTAGGAAATATACAATAAACTGTTTCAGTGATAATAACTTTTTGATACTTTGGTTAATATGGGAGCTCATTCTCCTGTACATTCTATGTACCAGGGGAATCACAACCTCTTGGTACCTATTCATCTTATGTGATTATTATCCAGATCCTTTGATAAACCCTCCATAAAAGATCTTGCCAAAATACTACACACATCCCTTAAGGTTTTTAGTATTCTATGAACATTATTGCAAGGTATAACAGATGGAAATTTAAATGGCCTTTTTTATTAAAGTATAAAACTGTACCAAGTGTTTCAACCATAATTAAAACAATGCTATAATTTGAGAATTTTAGGATGAAATAATTGGATTTGGAGCTGGAATTTAGGAACTTACATTACTTTAAAAAAAAATGCCACACATAATTTTGTTTTCCTTAGGAATGTTAATTATTATAAATAGTCTGCTGCCATGTTGTCTTGTAGTTTCTAGTTTTGTTTTGTTTTTAGTCTATTGGCTTTAGAAACTTATGAGTAAGTGAGTAGTCAGAGTAGCTCACCCATGTTGTCTTCATTTGTATATATAATATAATAAGATAAGGGATAAAAATGAATTAATTGAGTTGAAGAAACCAGAAATCAAAACCATTTTTGGATTAGCTTTATGTTAAGGTTCAAGAAAGAGCATTTCATAATTTCAAAATTATTCATGGAGGAAAAAGAAAATCAACAGGATAGAATTTGGTGGTATTACAGAAATGATAACATAATGTGAAATTCAAGAAAAGTTAATTAATTTGACCAGAACAGAGAACATATATTTGGGAATGATAAAATGAGTGAAAATGGAAAAAAGTTTTGTAGGTCAAGTTGATGGGTTTGGATTTGGTAAAAAAAAAAAAAAAAAATTTACAATTAGAGAATTAGAACCAGAAGGTCTTTAGAGATTGATCATATAAGATCACTTCTTCATTTTACAAGTGGGAAATAGAAAGATTAAGAGATGCCTAAAGTCCCACAATAATAAATTGGGTCTTCTGATTCTAAATCCTAAATACTTTCCTATGTACTTTGTTGCCTTCTGGGAGAGGTCAAAAAGGGAGCTGCAATAAATTTTTCAATTGGGAGATAACATAATGAAAATGTCTTTGAAATAAAGGTGTTCAGAACTGGGTATAGACTTGACTGAGGAAGGTAAAAATTAGCATCTATGTGACCTGTTTAGCTGTAGTAATAATACAGACATTGAGAGATAAAGACTGAAGGGCCAGTTATGAAAATGGAAAAATGAGATAGATTCAAGAATTGTTGTGGAGAAAAAAAATTGAGCAGAAGTTAGTAGTTGATTGGATTTCAGGGGTAGCTGAAATGAAAATGACTTCAAGATTGAGAGGTGGAGGAATGGGTAGATGGACCAAATTTTCAGTCAGTCAGCAAACATTTATTAAATGTGTATTGTGCCAGGCATTGTACAAAGTAACCAAGACACTTAAAAAAGGCAAAACAAAACAAAAACCAACAACACAGTCCTTGTTTTGAATAAATTCACTGTCAAATAGGGGAGACAACATATATTTGACAACTATTTAGAAATATGTTTTAGACAGGATAAATTACAAATAATCTCAGAGGGAAGGCATCAAGATTAAGGGAGATTGGAAGGGGTTTTCTGGAGAAGGTGGCACATTAGCTGAGAATTGGAGGAAACCAAGAAAGCTAAAAAGTAGAGATGAGAATAGAGAGTTTCAGGCAAAAAGCACAGCAGGTGAAAATAATTAAGAGGTAGAGTATTGTATTCAGGCGATGATAAGGAAGGCAATGTTTCTAGACTGAAGAGTATGTGGTGGTGTATAAGGTTTAAGAAAACTGAAATACAAAAAGAAGTCAGTTTATGTATGGTTTTAAAGACCAAACAGAGAATTTTGTATTTAATCCTGGAGGAAATAGGGAGCCACTAGAATTTATTGAATAGCAGAATTCCATGGTTAGAACTGGGCTTAAGAAAGATCAATTTGACAACTGACTGAGGATGAACTGGATTAAGGAGAATTATTGTAGAAATTGACAGTAATAGGTAGATTTGGATTATGAAACAGTCCAGCGAAATACCACAACTTTCAGAAGTACTGGGAAGGATGGTTGGAATTATCTATTATTATGGAGAAGGAAAAGACTTAAAGGTGATTTCCCTCAAGAAGATGATTTTTTAGGAAAAAAAAATTATTGATTTGATTCAGGGTTGGAAGGGAGGACATAGTAATAGCATCAGATATACAAAAGATGGAAGACAGTGAGTTGAACCCTACCTATGGTATATACATTAACCTCTGACCTCTTATCACTCTGTTCCAAGCTTTAAGTGCACAGAGGGACCTCTGCATGCCATCTGTTCAGTGCTTGTCCTTAATTAAAAAATGCTTTTTTTTTCCATTTATTCATTTGTAAAACTGCACAGAGCCTGAGGTCTCCTTCCACATGTTCCTGGTTGCATGACCAACAGTAGAACAGTGCTGACAGCTTGCTCAACTTGGCTTCCCAGGATGTCCTTAATCTTACTGTCATGCTTTCTCAACTTTGCACATCAAGACACATTTTCTGAAATTCCCAGGACACATCAGACACTGTGCACATGCATGTATTTTAGATGGAAGGGATAAGAAGAGGATTATTCTCTCTTGTTATAGCCCCTGTCTAGCCATCTACCCTTCCCATTTGATCTTCTGTCCCAACTTCAATTATTTTCAGCTATATAACAAAGATAAACATCTACCAGCCACCATCTTCTCTCTACCTACTTTGGGGACCATTCAGTTTCTGGACAGTGACCAGAAAAGGAGAAAAGTCGCAAGAAAGAATTTTTTTTCCAGGATACACTAGCATGTTAATTATGAAATAGTGACTTAAGCCTCCATTTTCCAAATGAGTTGCTGTAAATTTTTATATAACCACTTAATGGTAATAGTATCCCCAGTTTATGTGGGCAAAATACTTTATAGTTTAGGATGCATTTTCATTCAGTCAACAAGCTCTTATTAATCTTTCTGGGTGCCAAGATTGGAGAAAAGGCAAAAACCACAATCCTTGCTTTAAGGATCTCACATTCTAATCAGGAGGAACAGTATGCAAATAATTATTATTTAATTTGAACTTCACTAAATACCTTCCCTCTCTTCCCCACTAAGATAATAAGGTTCGTATAATAGTTATTTTATAAAAGAAGAAACAGAGACTTAGGGTGTGACTTTGCCTGATGTCACTGTACCAGCAATTAATGTGACAACCCAAACAATTAGAAATTATTGCTTTGTCCAGTGCACCATGCTGCCTTGGGGATCTACTTTCCTTGCTTAAGAAATTCTGTTTTCCATTCTCCTGACTCGTTTTTCACAGTGATTATTGTGTACTTACTACTTGGCCTGTTCTATCTTTACACAGTGCTTCGTCCACTTCATTCTTATCAAGCTCCCTAAGAACAGAGAGTAAACAAAGTCCAAGAATTCAGAATTCCAACCAAAATAATCAGCCAGTACTTGTACCAAGGTCAATGTGGAGTATCTCCAGAGACATTATATTAATGTAAAGAAGCACCTTTTTGAGGGCATTTCTCATTCGTCATGAATTTTTAATCTTGCATAATTTCCTTGTCACCTAGATGCAGAGTTGGCAATTGTACATATAACTTGTTTCATTTTATCTTAGAATTATAAGATAACTGACAAGTGAAGGACAAATTTCATACAAATCATAGAACAATCATCACAAACCATAAAGTTCAGCTGAAGAAGCATTTAGAAATGTTCCATAGTCTACCAGGGGAGCATTGCTGAATCTGGAGTGAAGCTGTATGTTAGTGGGTAATCCCCAATCCCCAACAAATCCCCCAACAAATGGTATCTATTTCAGTTGAAGTTTACAAACAATATTTCTCAGATTAGTAGTTCTCTGCCATTTACATTAATATGCTAGAAATTCTGTCTATATTATGAAGCAAATTATAATTTCTCAGGAGAGTAAAGTCCCTTAGGTCAATGGGAATTCTCTTCAGATATAAGCCTCAATAAAATTTCCCTTGGGAAGCTGTCAAAACCTCTAAGTGAGGATCTCTCTCTTTGCTTAATAGTTGTATTCCTGAAAAGGTTTTATAAATTGAATTATATTTTAATAGATAGAAGGGACTCATTTTTTAAAGGAACCCTACCAAAAATCTTTTGAAAAAACTTTTGTCTATTGTCTGTGCATATATGTCCATATGAATTTTCATACATTACTTGTTTCAAGCAAGTCATATCTGTGGCAGCCCCCAGAGTTTCCTCTATTGTGTTATTGTCAAACTATGGCATATAGTCTAGAGCATGAGGTCTAACATCATAATAGGGATAATCAACTTTAGCTTAGAAGAAGAGTTGTAGAAGGATCTGTTGTTCCTCAGTTCACTTCAAGTTCCTGGAAATAGAATCATAGATTGAGAGCTAGAATGGACCTTGGAGATCATCCATTCTAATTACCCCATTTTATAGGCCCAGAGAGTGAATTTAACTTCCCCAAAGTGTCATGCAAATGGAAAATGGCAAAGCTAGGAAGCTAGGATTACCACTGGCACCAAAACTGCTCTTTTTTCTGTTAAGCAAACTTCCCTTCTGGCAATTTTGTACTTTGTTTCCTTGGGAGCACTTTCTCCCGCTGCCTCTATTTCTCAAGTGGTACTAACAGGGATGATGACACAGAATTTTGTCTCAGAAGTCATTGTGAAGAATATCAAATAATTGTTAAGGAAGCCATATAAGACATTCAACGTTTTTGGTCTTCCATCTTGTCATCCAAAGTTTGGAATAGCTCTCTCAAGTTTCTTCTAGTTCTAAATCTATAATATTATGATACTTTTTTTGTCTTGTCTTTAAAGCCAACAGTGATTACATTCCATCTTAATAGCTTCTGCAGTTATTGTATAAAGCATATATTTTGGTTGTATATCATTCACTTTGTTTTTTTATGGTGAACTATTTTATATTGTCCACAAATTATTCCATGAGTATGTTTATTTTTTTAATTTTTATTTTTCCTAGTTACATGTGAAAAATGTTTTTTTATATAGGTGCATTCATTTTAAATACATTTCCATGTGTATCATGTTGGGAAGGAAAAAACAGAACAAAAGGGAAAATCTGCACAAGGGAAAAAAAAAAAACAAGTGAAAAAAGTGAATATAGCATGTGTTGATTTACACTTGGTTTTCATAGTTCTCTCTCTACATGTGAATATCATTTTCCATCCAATGTTTATTGGAATTGCCTTGGATCACTAAACTCCTGAGAACCAGGTCTATCATAGTTGATCATTGTACAATCTTGCTATTGCTTTTACAATGTTTTCCTGGTTTTGCTAGTTTCACTCAGCATCAGTTCATGTAAATATTTCCAAGCCTTTCTAAAATCAGCTTGTTCATTATTTTTTATAGAACAACAATATTCATTATTTCATATTACCATAACTTATTTAACCTTTTTTCCAGTTGATGGGCAGTCACGCATTTTCCAATTTGACACTGCAAAAGGAGCTGCTACAACTATTTTTGCACCTGTGGGTCCTTTTCTGTCTTTTATGATTTTGGGGGGGTACAGATCCAGTAGGGGCGCTGCTAGATTACAAAGTATGCACAGTTTTATGCCCCTCTAGGAATAGTTCCAAATTGTTGTCCAGAATGATTGGATTACTTCATAACTCCACCAACAATACAATAGTGTCCCAATTTTCCCACATTCCATCCAACATTTATGATTATCTTTTCCTGCCATTTATCCAATCTGATAGGAATGGGTGATACCTCAGAGTTTTTTAAATTTGCATTTCTCTTATCAATCGTGAGTCAGAGCATTTTTTCATATGACTAAATGGCTTTAATTTTTTCATCTGAATGTTGTCTGTTTATATTTTTTGACCATTTATTAATTGGTAAATGACTTGTATTCTTGTAAATTTGACTCACTTCTTTATATATCTTAGAAATGAGGCCTTTATCAGAAACATTGGCTATATAAAAATTTCCCCAGCTTTCTGCTTCCCTTCTAATCTTTATTGAGTTGGTTTTGTTTGTGGAAAAACTTTTTAATTAAATGTAATCAAAGTTATCCATTTTGTATTTCATAATGTTCCCTAGTTCTTCTTTGGCCATAAATTCTTCCCTTCTCCAAAGATTTGATAGGTAACCTATTCCTTGCTCTCTTAATTTCCTTATACTCATGAGTATGTTTCAATTCCCTACACTCTGTAGTAATTTTTTGAAGAGAGGAACCATGCCATTCTTTTATAATTGCCATGGGGCTAGGTATATAATAGGTCTTTAATAAATATTTGTTAAATTTTCATCCACTTATTATTTCTCAGAAATAAATGAGTGTATGCCCATGCCCTTTGTTAATTTTCAGGGTCTTTTTCTCTGCTAGGTAAAGTTCTAGAAATGTTATGGTATTCAAAAGAATATATATGATAGTTAATCCTTCATAACATCATCCCTCTGTCTTCTCCAATTTTCATCTGATATGGCATTTCAGTGCCAGACGATCTCCAAAGGTCTGAGGAGGCTAAGGTGATTTGTAGAAGAACACAGTGAAGAGATAACCAAACAGAAGAATGTGTGTAGATGGTTAGTGTAGGGGTGTAGATCGAAGAAAACAGATATCATTTACCAGCTTGAATCAAGATATTATATAAGAATAGGTTAGGAATCCAGAGAAAAGGCATGATAGGGATTTCTGAGTGAAGGTTAAGGGTGAAATGTAGTGTATGAGTATGAAAAAAATTAGACCTGGAGTCTTTTTGGAAAGATTGATACCAGGAAATCAGAACCAGATAAATAATATGGAATGAATGAATACATGTAGTGGTATCAAATTTTAAAGTTAGGCAATTTTAACCAAATACTTAAAGTGGATCCACAGAATCTTTTGATCTCAAAGGTATCTATTCTACATTCTTCTTAGAATATTCTCAACAATTAGTCTTCCAGCTTCCCATAAGGAGGATGATGTGGAACGCAGTACCTCCTCAGACAGTGCATTCAATTTTAGGTCTAATTGATAGGGAATTTTCATATTTAATTAAAACCTGCTTCTCCAAAATTTATTATTACTTTGACCTCTAAAGTCAAGGAGAAGAGAGATCCCCATTTTTCATATAACTGACATTTAGATACTTAAAGGCATCAATTATGTACCTTCTATTTTCTCTCTTCTTCAGACTAAACATCTCTATTTCCATTGATCTTCATATGACATGGTTATGAGTCTTTTTCCCACTATGGTAGTCTTTCTCAATCTAGTCAACATTACTTCAAGAATATGGCACCCAATACTGAATATAGTTTCTAGATTTAATTTTACCTAAACAGAATATATGTCTTTTTTTTTTTTACCACTCTGGTAGTTTTTCTCAATATAGCCAAACATTATTTCAAGAATATGGCACCCAACAGTGAACATACTTTCTAGACTTGGTTTTACCTGAACAGCAGGACTATCATTTTCTGTACTTTGGACAACTGTTGTTCCACTTAATGTTGCCTAAGACTTTATTGACTTTTTGACTGAAATACCCTTGGCAGACTATTTTGGAATTTATAGTCTAATAAAGTTTCTGTGCAAGTTTTTTACATAATCTTTATCTATAATGCTTCTTTATTCTACATTTGTGTAGCTGATTTTTTCTAAAACCCTAAGTACAGATTATTTTGAGTATTAAATTTAATCTTATTTTTTACATAAATTCTTTTCTATCATACTCTTCTTCATTCTACATTTGTATAGTTGATTTTTCTAAAACTCCAAGTGCAGGTTATTTATCTGTATTAAATTTAATCTTATTAAGTTTTATCTAATTGTTCTGGTCTATTGAGATCTTTTTGGCTTCTGATTCTCTGATACAGTGAGTGTGTTAACTAATTCTTCTAGTTTTATGCCATACACAAATATATGCCATCTATGCCTTTATCCAGGTCATTGCTAATAGTGCGGAACAGAACAGGACCAAGGATAGTTCCCTAGGGTGCTCCACTAGAGACCTGCCTCCAAGGTTGATGTCAATTCATTAATCACTGTTTCATCAGTATGGTCATTCAACCAGTTCTGAACCTACCTAACTGATGTCATTTATCAGTTTGAATGAAAGTGTCACACAACCATACTATGATCTAGCCCATATTTTCTCTTCTTGACTACATGAATATTATGAGAAATTCCATCATATGTCTTCCTAAAATACCGATCTATTATATCTATAACATCCCTTTGATCGATAGATAATGTTATAAATGTGGGCTGTTATCATTATCATTATAATTATTATTGTTGTTGTGATGATGATGATGATGATGTCTAAGTATTTAACTTTGTTCCCACAAACTGGGCATCACACATTGGCTTTGTTATATTATAGTTGTGTATGTACCTCATTGGCAATCCTTAGAAATTAACACAAAGCATAGAGAAAACATACCACAGTTACCAAAAAGCTGTTTACATTGCTTATCAAAAAAGTATTTTTCAAATTCTAATTCAATTGAATTCAATTAACATTATTAAGCGCCTATAGGCACTATACTAAGCACAAGGATTAAAAATAAGAAAAAGAAAGATAATCACTGCCCACAATGAGTTTATAGTCCAATGAAAGAAAAAAATACAAAAAAGGAAGTTGAAAACCAATGGGAAGAGGGGTGGGGAAGCAGACCAGGGGTTAGCTCATGACCATGACATTCTATGGAGTTGAAATTAAGCAAAATTACTGATGGAAAGTAGAGAGTTATCTGGAAAGTTCATATTCCTGGAACTCTATAAAGGAGGGCTTTGGAAGGAATTTAGTGCTTTGTCCTCCAGCTCTCCATCAGAGGGAAGAGGAAGAGGAAGGAGTTGAGAAAGTATTGAGTATCAAAAAAGTGAGTTGATCAGCATGACAATAAAATTTCAGGTAATCAGCTTATTCTGGGCAGGACATGATGTTGCAAGGAGTCAAACTTAGCAGAGCTACTGATAAAAAGTGAACACTTATATAGAAATAAAATTTGAAACATTTGTGACATGAATTATATAATATGTATTATACCATGTAAATTTATCAATACAGGGATTCCTTAAGGTGGATATCAAGTACCTCTCTAGTTCAACAACAAGGTGGTGGTATGAATTTATTTGAATAGGAATCTGTTTGGATGGTAGAAAGAAAGCATATAGAATTTTCAATCTTACATTAAGGTGTTGTTTGCTGTTCCATAAAGAGAATACGTTTTATATTTCTATAATCATGATGTAGTGGAGAAAATGCTAGCTTTGGAAGTTTTAAGGGCCAGAGAAGAGAAGTCATGTGCAGTGCAAACAGGAAGTAAACAGACAATATAGCCTGAGACCCCTGGAAGTGGGTCTGCTGTGTACTAGTAGGGACCACCTCATGGGTGAGAACTCTGGTCGCATTGATATCTGCATCATTAAGGGAAGCCGTCTCCTTCTCTGATTGGCTATGCATGTGATCTCATAGACCCTATTTAAGCTGTGGGTCGAGGAAGTGGGTCCTCTTTGACCTGGTGTTCATTTGGGAGTCAGCAGATCAGCTAGGGGCAGGATGTGGACATGTGAATAAAGATCTTGAGCTTGCACATGGCTGTTCTCTAGCATGCTACCATGTATCTAAATCATCATTCTTATGAAATGGTGGCCAGAGATCTCTGAAGACTTCAGATAGAGGTAAGCTTGGTAAAATTGGTTTAAGCACTGCAAAAGACAGTGACCAGAGATTTCTCTGAGGGCCTGGGAATTAGGAGAGACTGGTAACAGTGAATGGAACAAGGGTATTTGTAAATGTAGTGAATGCCTTGAGTTAGCATTTATAGGAAGTGAGAAACTTGGCTTCAAATCCCAGCTTTTACATGTATTAGCTGTGTGTCTATGAGTAACTCAACATCCCTGACTTCAGTGTCCTCATTTATAAAATGGTTATAATCCTATCTGTAATACCCTCCTCAAAGGACTTTGATAATATACATAAATGCATGTACATATATGAATATATGTGCATAAATGAAAGACTTAGCATACCTTAAATCCCTATCAACAGTCATCAAACATTTATATTTATATTATATGCAAGTTACTGTGATAGATCTAAAGAATGTAAAGACAAAAATTAAATGTCTTGTCCTTGGGAAACATTATATTGGGGAGAATAGTCATGAGCAGCTCAATGCAGTCAGGTGACATAGTAGATAAAGCATTGGGCCTGAAAAGGAAGACCTAAATTCAAATCCAGCTTTATTCTCTACTAGAAGTATAACCTGAGTAAATCACTTATCTCTGTTTACTCCAATTTCTTCAGTTGTGAGATGGGGGTAATAATAAATATTACTTACCTCCTAGTAGTGTTGATAGTAATTGTATAACCCTTAGCACTCTATGTCTGACTCATAATAATTTCTGCATAAATGCTAATTATCTAATCTATTATCTATATATGAATCTAGATATATTTATATAAATACTAATTATCATTATTATTATTTATTACAGGATCAGAAAAGGTCTTATGTAGAAGGTGTCATTAAAACTGAGCTTTGAAGGAAGCTAGACATCCTAAGAGGTGAACATGAGGAGGGAGTGTGTTCCAAGCACAGGACACAATTGAGTCAAAGTCACAAAAATTGGAGATTTAATGTCATATATGAGAACACTGTATAAATATCAGCTATTAATCCCTTATTGTCACAGGGAACATTTTTAAAGTTTATTTATAAGTTTTACAGTTTTTAACAAATCACTGGGTCATATATTTAAAAATAAAAGGGGTCTTAATGTTTTTCTCTCCTGGCCAGTTTACAAATTAGCTACCATCCCCACTCTTCAGATATCACAGAACCAGGGAGAGATTCAAATTCAGGTCCTTGAAGAAGTCTAATACTCTTTTCTATCATTCCATGGCATTTAACTTTTTTTTTTAATAGCCTTTTATTTACAGGATATATGTATGGGTAACTTTACAGCATTAACAATTGCCAAACCTCTTGTTCCAATTTTTCACCTCTTACCCCCCCCACCCCCTCCCCTAGATGGCAGGATGACCAGTAGATGTTAAATATATTAAAATATAAATTAGATACACAATAAGTATACATGACCAAAACGTTATTTTGCTGTACAAAAAGAATCAGACTCTGAAATATTGTACAATTAGCTTGTGAAGGAAATCAAAAATGCAGGTGTGCATAAATATAGGGATTGGGAATTCAATGTAATGGTTTTTAGTCATCTCCCAGAGTTCTTCTTCTGGGTATAGCTGGTTCAGTTCATTACTGCTCCATTAGAAATGACCTGGTTGATCTTGTTGCTGAGGATGGCCTGATCCATCAGAACTGGTCATCATCTAGTATTGTTGTTGAAGTATATAATGATCTCCTGGTCCTGCTCATTTCACTCAGCATCAGTTCGTTTAAGTCTCTCTAAGCCTTTCTGAAATCATCCTGTTGGTCATTTCTTACAAAATAATAATATTCCATAATTTTCATATACCACAATTTATTCAACCATTCTCCAACTGATGGACATCCATTCAGCCTCCAGTTTCCAGCCACTATAAAAAGGGCTGCCACAAACATTGGTGCACACACAGGTCCCTTTCCCTTCTCCATAATCTCTTTGGGATATAATCCCAGCAGCAACACTGCTGGATCAAAGGGTATGCACAGTTTGATAACTTTTTGAGCATAGTTCCAAACTGCTCTCCAGAATGGTTGGATTCGTTCACAACTCCACCAACAATGCATCAGTGTCCCAGTTTTCCCGCATCCCCTCCAACAATCATCATTATTTTTTCCTGTCATCTTAGCCAATCTGACAGGTGTGTAGTGGTATCTTAGAGTTGTCTTAATTTGCATTTCTCTGATTAATAATGACTTGGAGCATCTTTTCATATGACTAGAAATAGTTTCAATTTCTTCATCTGAGAATTGTCTGTTCATATCCTTTGACCATTTTTCAATTGGAGAATGGCTTGATTTTTTATAAATTAGAGTCAATTCTCTATATATTTTGGAAATGAGGCCTTTATCAGAACCTTTGACTGTAAAAATGTTTTCCCAGTTTATTGCTCCCCTTCTGATCTTCTCTGCATTAGTTTTGTTTGTACAAAAACTTTTCAATTTGATATAATCAAAATTTTCTATTTTGTGATCAGTAGTGATCTCTAGTTCTTCTTTGGTCATAAAGACCTTCCCCTTCCACAGGTCTGAGGTAAACTATCCTGTGTTCCTCTAATTTATTAATAATTTCATTCTTTATGCCTAGGTCATGAACCCATTTTGACCTTATCTTGGTGTACGGCGTTAAGTATGGATCAATGCATGGCATTTAATTTAAAGCAGTTCCACATGCCATGATTTTCTGGCCCCTGCTCTAGACTATCACTTAAAAAAAGGAATTTGTTTTTAAAAAATCAATAATAAAAGCAAATTGACTTAAATACTGAATAATTGTTTTCCATAACATAAAACAGGCTATTTTCCCTTCCATTTATTAAGTTGTGTCTATTTGAAGGTAAAATATAAAAATATGTATCTCTGTCTCTAATTTTTGACTTATTTTTCATAGTATATTTTCAGGTATTTTTTATGATTCATATACTCTGAATCAAAAGAGAAGAGAGTAATTAAATTCCAGATATGGAGAAAGAAAAGTCAGAATAATTTTAGTATCTGCTTTTAGTATATATCTTTATATTTCCCTCCAGAACATTTCAATAATTCCCAACACATTTTTTCATGTTTTTATTGGCCTAGTGACATCATAGCATATTCTTTTTTACCTAGTATATTTGAGAATATTCTTATATCTTGAATTCATTTCTTGGGTAAAATTTTTCCTTTTTCGTTTAAGCTAATCTGCCTCAGGGTTTTGTCAGAAAGCCAGTTATATTACCAGATGAAAATAGCTATTGTCTTTCTCCTTGGGATTGGAAAGATTCCATATATGACTTCCCAGAGTTCAGGGAAGGTACAGGTAAGAGCTTTGGAAAATGGAAATTATTATTGTAAAGAGAAGTTGAATGTGTATACCTCTGCTATTAGATCTGGTAACAGAACTCTGGAAGATGAGTTAGGGTACCCAGGCAGACCATAACACTTTGTGCTATATCCTGTGGAGGGATTTCACCTTTAGGTTATTCCACTTTAGGTGGAATGACTCTTATTACTTCTGATTCTTAAGATTCCATGATTTTCAGATCTAATGTGAATAAGATCAAAATGAAGGTTTCCAGAATCTTTCTCATTCAACTTGCAAATAGAAAGATGATTCTGGATAGGAGAACCTTTGAAAATAACTTGGAGATGTGACATGTAAAACTTTAACTATTTTTTTTTATCTTTCTCATGCCCTAAGTATTTTTTATCTCCTCCTCCATCTCCCCACTTCTCCCACTCTTCTTATTGTGCCTTAGTGTGGGATTAAACTGATAAATTTGAAAAACCCCTAAATTTTCCCTTATGTATAGTATCCTCAATATTCACTTTTGAGCACAATTGCATCAACCGATTTCATTTTGCCTAGTAAAATTTAAGGCTTCTTGGATTTGCAATGCATATTGGCAGAGCAGTGGTGTATCTTTAGTGGCCAGAATGGAAAAAAAGAAATACTAAGGCATAATCAATTATATTTTGAGGGACCTTTTTATTAAATTATTAAGCCTAGTTCATTGTTTTTAATATAATACTTCAAGGAGTCCCTCTACCTCATTCTCTGAAGCAGAAGAGAAAGGAGATTGGAGGAAATCTAATTCCCATCTTTCCTCTGCTTGGTTCTGACTGCAAAGGAATCCCATGACAATCCTATGAAGTGTGAAACTACTTTACCTTTTCTGTTCTGTACTCCTTGTCAAGAGTCATAGCCTGTGCAGTGTAAAAGCTACATTTTAAAGATGGATGCATTTCAGTAGGCTGCCATTTAGTTCAACATCTGTTCATTGGTATTGACAACTTTGGACTTTGAGATGAGAGAGCTAGAGATGGGACCGATTGTCCCATATTAGTTTATTAAAGTCAGGATCATCTATCTATTTCCTTTTAGAGATACAATAGATATATAAAGTGGAATAAAGCATACACATTTTTGTACTTAACTGTTTTCAGAATTTGGTCCTCAGAGTCCCAGGATATGATATAGCTTTTTTTTCCCTTTGTAGCAATATTTCTTTTATAGCAAGATTATTATTATTTTTTTTAATTTTAGATAGCCAATCGCTTTGTGGCTGTCTGGCCCCCATCCCATGCTTACTAGCAGAGTAACTGTAGACAAAGTTAGTTTACTTACTGGACTTTGATTTCTTCATCTGTAAAATGAAAGTAATGTTTCCTGCATTACACACATATCCCACGTGAAGAAATAACTTTGCAACCTATAAACTATTCAATAATCTGAACCATTCTATTATTTTGGTAAGAAATTCTTTGGAGTAAAAGTAACTATATATATATATATACATATATATATATATATATATATATATATATATTTGAACTTTCAAGAAGATAATGATTGTAAGAATTGGAAATAGAGAATGAAGCCATCACCCCATAAAATTTACATGGCTTTTTTTTTAACAGAATGAATAGGGAGGATATAGTTGTTTTGGGATGGGAAAAATAGATATTTGTGTGATAGTTAATATTTATTTGTTTTATCCTAAGAATCATGTCATGGAAGAAGCTTCTTCACAACAGAAGACATCTGCTTAGGATATTCAGTGTTATCCAGAGATTGACAATATATAGTATAGCTCAGATCTGTATTTGAATTCCATCTTTGTTACCAAGTAGTTACCAAGACTTGGGCAAGTCTCTTCACTTAAAGGGATTGCAGTTTATAAAATGAGGAAGTTAGATGATCTCGAAAGTAGCTCTACTAGTTCTAAACTTCTACAATCCTATGATTTTTTTGGATGCATTTGTAGTTATAAAAGATTACAAGAAAGCAACCTGAAAGTAGGGATTTAGACAAAGAAAAAGAGTAGTGACAGAATATTTGTTCTGTTTAGGATAAATTCATTTCAGCCTCTGAACAACAGCAACAATAATAATAATAATAATATCAGTTACATAGCACCTGAAGGTTTGCAAAGTACTTCACATGTTATCTCATTTGACATATGTTAATATGACATAAAATATGCTCCAATGAAATAACATGGGCATGTGATATGAGAATTTGGATTTCATATTTGTGCTTTTGAAATATAAAATGATTGCCAATGAAAACAAATATTTTGTTATATTCACTAGATTGTACTTAACTGAATCAGGAAGGTGAAATTGTCATTTTCAAAAATAGGTTCATTACTAAGGATAGAAATTTGGCATAGGGGAAAAGTTTGTGTGTAACCATTTGCACATGCATTTTTTATAATAAGATTCACTTAATAGAATAGATACTGATCAAAACTCCAGACAGGATTTCAGCTGGGGAAGTTCATTAAGGAGAAAAATTTAATTAACAAATACACCTCTTTCATTTCAGTAAAGTGTAAGTTCCCTTGAGGGCAAAGACATTGACTTTTGCTTTTGTATCTTTAGTCCCTGGGGACTACCTTCCCTGTTCAAAGGAAAGTATAACATACTATCAACAGGATAGCTTCTTTAAGGAACCTATATCAAAGAATAACCTATTTAAAAAAACACTCCTATTCATTCTAATGATTGAACCTATAGGTATTTGCATCTGAGAAGATGCTTAGCTTTCTGACAGAACTCTGAAGTAGATTAACCAGGATGAGATTATATAGAATTTTTAACTTTTCTGAGTGCTTTCATTGCATTTGCCTTATCATAATCATTCTTCTTAAAAAAAAAAAAAAAGGTACATTAATAGTGACGTGCACATAGAAGATACTTAATAGAACTGAATTAAATGAAATTGTATTGAATTTGTTGTGCATCCCCATTGATCATGGTCCATCCCTTCCTCACCAACATCAAGGAAAATCACTCTTCAGATTCCCAGGTGGGAATTTTCTTGGGTGTGTCCCTTGACTTTTAACTTCCACCATGGTAGTACAAGAGATAGAGTTAAATTTCTCCTCAAGCTTTTCTTGCTGCCATAGTTAAAGGAATTGCTCAGTGCAGCAAAGTCATGCGTGATTTTTTTTTGCCACTCTCCTTTCTTCCCAAGTTTAACATTACAACTTCACATAGACTGCATTGCTACACAAACATAAATAAGATTGTACCCACATACTTGAGAATATAGAAGCATTAGTGCATTGGATACACCTATGTATGTGCCTCAGAAAATAGAATAGATGTGTGTGTGTGTGTGTGTGTGTGTGTGTGTGTATGTGTGTGTGTGAGAGAGAGAGAGAGAGAGAGAGAGAGAGAGAGAGAGAGAGAGAGAGAGAGAGAGAAATAAGTTTCTTGAAGCCTTGGGGGGGAAAAAACCTAACAACAACAATGACAAGAAAAAAAAAATTGGAGTCATTTGTTGATTCAAACTGATTTTTTTTTTCCTCCCTTGAGTTAGTACCCAATCTGTAGCTCCGGAATGCTGACTACAGCATATTTCTGAGTGTAGATTTTTTTTTTGACAGCCAAGACCTAACTCTTCCCTGATCTATGGAGCTGCATTGTTCAAATTACAAAGCTTAGGTGACAGAAACTACTCTATATTCCAGGAACCGCAACACACCTGTCATCAGATAGAAGCAGGAATGCACAAGTCATCACTTTACTTAGGAAACTGAACAGATGATTGAAATTATTTCTTACTACTAATTCCCCTTTTAGTGGAGATAAGCTGCTTTGTTCAGCTGTAAATGAAACATTAGGGTATTAGCTGTGAAGCCAGAAGTATTGGGGAAGCTAAGATTTTATCTGCAGCAGGAACATTTTGGGCAATAAATTGTTTTGTTGGACAGAATACTAAATCTCTGGAGGTACAAAGAACCAAAGCTCATTAAGGGAAATGCTTAAAGCAGAGGAAAAAAAAGGCAAGACAAAGGCTTATTACCTTTGTTGTGGGGATTGAGGGGATGTTTGCAGGTTCTCATGTATATGTAGCAAAGAAGAATTATGTGGTACAGTTATTAAATAGATGTGTCTGTAGACCTGCAGAACGCTTTATGAATATGTCCAAGGGACAAATACATTTTTGAAATATCAATAGCTTTCTGCAATAAGTTATGAATTTTGGAGTACATATTTATACTGAAAGACTGGGTTTTTGTTTCCTGTGGGTGAAATTTTCATGTCTGTTCTCCTCATTCTTCAGATTAATCGGCTGGCATTGTTACATAAATGTTTGTAATAGAGAAGAATAAGTGCTGGTTTTATCCAAAATATTGTCACAAAATATACACCTAAATTAAGATAATTATGTGTTAGAAGCATAGATCAACAAGGGTTTGGCAGAGAGGGGAATTCTGCATAGGAAGCTGAAGCTCTCGAGTGGTGGTGAATTGTATGAACTGCAGCTGAGGCCTCTCCTAGTCAGGGCTGGGGGCAGAAGCTGAGAGGAATAGGAAAAAAGAGCAGCAAGGGTAATTCACTTGCCAAGAAGCCCAGAAAAGGCAGGTAAGGAGTGACAGATTCTATGAGCTTGAACTGGCAAAGCAAATCACAGTCTCACGTTTGGCAATCCCCCTCCGGCCTCCTGGAAAGGTGTCAGTGATCATTGTGTTATCCATATTCACTTGTTGCTCTAATCACTGCTGCCAGGAAGCAGATGATGTAGAAGGTACACCCCAGCCCTGAAGATGGGAAGGTTGGGGAGGCAGATTACTACATCCAACAGCCAAGGCCCAGAACAGACCTTTGGTTTGGTGAGATCTATTGTATGGCTTGTGATTTATTGATTTTTTTTTTCAGAGTTTTACTTAAGGAGAAGGTTTTCTCCAAATCCCATTCTAAACGTCTTCAGAGGAGAAACTACTTTTGAAACTTTTTTGGGGGGTAGGTGGGACTGGAGATGCTGTAATCATTGGTTTGAAAAATTCTCGGTAAAGTTGAAGAAATAATCTCTACCAGTACAGATTCATAATTATTTTGTAATTTATGGTTGTGGAAAGTTACATGGCACATGCAGAAGTTGATACTTTCCCAGTCCTGTAAGATCACAGTCAGTCTGTGTCAGAGTTAAAACTGAAACCTACATCTTCTTGGCTAAAACTTCCAATTCATTATGTTAAACTGCTTTAAAAAATAATCAAAAATGAAAACAGACAAAACAAATTCATTTTCAAAGGAAATATTATTCATGCTGGTTTTTCTTTAACATCCATTTCCCCTAGTGTAGTTGACTTTTGGCTTAACTTACAAAATTAATTTTCATTTTCCTTTTCTCTGCATACACATTTATCATAGGAAAAAAATGATGTCTTCCAATCAGTAACCACTGATTTGTAGTCATAATATCAATCAGGTATCTGGTTAATTTTTCTTTAGTGTAATTTAGAGTTAAATTCCAAAGGCATATTTGAAGGTCAAAGGAAAGAATTAGATTCATGACATTTCCTTTTACTTATCCAAGGACATTTCAACAATTGAGAATAGAATGGTTCATCAGAATTATTAAATTTGTGAATAGTTCTAAAGAGATTTTTTTTTCATCCTCTTTTACCTATTTTCAGTATTTCTTCATAAATCTAGACTTTCATAGAGGTCTCGTATATATGTTATTTTTGTGCCTGACTAAAAAATGAATATATTAAGTCTTGACATTTAGGAGGAAACTTACATAGAAAGTTTTGGTTAATTATTAGGAAAATAAATCTGCTAAAAATTAGTTTATTTTCCCCCTCCTTTTGAAATAATAAATAATTAATATTATATTTAATAAGCTCCAGGGAATGGAAAAAATCTACCCTTATGGTGTCTGGTGGAACAATGCTCTTAGATTACATTAAGTTCTCAGGGTAATCGACTTGACCATTTATCTTCACTGAACTAGTTTATTTCTGACAACATTTTATATGTACTCCTTGAATCCCTGTTGTTTTTCTGGACAGAATTCTATTCCTAATTAGGAATGAGAGAAGCCTGTTATAGGAACATAACAATAGAGTTAGGTATTGGTTCTTGGGAAGAAGAGTATTTATTTGAAATGGCTTACCCTATTAATCATTGCTAATGATAACAAATCAGACTCATTTATTCATCAGAACTTATGACTTTGGGTTTTCTGGATAAAAAATGGACTTTTCACATTGTCATCTAGATAGGGTTGAGAGGGTGATTAACCCAGACCTTTTCCGAATCCTAGCTTTGAAGGTTCTTGTGTTCCCATCTTAAGAGTCTTCAGCATTCAGTCCATCTGCTAAAAGTGCTTCTTTATTATTTCATGGTGCTGCTTCACAATGAATTTTCAATTTGACATTTACCCACATGTTCCAATATTGCTGAGCTAGATGTTTCTGGACAGTATAGACCACAGCAGATTGACTGACCTCAAGTTCTAGTGTTTATACATGAAATGAAGTATAGCTGGCCATGCCAGCTGTGCAGTAGGAGATCCATGGTTCTGTTCCACATGTAATTTTAAGTGATTTTTTAAAAAGACTATGCCAACTTGGAATTCAGCTTTATCTCACTCAAGTTGTTTTGTTTGTTTATTTCTCCCCCATTCTATGGGGAAAATCATATTTCCCCTCAATAATCAAATTCTATGATTATACACTGAAGCTGGAAGGAATCTCAGAGACTTTGTAATTCAATCTAAACAAGAATCCTATCTATGGCATACATGACTAATAGATTGACATAAAACCATTACTCAAATATTTCTAATAATTAGGAAGCCACTATTCTACCTCCCAGTTCATTCTACTTAGGAATAGCTCAATTGTTTAGATAGTCCCTCTCCCCCCACCCCATCAAGCTAAAATCAGACTTTCTAAAACTGCCACTCCATTATCTCTAATTTTTGTTTATTTCTTTCATGGGAGTCTTAAAAACAGGACCCCTGAATGTTTAATCACTGCACTCACCCAAATTTGCCAGTGCTTCTCTCTTCTGATTGCATCTTTTTCTTCTTCTGTTGTCCATCTCAGATGCTCAAGGGAACCTCAAGCCCTAACTTTGTAGTTGTTCCATCATTTCAGTCATGTCTGGCTTTTTTTTTATTTTTTTTTTTTTTTGGCTGAGGCAATTGGGATTAAGTGACTTGCCCAGGGTCACACAGCCAGGAAGTGTTAAGTGTCTGAGATCAGATTTGAACTCAGGTCCTCCCAACTTCAGGACTGGTGCTCTAAGCACTGCACCACCTAGCTGCCCCATGTCTGACTTTTTGTGAACCCATTTGGGGTTTTCTTGGCAAAGATGCTGGACTGGTTTGCTATTTACTTCTCCAGTACATTTTACAAATGAGGAAACTAAAGTAAACAACATTAAATGACTTGACCAGGTTCACAGAGTCAGTAAATGACTGAGGCTGGATCCACTGTGCCACCTAACTGTCCCCAATTTCTAACAGATTGGCTCAAATATTTCAATCCCTGAGGGACTGTGCTCAAAGTTTATCCTTGTGAGGAGAAAAAATGGAAACTTTTAGTGGTATCCTTTCCTGCCATAAATTCAGATCAGAATACATCGGAGCATTTTGAAATTTCACCCTTTCAGGAGATAGAGAAACTAGAAAAATCCTTCAGCAATGCACAGTGGATGAACCACAGTGCTCCAATAATCCAGTCAATTAAAAATTGATTTTTGTTCTAGGCAGCTTGATGGTAATGTAGTGGGGAGACAGCGTCTGCAATACCAGCAGGGCTCACACCAGTTAAGTGATATTTAGGTGATCTTCTGTCATAGGAGAAAGCAGTGCACTTGATGATCTTTGCTACTGAAGAAGCTAAATTGAAGTGTCAGATACCAGGATTGCATTTTATTTCTCATATGTTGGCCTGCCAACCTGGGAGCAGCTACGTGAAATCTGTAAATGCAGAGGGACAAAAGGGCTAAATCCAACAGAAAGCATCTGGTTTAGGGGAGATTAAACTAAAACACAGCTCAGAGACCTCATAAATGAATGAGTTTAAATAGAGTGAGTGAATCTAGGACACTTATTTCTGGTGTTCAAGTCTCTCATCTTCAGCTGAGTTCTCCTTCCTCATGGTTTCTCTGTTTCCCTTACTGGAATGTATGCATTATTTTTAGGTAAAAGACCAGTTGGAAACCTGGATAAATTTACAAATTCAGCTTACAATAATATGGTTGAGGTGTTGTGGTAGGATCCCAGAATGAAGTCAGAGAGAAGTAATGACAAACAGGGAAAAGGACAACTTCCTGTTAATTGCACTAAGAGCCAAGCCAGTAAGTTGAACACATGCCTAGAACAATGTAATAAAGTCTATGGGTCCCACCTTAAAGCTACATTACACCCAATCCAAATTAAGCTCTAAAGCTAATTCTGGCATGGCCACTAAGACATTATATATTTATTTTAAAGAGAAAACATTGCATATTAATACATAAAGCCAGAAGTGGTGGTTATTTCTTTTAAATGCACGGTAACATCTCTCACACAATGATATTCTGCCCTAAAGTTGAAAGTTAATTAAAGGGTTAGATGGGATTCCGGCTTACTGAAAAATTTTTAAGGAATCCAGCTGAGATGAATAGCTCTTTGAAAACAATTAGAAAATACTAAGAGAGTCATTTTAAAAATCATATATTCAGTTCTATACAATGTTAAATGCCATGAAAGTGCTAAGCCAGTGGTGATTAATAATTTCCTTTTGGAATAAGTATTGAATATCTCCATGATTTCCATCATTAATCTTTAATGATTCCAGGCTAGTGTGTTACATTTTAACATAAATGAATATCATGCATAAAGAATGTTAGATGAAAGAAAAAAATAATAGCTAAGTCCTGATAACTTAACTTCACAGAATCAGGAAGACTCATAGATTTTTAGTGCTTGTGGGGACCTTTAAAAATCATCTAGACTTAGCTAGCCATTTTGATATCAAATCCACCTTTTAAGGCAAAGTTAGCTGAAGGGGTTGAGGTGACAGACACTCCAGGACCTCAGACCCGATTAAGAAGGAGATCCTATGTTATTTTATATTCCAGAAGGTAAAAAGCAGAGATTTTGAAACCCTTCAAGGCAAATGCAAGGGAAGGAAGCAGAATGTGGAATATCTTCATGTGAACTGATTTTAATTAACTAGAAGATAAATTTAATCTGCTGTAGGTGCAAAATTTTCTAATTTTGGTAGCCTGAGGCAAAGCTCCTGTAGACCCACCTCAGTTATGGCTCCACTTATAGACCACTCCCCTTATTTTACAGATAAAGAGATTGAATGTCACTGAAATTACTTCATTATACTCTCTGGCCTACCCAAAGCAGTCCAATTCAGGTACATTTATTTGGTAGGGGCAAAATAATGCTTCTTGTTTTCAGCACTCCAGTATAATTTGAATACAAGTTTTTTAGTCCGGTGAGTTGTTAGGCTTTCTTCTGTTGATAATAGTATTTGAAATGAGCCTAAGATGATATAGGCACATGATATTCATATAGAGAGACTCTGAGGAGCCTTGCTGTGTTGAACACATTTCTGTAGGATGTTATAACTTAGAAATGTAGCAACAAAAAAAGATAGGTCTAATTTGAGAATAGTCTTTAACTAATTGCTTATTTCCAAAGTCATGTATATATCAACAGAAAGTAGTAGGAAATTAAAGTAACAGCCTTAGATACTTAAGGCAATTAATCAACCTGAGGGGAAAGAGATATTTAATACGCAAATAATTATTCTCTATACATAACATGGGAACATACAGTCTTTGTGAATTGTGACCGTTATTTGTTCAGTTTCACATTGCTCTAGAACCTAGCAGTATATCTCTCACATAGTAGCCAATAAAGTCCTGCTAGATTCATTTACCAGGGATAACAGTTGCTACTTCTGTTTCCTAGGGTCTAAAACCAACTTCTAGAAAGATACTTTTCTCACTGACAAAGGAGAAGCCTGTCACTGGAACATAATAAGCCCTTCAGAGTATCTCATATGATGACATTGTGTCTTCTGCCTTTTAGCATTTACATGAGCATACATGCACACAGTAATTGCCTGTATTTGTGTGGTACTTTTAATTTTTAAGCTACTTTAATATTTTTATCTCATTATAAGAAAACCCCTCTTGATTAGTAGGGTAGCTGATCCTTGAACACAGGGAGCATTTAATAAATTCATATGAAATTAATAAATAAATTGAGGCACAGAGAAAGGTAATGTAAGTTGTCTATGGGCACCTAAATATTGAATGATATATCCAGGAATAGAATGTAGGACTCCTAATTCTCCAGACCTGATCAGCAATGTTGCTCTACTGCTAATCCATATTAAATAGTAAAGTCGATGATATCACTTTGGGTAACAGGGATCCTTTTTTCTTCCACAAAACTTAAAATCCTTCACAGAAATGTCACTTGTCAGGAATCATTCTTTCTTTTCTACAAATGGATAAGAAGCAAAGTCTTACTTGGGGTCATCTCAATTGTGAGGCCAATTGGAGTTATGGTCCCTTAATTAATTGCATGTCACCCCAAATTAGAGATGTCACCTCACATACTTCACATGATTATCTAACAATTCAAAATGTAGGCTCCAAGGTTTGGTATACTCTCCTGAAAAGGCAGAGGAATGTTGTCATTTTTCTTCTTAAATTCACCTCTCTCCAGAATGCAAGAAGATGCAACATTTCACAAAGCACCTTACAGTGATATAACTGTCACCTGTATTCAGAGGTTTACATTAAGTGGTAGAGTAACTTCTCAAGATAGATAGTTTTAAATTTTCTGGATTTTTGAGCCCTCCCAATTTTGGCTCTTAAAGCAGTGTCTAGAGATGACTGACTGTCTCCAGGGCTTCAAGTATCACATTTAATTATCTTAGCAGGAACCCTTTTAGTATTATGTAAACACTTGTTTCCTGTTTGGTAAAATAAAATAGAAGACAGCTGAAATTAACACAACTTAGCCTTAATGAGCTCAAAGGTGAGACCTATAATTTTCATGCTTCTCTAACAGTTTTGTAGTGAAAATCTTCAGCTGAAACATTAGCTAAGACTGATTCTTATGCTGGGCTGCAAGCCCTGTAGTTTTAGCCACTTCCACCAGGTGCTGCCAGAGAACATTCAGCTACGGCCAAGCTTGCAACTCATGAGTTAGCAGCTGCTTTGTAGCACACTTGCTGCTGTAAATGCAGCAATTAAATCAGTTATGCTGACTTGAACAGCCCTCTCCCTCCCCATTTAAATATGCATTTCATATTTGTCTAATACATTACATTGAAAACCAATATAGTAGAAGTATTCATTTGGTCATCTAGCATAGTTAATCACTAGAAGGGAGGAGAGAGAAGATGCTTATATACAGGTTTCTGGCACAAACACTAATTCAATATGCAATCAGCAAAAATGGGTATTTACTAGGGACTGGAAATCTGTGAGGGACACACACACACACACACACACACACACACACACACACACACACACACGAATCAAATAGAATTGTTCTTAAGCTAGTGTTTCTGTCTTCCAGTCCTAGTCTGGGAAGGTAAGGGCCCAGTTTCTGAAGAAACTGTCTCTGTAGCGTCTACTTGCTCAAGGACTGTTAGGAAAGGAGGTTAGCATGTTTCATATTTGCTTGAAATTCTTCAACCACTTCCTACTAAAAATCCTAAGAATTTGTCTGACTGGGAGTGTGTCCCAACATGGACATTTAGGATGTAAGAGGATCACTTTTAGACATATAGCTTTCTGAAAATGGAGTCACCTTGATAACTATACAGTTTTGCATGGGATATCAAAAAGCAATGTGGCTATTATTTGACGTAGCTTTCTCTGGCCAGCTTTCTCATAAATCAGGTACCTTCTGTCACCTGAGGCTGGATCCTAGACCTGCATTATTGATTACCCTGTGAAAAAGCTAAAAATCAGGGCAAACAACCAGAAAGCCTTCTGATTAATTTTAAGTGATTGATAAAAGAAGGTAATAGAATAAATGTAATAAAGAATTTTGAAGCAAAGAACCTTTCAGAGCTTTTCCTGCCCCAAGCAGTAGCTAGGATAATGGACTATATTGAGGAACAGTGGGATTTGGGCGAGTTGGAAAAATTTCATTTGAGCATGTTAACTAACTTTAAATATCATTTAATTATTTCACTTGTTTGTTCTACTGTTAGAATGTACCCTGCTTCTTAGATAGACCATTTTCCCACTATTATCATTTCATTAATTACATCTCTCTACTACTGATCCGGATACATATGTTTATATTTGGTCATATATATATATATATATATATATAATGATAGTCCTGGGAAAATGCAAGATCTTAAAGTGACTTCCATTTAAACTGTTTCTCAAGTAAGGAGTAATTTATTTTCATTAATTTATTTTTCAGAATAATTCCTTGGATATTTTAATGAATTCTAATTGTTTGAAAATATATTTTCTCCATATGATATAGAAATGAGCAGGAGGTTCCTAATGTCATTATTCTCCTTATATAGATAGCCTATAGCTAACTAACTCAGTCATACAAGTCTTGTCTCACAAATCTAGCAAATCTCAGAGGTAGGATTTGAAATTAGGTCTTTCTGACTCCAAATCCAGCTTATTATCTCTTTCTACTTTTCTCTGTTGCCTCTCTCTATTATACAGAAAGTTTGAGTTAGAGCCAGAACATCCCATTCTCTGAACTTTCTAGAGGAGAGTTTACTGTGGTAGAATACAAGGCTTTGTAGCATCCTTTCATTCATGATAGGCTAAAAGATAATCAGTCTTTTTCTTGTGCAATATGATGAATGTGGAAATATATTTAAAAGAATTACACATGTTTAATCTATATTGCATTACTTGCTGTCTAGAGCAGAGGGAAAATGGGGAGGTAGGAAGAATAACTTGGAACACAAGATTTTGCAAGGGTGAATGTTGAAAACTATCTTTGCATGTATTTTGAAAAATAAAAAGTTATTATTTATATATATTTTTTAAAATAAGAAGATGATTTAAGTTTAGAGCTAAGTGAATCCAGGCACTTTGCCTGTTCATTTATTTCTCTAGTACTTTCTGGTAAAAATAAATTTTGATTAGGTTGGTAATATGTAGATGACAATGCAGAGGAAATGTTAATAGTTTATTGGAATTGAAGGAAGACTAGGGTTGGCTTTTGTTTGTTTGTTTGTTTGCTTGTTTTTGCTAGAAGTCAAAGAAAGTGAGCCTCTTCAAGCTGAAACTACATTGAAATTAGTGGGATTAAAACAATAGTTCTCAAAAAAAAATTTCCCCAAATACACTTAACCTGTGATGATATGTTTTATCTAATGAACTGAATAATTCCAGTAACTTTTTTATTTCTCCTAACCCTTCAAAGATTGAATTGGTAGTTATGACTAGCATCATAAGAGGAAAGAAGGTTGGATTTGAATTTATGTGGCAGAGATTACAATCCCGACTTTGCCATTTTCTATTGATGTGAACTGAGGTAATCCTTTCACTTTTTCTGGCCTCAGTTTTCTCATACAAGGGGTTTGGACTACATGGCCTCAAAGATCCCTTTCACTGTTTTAAGTCAATCATCCTGTCACCTCTAAATTTCTGCTGAGTTCTGAGATTCTACAATTCTGTAATTCTGTTTTTGACTAATTTATTTCAGCAAACATTTCTGTGAGTACCTATTATGTATCTAGTGCTTTGTATTTTTAGATATACATATACATATATATAGTGTGTGCTGTTTATTGGCTAAAAAAGGTGGAACCTCTGAATACAATGTAGTACTATTTAACTATGGGTAATATGTGGATTTCAGAATTTGTAAATCATTATATCTTATCTTTAAGAGATTAACATTTTTTTCCCTCTTCAGGTTTATGCCACTTTTCTCTTCCCATGCTCTAATTTTCATAATATCCAAATACACTGCAAAAATTGGATTTCCCTGATCTCATCTAGCTTTAGCCTGATAACACCAAGATGAGCTCACAATTTAAGCCAGATAAGCAGAACAGAGATGCTGTGATCAGGTTCTCTGAGCCCAAGTACCTCCCAGTCATGGGGCCCGTTCTGATCCGAGGGCCTGGAGTGTGAGCAGCTCTCTGATGTGGTCTTATCAGTCTGAGTTTAATGTAAATCCTGTTAGAGCAGCTTTGTCCGATCTGCCTGTGGCTTTGTTCTGAACCTTTCAGTAACAGTTCACTGAAGCAGAAAGAGCCCTGTGAATTGATATTATAAACCTGCATGCTTGTTTTATTCATTGTTGAGGCAACAGAATATAACAAAAGTATTTATTTTTAGTGGATGGAGAACAGCATTTTTTTTTTATTGCCATGGAATGTGGAAAATATAGTCTGTATGCAGAAGAGAAAACGCACTAATCCTACTCTGTCTGAAGACAATCTTGTTGAAAAGATAATGCACAATGCTGCATGTTTAAAGTCTTCTGCACATTCCAGGGAATTTTAAAAATAGAAACCTAGTGATATTTGTTACTGTTGTAGACCCGTTCTGATACTGTTAATAGGGAATCTTTGTCATGTAAAAAACACACCAAAAAGTTTGGCTTCTATGTTCTTAACTGCAAACTTGTCCACACTTAACCTCTTTTAATGGAAAATTAGGTTATCTGTAGAAATTCATGGAGTATGTTGTATCCCGTCCCTTCCTCTAGAGATTTTCCTTTAATCTCCTGCTTTTGAATGGCATGGGGGGTGGGGGGGGAGGAATAGTGAAAATAGGAGTGTACTAAATTTGAGGCATCTTCAACATTATGAAGTCAGGAAGACCCTCAAATCTGGCCTTAGACATACTTTCTATGTAACTTTGGGCACGTCATTTAACTTCTGTCTATCTCAGTTTCCTCATCTGCAAAGTGAAGATGATAATAGTACTGACCCCCCAGGGTTATTGGGAGGATCAAGAAAAATCATAATTATAAAGCATTTAGCATAGTTTCTGGAATATAATCAGCATTTCATAAATGTTAGCTATTATTATTGTTTTGAGTTTACAATGTTAAAACACTTTTGATCTACATATTTTAGATTTATTGAAGTTACACCTAGGATCACCATCTTGGAAATAATAACAATGAATAATAATAGCTAGCATTTATATCATCTCCATTGTGAAAGGCTCTGTGCTAAGTATTTTACAAATATTAACTTATTTGTTCCTCACAACAACTCTGGAAAGTCGTTGTAATTATTATTTTCTATTTTGTTGGTCCTTAATTCAAAAGTTCCTTCTGATAGGATTTAAAGCTATGATTTCCAGTGCTGAGATGAATATGAAGTAAATATTTTTACCTTTGCAGTCAAACTATTTCACTCAAGTCTATACCTTTTAAAGCCATTTTGAAAACATGTAAGTGTTGGACACATTTTCATCAAATCAAATAGAATCCCAGATTCTAAGAATTAGAATGTTAACTCAGGGGGCTTCTAGTCTAATTCATATCTGAGTAAGAGTGTTTTCTAAAATTATGCTTGATATGTAGTTAAGTTTGAATACCTCCAGGAAAAAACAAACTCCATTTCCTTGGGGAGTCCTTCTGGGTAGATAGTTCTCATTACTAAGAAATTTTTCTATATATCAATTTTAAATGTACATGTTTTAAACTTCACTTATTGCTCTAATCTAATCTCTCTTTCATGTGGCAGACCTCCAAATACTTGAAAATATCTGCCTTATCTCCTTCAAGTTTTCTTTTCTCCAACCTAAATGTTCAAGTTACTTCAACTAGTCCTTAAGTGGTTTGCTTTTGAAGACTAACATATTCTGGCTGCCCTCCTTAAAGATGTCTTCAAATTTATCAGTGTCCTTTCCAAAGTATGGTGCTCAATCTTAATGGAGCCAAATATCACAGCATCATTTTTGGCTACCATATTTCATATTAACTCCTATTAATACTGAAATGTAGGGAAAAAAACCACACCAAGTATTTTTAAAAATACATTTTTAAAATAAATTCTTCCTTAGTCAATATCTCCTCTGTTGTATACTAGGAAAGTTGACTTTTTGAACCCATGTCACATTTTGTTTTTCTTGTTAAATTTCATTTTCTCATCTTCATTTGAATGCTCTAATTTGTTGAGATCTCTTTTCAATCTTTTCCTTAATTCAAGGGGTAAATGAAGATTTCTTTTTAATCTATATCTTTCTAATAATGAGCACTGCCTGCTTATTCCAGTTCATTGATGAGGAGTATAGTAATTCCTTACCAATCAATGCAAAATTAAGTTTATTTCCCTCACCCCAATAGAATGATTGGATGGTAGCAGCCTGTCTTTCTCTAGGGAAGAAGTATGATATATTGGAAAGAACATAGAATCTAGAGTCAGAAAAAGTGGGTTCAAATCTAGCTTTCATTTATTTAACTTCCCTAACTCTGCTTTCTCATCCATAGACTGAAGGGGTTGTTAGAGATAAGTTTGATAGACCACCTATGATCTTTAGATGTGTAATTCCATTATTCGTGCCTGCAGCAAAACTTCAATAGTTTTTGCTAATAATTCTTCATGTTAATCTATGTTTCTTCCTGTGAATTTTATTTTATGTTTAAGTGACTGAATCAAGAAAATTTCAAGTAACAAATATTTATTTGTTTGACATTGATTATTTCAGAATATTGTAAAATTTAGTTTGTCTAGCAGTTAATTTTTGACCAGGGCATTCCTGTAACTAACAGCAACCTTACCTATTGATTGATAAACAATTGAGGTATAGATAGCAATTCTCTGTTATCAAAGAAGAAGATCTAAATGGATAAAGTTCTAGGCTTGAAATCAGAAAGACTCATCTTCCTGAATTCACATCTGGCTTGACACACTTATAGCTATGTGACCCTGGGCAATTACTTAACTTTGCCTCAGTTTTCCTTTTGTATAAAATGAGTTGGAGAAAGAAATAGCAAATCACTTTTGTATCTTTGCAAGGGAAACTTCAAGTGAGATTATTAAGTCAGACATGACTAAAAAACAACTGACCTGCAGTAAAGATAGACAGAAACACAATAAACAAAGAAAGTCTTTAATTGGCCATTCCGACTCATTTTTGTTGCCTTCCTTTCATCTGGATAGCATTCCTAGACTAATTTCCTTTAAATATCACTTTCCATGTACAAATCTTTTGTTCAGGCACCTACATATAATCTTTCCTTCATGTCCACAAAGTCAGTTATAAACTCTGCTGCCCCTCTTTCAAGACCCTTAATGATTGACACCTAACTCAATACACATAAAGGTCCACTACAGTTATTTCAGCCTCCTCATTGTCAATTCTAAGTAGGATATTCATTTTTGCATTTATCAACATTTTTTGTTAACTCTACCCCATAATCCTTCAAGCCTGAACTTCAGTTCCACCTTCTTTGGCTATTCAAACACCAGTATAAATTTTAGTCTTTTAATGGTTCATTTCTTGTGCAGATTTCATATTCCCTGTTTTCCTCAACCTCCCTATGTATCTTATTAAATTTAAAGTAGATGCTCAGTAAATAGTAGCTAATTTGATTAGTTAAATTCGATGAATTTCCAAATTATCTTTATGTCCCAAAAAGCAAAGAGGGCTCTATAATCTGTATAAGCACCACAATATACAGATACAATTTGACAATGATAAAATAAATCTAATACCTTGGATACCAGAGAATCTGACCATTTCAAGTACCTCAAATATCATTCATTGCAACCTACTTTCGTATTGATAGGGCATTTATTACCTAAAGAGGCAAACCTTTCCCCTTTGTGGAAAGCTGTAATTGTTAGGAAGATTTTCCTTATGTAGGATCCAATTTGCTCCTTATCAGTTTTTATTCATTGTTCCTATTTCTGCCTTCTGGGACTGAAGAGAAAAAAAAAAAAAAAAAAAAGCCTAATTCTTCTTTTGCCTTCTGGTCCTTCAAATATTTGAACACAGCTATCTAAGTTCTATACTGCCATTCTCATAGTTTCTCTTTGCAGGCTAACATTTTTACCTCCTTCAGCATTAGATGGTATGATTTCCAAATTATTGCTATTGAGAGAGACATAGGCCATTTTGATGGTGCCCTTGAAATGTGGTACCCTAGGCACTGTGTACTACAGATGTGTTCTAAATATAGAAGGAATGTAATCTCCTTCTCTTGGGACAGTGTATCTCTCCTGAGGTCTAAAATCACAGTAACTTTTTAAATTTTTAAAAATTTTTATTTAAGATTTTTATTTTCAAAACATATGCAGGGATAATTGTAACTTTTCATTAGCATCTTTTTTTCTTGAAGAATTCAGAAT
Source organism: Sarcophilus harrisii (assembly GCF_902635505.1). Classification (NCBI taxonomy): domain Eukaryota; kingdom Metazoa; phylum Chordata; class Mammalia; order Dasyuromorphia; family Dasyuridae; genus Sarcophilus; species Sarcophilus harrisii. The sequence continues at coordinate 309,584,367 of NC_045426.1, read as the reverse complement.
GCTTTGCTAACTTTTATCCCTATACCATTTCTTTAAAATATCAGTAGTTAAATATCACATGGTCCTTAAGATGACTTAGCAGCCTAATACCACTGTCCATAGGATGTTCTGAAATTTCAATTCTCCTACAATTTACAATCTGAAGGAATTCATCAGGGGGGAAATTTTCCCATCATTGCTGTTTCCCAGCCTCCAACACCTCGCCAAAGAAATCTGGTTAAATTTTAAGTGACTGAAGACATCACAGGTTCTGTGTCTTGGTCGTCACAGCGATTTCTTAATTAGAATTAAGAAGAAAAGAAAAAGCTTATAGAATCTATTTAGAATTTTAAAAGGCCCCTATGGGCTATCTCATCCACTCTTCTCATTTTATAAAGGAGAACATGAATTACCAGAAAGGTTGTGACTTGTCAGTCAGGTGGACAAGTTGAGACTCAAGATCCCAGGTTCTCTGGCTCCAATCTCTCTCCTTTAATCAGAAGATGACCCACTACCTTCCTTTGGAGCTTATTAAATGATGAACCTTGAATCTTCATATGAAAGAGAAAGAATTGCATTTTGTATGCTTCAATTATAGTAACTTTGAACTCAATAATTCTAGGTATAGTTTTGGTCTGATAGTGATTTTAAAAACAAAAAGAAGGAAAGAAATTAGTCTAAACTCAAGACTCTACTTTATTCTTTACTCGTCTTCTTCATTCCAGAGGCTGTAATCACCAAAAAAGTTGGATTCCTATAGATGTGTTATCTTTTTCCCATTGCCCTTTCTTTCTTATTAAGCCCCCAATCTGAAACAATTTCTCCCACTTTGTATGTTGTGGAGCTGTAATATTTGTCCAACGATGAGTTGCATTCAGCAGTTTGTTAACCGAAATGGGAAGTGACAGACTCAATAAAAGAAAATCTCCGTGCCAAAGAAACAGATATTATTTCTCTCTCTTTCTCGCCGATTACTCTGTGCCCGGATGCCACAGACTGTGAATTTGCAGACGCACCGAAGATTCCTATTGATCCATGTCAAACTAATTTGATCAGAATATAGAGTTTTACACTCTGTTGTCTCACTCCAGAGTGTTTAACAGAAGTGATCAAATGCCTGAAAGTCCCTTCTCACTCCCTCTTAAATATTAGGAGAAAAATAAATAAAAAATAGAATCTCTGTTCCCGGGCCTATGCTCAGGTGGTCTATTTCCTAAAGGCATGTACCCCAACACCTTAGTCTATGTTGGAACATCTCCAATATGGGGAGCAGTAGATCAAATGAGACAATGGTTGGAGAGAAAAACAAAAGCCCACTTCCTAGGGGGAATTGTGTGATTTTTTCCTGCTTTTGGTCAATGTTATGTTTTTACACACCAGATGAATTATTGAAATCAAGTTGTAGCACCTCACCCCCTGTAGAGGTACTCTATTCTGTGATTGTTGTGGCTGAAGTAAAGTTGAAAGAATTCTCCTTCCTACGGAGTCAAGTAAAGGCTTGAACTGTGCCCACATTCTGAAATGGAATTGATGTGAATACCACACTCCTTTTTCAGGCACAGAAAATAATGTAATGACCCTGTATCCTTTCTTCCACCTGCCATGTCATCTACCATTCATATTCATTCACTCATTATTCATTTACTTAGTTCATTATTTTGCACCACTGTGTATAGGGGATGGTGAATGGCTTGAAAACTGTGCATTGTCTTTGCCTCCATTCAGTACTCTGGAAGATTCAACTAGAGAAGGAACCACATCTTCTAACTGTAAATCCTTCTAATGCCTTTTGTCAATTGTTTTCCTGCTCAGAATATCAAAGGAAAGATTATTTGTTCCCAGTCAGAATATTTGATGTACCCCAAAGAGGCAGATCTGTATTGGTACAGTGCCCTTATCTGTTATTTCTCTGCATGGCAGGGGCAAACTCTCTAATGTTTTTGTGTAGAGAGGCAATTGTGACTGTCTCCTGGCAATCTAGAAGCATCTAGTCAACTTGCCAGAGTGACCACTACATCTAGAGCCATATCATTCCAACCAAAAAATGAAAATTTTCATATAATGCATTATTATTTTTTTCTGACAACATGATTGATTTTCCATCGATGGGTTCTATCTGCCTGACGTTATCATCTCATTTGGTTGTTGAAGCCATTCCTGGATATTGTCTGTAAATAGCCAAAAAAGAAAGAGATTGCAAAGTGTCCATTTTGTGCAAAGGAATGAAAGACAGTATCACAAATGAGTCCATCCATGCAGGTGTTCAGGTGATTTTGATCACAGTCTCAATGTAGCATTTGTGGAAGTGTGAGAGGGGAGTGGAAGAGAGGGAGAGGGAGAGGGAGAGGGAGAGGAAGAGGGAGGGAGGGAGGGAGAGAGAAAGAGAGAGAAAGAGAGAGAGCATGTATACATGCACACCTGGGTTTCCCTTACACTCCCTAGAACAAAGTTTATATGCAGCTTCCTTTCTCTCTTTGCTCCTTTTTCCTATAAACTGAAATGGTGCATGTCTCTGACTAGTTTCACTAGGTGCCAATTCATATTGCAAGCCTAATTGGCCACTGCTTTGCCATCATCCTCTTCCACTCCTCTCCCTTTGTTTCCCCCCTTTCCATTTCTTCCCTTAAATGCGTTCACCACGGGTGGGGATCATATATGGAACAGGTAGGATTTGCTTCTGGAACCATCTTTTCCTTCTGAATTAAAAGAGGCAGTCCTGTTTGTAAACCTTAATGTTCCACATTCCCAGCTCCCTCCCATGTGAAGTTAATTCAGCACCTTTGTGTGGGCAGATTGTATTTTGCCTTGTCAGAGTTGCAATTGCTTTTGTTTTGTCTCACATTTGAATAATACATCTGATTACCATGGCAAATGTTGCAGTGTATGCATGCCTGAGCCTACTGCCTAATTAACTGATGATAACAAGGCAAGACTGCCCTCTCCCCTTTCATGAGCAATCATATACATGACAGTTCTTTTATCTTTCTTCAAAATTGACTTGCTCTCCTGACCCTTAAGCAGCTCCTGTTTTGTGTGTTTACCTCTGATGCCTTTGCAAGACTGTTAATTTTCCATGGCATCTCCTATCTGGTTGTAATTAACACATCGAACGCTGAAGAAATAGTTCTGCTCGCAGATGTCTAATGGAAGAATGTTTTCTCCCACTAATTATACAGCTTCATTTTAGTGATCTGCATTGACCTAAAAGGTTCTTTTAGTGTTTGGTTTTAAAGAGAACAAGTATAGTTGTGCAGCCCTGTTTAAAGCAGAATAGAATAAAATCATTAGTAGGTGCTGATGAGATTTTTTTTCTCCATATTCCTAAAGTAACAACTGATAGTGCATTTGTTTGCTGCTCTGCAGTATTTGGCAACTTTGAATTCGATTTAGGTAATATTTGCTTTGGATATACACTCTCTCCTGAATCTAAATATCCTGCCTGGTAATTAGACAGATGAAGCACATGACCTATTTCAGAGACTGTGGAAACCCTCTACAGATTGTAAATAGCTTCCTTTCCTATTATGTTTTAAGAACACTGAACTCTTGCCTTTGCTAAACATGAGCTTGAGATTCTGTTTATCATTTTATGGTCAGGCTTAAGATTTAAGCTATAATGAATACCAGTTCAAAGAAAGGAAGGTATAAGAGGAAGGTTGGTAGTTACAGCAATAAAAACAGGAGCAAAAAGAGCAGCTTTTGTGAAGGACTCCGGCTGGAATAATGATGATAGAATTGTCTAAATCGATACATCTCTTGTCAGTTTCACGTCTGATGTTTGAATCAACCAAGCCTTTTCTGCAAGAGCTTTCCTCTAGAATATTGAATTATTTATTATTTGTATCTTTTTTTCCCTTCTCTTTCTGATGATTTTTTTCTGACTTAGTAAAATTTGTTTTTCATGCTGCCAGGTTCAATGTTGTCTACTCTTTGATAAATAGCGGTAATTGGGTGTATAGCAGAAGTCATGTAAAAATGTATGACTTCAGTTACATTGAGAACATTCTTTTTCTTTATATTGATTTCTCTCTTTTTTTTCTTAGAAGAGCTGGTCTGTATAGCCTGTGGTGCTAAGGTTATTGTTGTTTTTTAAAGAATTAGTCCATGCCCATATGTTGGCATGCACTCTTGAACCCATGCATCTTGGTAAAAAATGTGGCACTGACTGAAATCACTTCAGTTTGAACAATAAGTGAGAAATGTGAGACATTTTCCTGTTGAATTCTGATTCTCTCTTCACCTGACAATCTCTCTTTACCTAAAAATCTTCAGCTTGCATATTGTATCCTAAATTTCTTTGTAGCAGGCAAAAGATGTCATTAATGAACTGTTTCATTAGTAACTTTGTTGTAGAAAATAAGTTTTCTTTGGGAGGAAAACTAGACAAGGGTGTACCATTACTTTTTTAAAAAGTGACTTACTTATTACTAAGGTAATAAATCTTTTAGAGTTATCATTTTTGTTTGTTTTTAAATTTTTGGAATCTTAACTAAAGATGCAATTTCCTTTATGTATGTGTTTCCATTTTAGTGAATGTTCATTTTTTTAAAACCAGGGTTTTTTTTGTTGTTGTTTGTTTGTTTTCTTAATGCCTAGGAAACCTATACAAGATATATTTCAGGATTTAACTATAGATTATTCAGTAATCTTGAATTATTTGGAAGATCTAATTGTCCAGCCAGGCTATATTTCAGAAAGGAGAAATCTGAACTCAGGTTTTGAAATAATTATATTCATGTGTTTATATGTATAAATGGATGGATTGATGGATAGTTGTAAATGTTAATGACCCAGGGGGTTACTGCATTTTTAACTTTGAAAGATGCTGCATTGGAAATATATTGGGTGGTATTATTGAATATAATTGAAGTGGACATATATGGTCCACCTTGAAATGGTTTCCATTACCATAGAGTTATCTTCTTTTTTTCTGTTTCGTTTTTTAAATAAACAGTCTTTGAGTATGTTGAATAGAAACATAGATGGTTCCATTACTTCTTCCCAGATGTACCTATTGTTTCTTAGAGTTTCTGCACTGGCTGTGTTAAATCCAATAGTGTCTCTGTCAGCAGCTAGTGCCTCAAAAGGAAATAATCAGATAACTAAGTTTTCAACAAGAATGCAAATGGGAAGTGATTTCTATGTTGATTTGTTCCTTCTTTTCTTTTCTTTCTTTCTTTTTTTTTTTTTTTTTTTGAAAGAAGAAATGAACTGATAGAAAGCTTTTTAGGTTGGCAGTGAATTTGCCTTGAACAAGCTGTAGTCCAGTTTTTTTTTTTTTTTTTTTTTTTTTGAGGGCATCCCATTTGATTTGAAGAAAATAAAATAGAATAAAAACCACTGAAACGTTTGGGTGACAAAAGAATCCCCCCCCCCCCCCCCTTCTATTAAATGGTTGAATTATGCTGTAGGTGATGAGGCTGGGACTTAAATAGACAGAGAGAAATTGGTTTGGTTTTAGCTCAGGATTCTAGTTTAAACCTCCCTAGGTTGGCGTGTATGTGTGGGGGGTGGGGGGGTAGGGGGAGTATGTTTTCCTGGTAGCAGCTTGACAAAATTGCCTTTCCTTCCAGTAGCCTGTTAGGCACCACGCACAGAAACACAACCCTATTGTTTTAGATTTTCTTTCATATCATGTAGGTGTCTGTGCCATACCACCCACACAGTAAAGCAAGTGAGCTGTGAAATATATTCATTGTTAGAGTACAGGGGAAATGGAGGCAAGCAATCGGCAGTAATAATGTACGACAGCAAGGGGAGGCTGCCAACATTACCTGCATTATTTCGGTTGCCTTTTTCATTATAGGTTCGGGAAATAGGCAGCAATTCGATTATGGCATGATTTGGGGGTGGAATTGCTTGCCGCTCCCTGACCCTGTCACTGGGGGATCAAATGAGAAGTCAGCTCAAATAAAGTTTATAGTGCATTAACCGGACCAAGCATTGCCTAGCTGAGAGAGCATGATTTTTCATCTTCCAGGATTTTGTAACTGCATCCCAGATATATTTGTACCTTAAGGCAAAAAAAAAAAAAAAAGGATTGGCTGAGATGTATAGGAATGAGCACAGTTGGCCAATGGTGTACATTCCCCTCCCCTCCCATGTGCAAATCTCGGCTTCTCTCTTGCTTCTGAGAAGGAGCATGATTAATAACACTGAAGGAACCTGCCTGTTGGATTATTAATTTTCCATCCCCTTTTCCTTATTTTGAGCATATTCCTGATGCTTTGGCTTTTTTTTCTTTTAAAAAAGATTTATCTCTTTTATTCTTCCCTTCCCCCCTTTCTCATGGAGCTAACCATTAGCCCCTTACACTGACTCGTGGCTATCCAACCTTGTTCCTGGCTTGCTTCACAGTGGGGTGAGTTTGTGTATTAAGATAGGAGATTCTGTAAGAAATCACCGGAGAACGAACTCTGCAATGCTTGATCACAGTTACCTTTAACTACCCCTGCTGAACCTCCAGTTAAGGGTGACCTACAAAACAAAAATTACCTGTCACTACCAGCCTGCTAGACAGAGGGGCTATTCTGCTGCACAGATAAACAATATTTCTCTTATTTAAACTAATTAAAACCAACCCTTTGGAAACCTTGATTGCTACTAAAGGGTGCAAATTGATAGCAAATGGAAGTTAATGACAGGTAATTGCACAAACTATGGCTTTTAGAAAATATTATTTCGGATAACAAAGCCTCATTATATCACAAATACTTTGGGGCTAGTGTGTGGTGGTGGTGTTTTTATGTGTCTATGCATCGAAAGGGATGGGGGGTGGCTTTTTGAATATGTGTATATTTTTGAAGAGGGGGAACCTTTGTAAAAACCCCTCCCTAGGATTGTTTGTATTTGTGATTTGCATTTCATTCTGTAACTAGCCCAATAGAGATACCTTTAACAACTTTTTACTATTGGGAATGAAAATAACTTATGCCGATTTGTTTCATTGGAGAAAAGGTTTGCAGCCATGGCAGTGATGGTGTTTACATTGTGCATGTGATATGTGATGATTCTAGGTTTTGATTCGCTGACCTGGTCATGTGTCCAGTTTGTATAAAAAGAGCACTCAAAAAGGGTGTTCTCCCTCAATTTTAATAGTCCAATGTCAAATGATACTACTGGAGGGTGGGAAGTGGAGGAAGAAATGTAGAAAAGCTAACATTTATATTTTCCTTCACCCTACTTTTTATCCAGAATTTTTTTTTCCTTTTCCATTGTGGAGGCAGTTTATACGTGACTGATAACAAGAAGAATTAATGTGTGTGAATTAAGGGCAACTTTATTTAGAATCATAATTATTTCTCTGAAAGGAACCTAGAAGTAGCTGGATGTAAGTTTTAAACATAGGAAACAAGTTTTTATTTTATTTTTTTTAAGTTTCTCTTGAACTGCAAACAAAGCAAGTGGAGCTATTAATACATTTGAAACTGATCATTCTCTTTGGGTACATGAAATTCACACTTAGAAATGTCCTCAGTGCTGACTTACGATTTGAGCTATTTGATGGAGTAATAGTGGTATTTGGAAAAGCAGAGAAAGTAGATTTGGGCTTCTCAGGCACTATGTTATGACATCATAAAACTAATATGCCTTTGTCCTTTTACATTTTAAAGAAGTGCACAAATAAAGCATTTCAGAAAATTTTGGGGGGACAGCTATATACATACAAATTATACACACACCTATGTTTAGGTATATGTATATTCATATACATATGTACATTTTGAAAAATAGGATCACAGATAAAATCTTTATGTTGGCATAGTAGCCACAGGGCAGATGTTGCACACACATCTTTAAATTTCTCTTAAGGTACTCAGACTGAGAAGAAAATCGAGAGTAAATCTGGAAGGTAGATTTTTACTTGTTAGCCTTTTCAAATTTACATAGCATGAACTTGTACCAATTTTGGGTCAGCAGCTATCTTTTCCATCATGACTCAGATGTTTCTAGGTAATAAGATCCTCTTTATAGTAAGCAAATTGTCACCTTGAATTTGCAATTAATCTTCATTGAAATTGCTGCCTTTTTTTGTGTTTTTTTGTTGTTTAAATTCCCTTTCCCTTGCCTGTTCACTTCTAATGTTTCTCAAGAAACTGTTTCAAATGCACTGTACTTTTAATGAAGCTTCTTACTTTCTTTTCATCCCTGCTGTATCCCCAACAAAAATAACCCCAAACTGTGCAAAACATGTCCCAGGGAGAGGATTTTGAATTTCCTGATTGTAAGTGTATTACTGCAAAAGTCATATCATTGATGGACTGAAGACACTTCTTTCTTCTCTCTTCAAGAAAAAGGGGGACAATCTACTCACTTCTTTGGATTTTCTTCTTTCAGTATTATCGAGACAGAAGTTAGACATTATTATAGATAAATTATTCAAAAAAATGAGGAGGGGGATTGGAGGGATGCAGGTTCTTTGTTGGTCATTGAAAGATCTGTTTTTCCCTTCAGGGATTATTTTCCTCATACAGATGCATGTTTTCATTTTTTTCTTTAATGAAAAGGGGCAAGTAATTTTATGATTCCATTATATATTCTCATATGGTAGATTCTGGTTATGCTTTTTAAAAAATCCAATTCATAAAATAAAACAGCTTTCATGGAGGGAAGCAACCTTATTTTAATGCTGAAAGGTAGTTTTCAGCATCATGTTCATCCTGGCATTTGTGAATTTTAAATATAATATGCTTCATTTAAACATTGTAAATTAAACCACATAAATTCAATAATAGGAATAAAATTACTGATCCTTCTCTGTGACTACCTTAGCAATTTGGAAATAGAGCTGAATAGGAAAAGTTGTGGGGTGTTACTTCAATGAGCTCCAATTCTCTTCCTCTACCTTTTCTTATATCTTCTACCCCCAGTCTCTTCCTTTCCTCTGTCCTGTTAACAAGTTACAGATGAATTAAGTGATGGGAGATGTCCTTAAAATCTACTTAGACTAAAAGTGCCTGTAGACATGGTGCTCTGATTTAAATTAATCCAAAGTAATAAATTCAATGTTGGATAAATCAGATTTCCACTTTAAATATGGGATAATTGTTAGTTGCTTTACTTGGTTCTATATACCAGGATGGTGACTTTTAAATGGCCTCAAGTTTCACATTTCCTTGTTTCAAACTTCCCCAAATAATGTGAGAAAAAATGAAGCTGGTAAAAAAGAGTGAGCATGAGTTTCCAAACGAGAGCCCATCCTATGTGAAATAAAGCTATGTGTCATGAACAGAAGGGGCCTCTTTATTTTATTTCAATTTTTAAAAATTCTCTCTAGCATTGGAGTGACATGGTATCTTTCCAGCAATTCTTTTTTTTTTCCCACTATTGTATAACACTTCTTAAAATATCACTGAGTTAATTTGTTTCTGTTTGCATTCATATTACTCAAACAGTGATAAACGAAATGTATCTCTTTTTTTTTAAACAAAATTTCTTTCCAGATCATTTTGAATGTTTCCAGTAATTCAACTCATTTTATTTATGTCCCCAAATAAATCCTTTATTTGAAGCAACATTCACTGGCTAAGGCTACATCTGACTACACATATTATTGAGAAATATCTATATATGAGGCAAAAATATTAATAATGTCTTATCTTCTTTATGAGAATAATCATTCTAATTCATCTAGCCTTTGTTGTAGGTACCTGTCCTGTGTCCACACTTTTAAAAGGCTACAGTTAGCAATGGGAAAAGCTCTCAAAGAAGTGATTACAGACTCATGATTGCTCTCAAATTGAGTCTTTTTTCTGCCTGACACTGATCCTGTGATAGTCTCCCCACTTAATCCTCACCAGCAATTTGCCTATAGTTGCAGCTAACAGGAGGTTATTAGAGGGGAGTTTCCCACTGCCTCCTAACTCCTGTTGTCGGGGCATGTTAGACAGAGGCTAGTGAATCAAAGCTGTTTTCCTATTAGCTCAACTTGTCCTAATGCATTAGACCCACTTTCATCTAATGACATTGTTCAGCCACCAACACTATTTTAATATTATTACTTATTTTTCAGATGCTGCTTTGAGCAGCTTAAGAATCAGAGAAAGAAACTGTTTCTCATTTTTAACCCAATCAATAATTTGAGAAGGTAGGTGGTTTTCCCCCTCAAAGTTTTAAAAGAACAGAACTCCTTTGATAAGTAATGGAAGCCATAGAAAGATATTGGGAAGAAAACCCTCAATGCAAACTTGATTTTTATATTGATTTTACTGCCTTCTCATGCCATCAATATTGGTAGGTGATAGTATAGCAATTGTGAACTGGGGGAAAAACAGTACTACAGATACCTAACTTCTACTGAACTCTGGTGCTTTTCAGGCCCCAGATGGATTCTGAAATCCTGCAATGATTTGTAGTGGGGCTTTCGAAACCATTCCCAAATTAAATACATTTGCACTGTTAGTAGGTATCTATAGTGGAAAGAATTTTAGATTTTCAAACATGAGATCTTTACCAGGGAGTAAGCTGTCAAATGATGGGGTTAGACTAGATCATTGGTTTCAAACTCAAATAGAAACAGTGCCATTAAATGATACATAAAGATCTCTGCTGACTGCATTTTGACCTAGAAAACTACATATGAACATGATCTATATCTTATTGTGGTTTTTTAATTTATAAAAATATTTCCCAATTACATTTTAGTTAGGTTCTAGCCTTGGATATTGCAGACTATATATGCCATGCAGTGCGCAATGTGACACTCCTACACTAGGAGATCTTGAAGTCTTAGATTCAAGCTCCTAATCTTTTATAATATAGGCTAGCACGGGGCTGTTTGAATTTCCCCTTTCCTTCCCTATTTTACAGGAATCTCATGAAATTCATGTATCTATAAACACACAGGTAAGTTATACAAAGTACAGTTTGAAACTAGATCAGAAGATGAGGATAACAGAATGTTTCTGTCCAGAGCTTGCTTACAGGACTCATGCAATAGTTACTGGAAATAACAAGATTTCTGCTGTTAAGTCCCAGAGCCCCCAGTTTCTATACCATAATGAGAAATGGTTTTGAATCCCAAACCATGAAAATACTTTGTATTGCTACGATGATAAGATTATGAGTCATCTACTAGGGACATAGAGTGACATACTTAAAATTATAGAGACATTTAAAATGAAACAATGAGTCATTTGTTGGAGAGTGGTGGAGCATGGGGGAAGAAAGGGAAGACAGGGTTCTTGCTAGATATATCCAAAGTTCAAGAAAAGATCATTTAGTCATAGTATACCAAAGTTGCAAGAGACCATTCAATTCAACTCTCATTTACAAAATAAGCAAAATGAAGCTCAGGATCATGAAGTGAATTTACTCTGTCATATAACTAGATCCAGGAGATTTATTTCATGTTGAAGTATACTTGAATCAAGTCTGGGACTATCTTTGTTTTTTCTCAATGGTAGATTCTCAGAAGGATGGTGGATGAGAATTACTCAGAATGAAAGATTGTGAAAAGACAATGGTGGAACAAATACCTCCATCACTGAGATCACAAATCCATCAGCATTTCTGCTAATACCCAACAGAATACTTTGAACATATTACATATTTAATAAATTATAACTCACATTTACACAATACTCTAGGGTTTTCAAGTCTCTTTTTTCATGATAATCCTGTGGGATTCTAAGCATTATTATTGCTACCATTTAATGGATGAGGAAACTGTGACTTCCTTTTAGTTAGAGGTAAAGCATCCCTTATGATGCAAGGAGCTTTTTATTCATCTCTCTTAATGCTAGCTTTTCTCTCTGAGAGTACCTCCAATTTATTTTGTATGTTTATTATTTGTATATAGTTATTTGCATATTATCTCTCCAATTAGGCTATGAGCTTCTTGAAGACAGGGCTATTTTCATCCTTCTTTATATCTCCCATATTCATCACAGTGTCTGGCATATAATAAGTGCTTGATTCTTGACTTGGTTACAACAATTGGTTTGATGTTTGAGGAAAGATTCAAGCCCAGATCTCCTGAAACTAAATACTATGCTCTGAATGATGTTGTTTCATTGGAAGAATGAATGAATGAGAAATGGAAATTAATTAGCAAATAGCAAGGAATAGATAGTTTATGTTATGGTCATGTCTACACTGACTTTCAGAATTGAGCAATCTGATAAAATTGTTATTGAGTCATATCAGTAATGTCTGACTCTTCATGAGCCTATTTGTGTTTTCTTGGCAAAGTTACTGAAGTGGTTTGCCATTTCCTTCTCCAATTCATTTTTCACATGAAGAAATAGGTTAACAGGGTTAAGTGACTTGCCCAGGATTACTTAGCTAGTACCAGGCAGAGGCCAGTTTTAAACTGCTGAGGATGAGTCTTCTTGACTCCAGACCTAGCACTCAATGCACTATCTGCCCAATTTAGTAAATAAAACTAACTCAGATCATTCAGGACAAAATTACTAGCTTCCTTTCATAAATATCTGTGGTTTTCTTGCCAAATCATCCAGTTTATTGCCTATGTGAAGACATAATTAAATGGACTTTTTTTTCACGTAGCACATTTAAAACTGTATTTACTTAAATATTTCTTAGTTTAAAATAATAAATAAAACTTAGTTACTAAGGTCTAGTCAGGGAAAAGAAAACGAGACTGCCTAAAGATTAATCATATCATGTGATATGATAGCAGCTAACAGATTCTGAAATTTTCTATATCACTATGTCCTCCTCCAGCTCTCTCCCATTTTATTCCCATCCCCAAGAAGCTCCTCATCTGTCATGTCACTTGGTAACAGCATGGATATCAGTTAGTCTTGCCTCACATATCTCAACCCACCACCATATTCCCTTTTCAAAGGCATCTGGCTTAAATTGCATCATTGTCTATTTGTTTATATGATCATATGACTTAGCCTCTTTAATTGTAAAGTCCTAGAGATATACTTTGTCTTCCTTTTTTAAAATTTTATTTAACTTTTTTTTTAATATCTCCCTTTCTAGCCTAGTGATGTGAACTCAGCAGATGTTTAATCAGGGATATCTGGATCACTCCAATCATTTAAATAATATTTATGAAGTTCCAATTATGTGCCAGGCACTGTGCTAGATACTGGACATAAAAATACAATGAATAAAACATTCCCTACCCTTAGGGAGCTTGCATTCTAACAAGAGAGAAAAACAAAACAAAACAAAATATGTAAGCATACACAAAACAAATACATGGAAAATAAATACAAAGTAGTTAACTATAAAATAGTTTGGAAAGGAAGGCACTAGTAGTTAAGGTATGAGGAAAAGTTTTCCATAAAAGTGCTTTTACTCCATTTCAAAGGAAGGAAAAGGAGGATTACATGACCTGGAAGTAAGAAGAAAGTGAGAAGGACAGTACCGATGAACAGAGACTGGACATAGAGTATTCTGGATAAGAAACAGAGAAAAGACTGATTTGGCTAGACTGAAGAATACACAGTGGATGTAATTAGTATGATGGGGCCAAAATGAATAGGTTGGAGCAAGTTTTTAAAGAACTAAAAGCTAAGCACTGAAGTTTGTATTTTATCTTGAAGATAAAAGCCACTTTTTTTTTTTTTTTGAGGGGAGGAGGTGGAAAGGAGACATGCTCAGTTTTTTGCTTAAGAAAAATCCATTTTGCTTGTTTTTGTAGAGGAAATATGAGCAACATAAAGACAATAGCTAGCTTATAGTCATTTCCCCCGAGTTGTGATTTTAGGCAAGTCATTTGATCTCTCTAGTAGTTATTGGGATCAGTACTGTGGCTTTATTCTTCTGGGGATTTTAAAGTAGGAAACTCCTTCAATTAATATAAATTTACAATTTACAATCTTATCAAGTTGCTGGAGGGATTAAGTGACTTGCTCAGAATCATACAGAAAGTTTGATTTAGAAATGAAATTTAAAATTAGATTTAAAATCCAGGTCTTCCTGGTTGAAAACTCTCTATACCTTCTGCCTTTATGAGCCTTAGATACACAGGAGTTGGCCTTTTAAAACTAAGATTTTTAACAGGTTTCAGTTTGACTGAAGCAATGTGCCCCCAACGGTGATTAAGGCTAGGTAAGGAATGAGCCAGAGAATAGTTTCTTTTACCTAGTCCAAAAAATCAAAATCAATCTGGGAAGGGAAGAACTTCAAGGTTTCTGTCAAAACAGATACAATTGCTATTTACATTCATCCTGAGCCAATCAGGACCCAAACAGTGACCAAGTGGAGCTTGGTTTGGGACCTATTCCCCAGTCAGTCAGTAAGAGCCAGAGGGATGTAGGTTTAAGGCACATCCTTCAGAAAGATATTTCAGCCCATAACCCCAAGACATCTTGGGATGTTTCAGTGATCAAAACTTACAATCCTTTGGGCAAGGGACCTATAGGAAAGAGAATGATATTCTATGTAGACAGAGAGAAGGGAAAGGAAAAGAGAAAGAAAAGAAAGAAAAAAGGAGAAAGAGGAAGCTATGTTGCCCAATTGGCCAGTTCTAGTTGGGTCCCTAATATGACAGCTCCTACTCCTCACAGAAGTTATTTTTTGTCTTTTGTTCTAGTAGTAGGTACTTAATAAATGCTTATCGAATTGAAATGGATTCCTATTTACATAATAATTAGAATTCTTGATCAATCATTCCTTCATCCTCTCCCACTGAGGACATAAGTTTTGATTCTGAGACCAATATCCAGAGATGTGCTCATAATGTTTTAACAGTTGCTTCTGGGATTTGGGGGGAGGAGCAGAGATTATGTGCACCTTTAAATATACCTTTAAATTAAACGGCATTATTATTGTTTTCTCTATTACTTTCTTAATTCTATAGAATCAAAATGATAAATGAAAGTTTAAAAATAATAAATGAAGCCCTTGTCAGTTTCCAAAAAGTAACTGCTTATGCCAGCTCCAGCATACCTCTTCCTTTATCATCCTACCACATAATTCTTCCTCTTTTAACACTTGCCTCTTCTACCATATTTCAGCCGCTCACTGTCATGATCATGCTTCATCATTACCAAATTGCACTACCTCCAAGATCCCCTTTCTGATCACAACCACAGCCCCACCTCTCAAGAATCCTTTATTTTCATTTAGCTTGTTCTTTACCTTTATAATAATGTTTAGTTCTTTAATCTCTTTCTATTTTTCTAATT
This sequence comes from Sarcophilus harrisii, assembly GCF_902635505.1. Classification (NCBI taxonomy): domain Eukaryota; kingdom Metazoa; phylum Chordata; class Mammalia; order Dasyuromorphia; family Dasyuridae; genus Sarcophilus; species Sarcophilus harrisii. The sequence goes on along the minus strand of NC_045426.1, from coordinate 309,569,278 downwards.
TATATCACCTTCTCTGAATTGACTTGCTTCTATCTCAGAACAATTCAGTTTGAATCCATGATAAGTTACTTAATAATTCACTGTCTGTTACTCTCTAGTCCTTATAACATTCTTTCTTTCTCTCCCTAACTTTCCAGCAAAGCAAACTTGCTAAGCCTCTAGTCTTAGTAACTCATACCATCATTCACTCCCACCCTACAATTCATAATCCCACCCTACAGTGGAGAAAGTATAAAATTAAGTTGATTTCAATCAATATAAACCTAGGCAATATTTTTTATTTTTATTGACTCCTCATTCTATTCTATGTGATGACTCCCAAACTACTTCTCTCTCATGCACTTAAATATCCTGTTTCATACCAGAAAACACATACTTAATGGATAGCTTAAGTTCCTATTTAAGTGAAATTAGGGCACTCCCTAATTTTTAACACCTCAAAATTTCTTGGAATTATCACCTTTTGTTTTATCCATATCACAGTTTCTAAGTGAGAAGCACTTATCAGTAAGACATAATCATTTTGCCTTTGCCAATGACTCAAATAAGTGAGAATTGTGGTTTTTCATATTCCTATCAAAATTGATATTGATTAAACATTTGTACTGTCATTCTGAAATGCTTGAATACTTAATTGTTGTATTTCTGTAGTAGAAAATAAGCTCCTTGAGAGAAGGTACTATTTTGTTCTGGTTATGTATCCTATGTCCATAGAGTATAATACTTATTTATTTCTTCCCACCCACACAACAGGATTCCTTCTAAAATATGGATGATCTTCAGTTTCTCCTGACATTCTGAAAATGCCAGTGAAGAATGGCAGCTTGCCCTCTTGAATTAAGACCAGCTGTCTTTTTGGTTCACATGTTTTCTGTGATGAAATCTTTTATATCGTATCTCCTTTGTTTTTTCTTGTTTGGAATATGTAGTAGACTATTCTTACACAGTGAACTTCTCTATTACCCTTTGGATGACCCTCAGTTTCAGTGCTTCATATATAATGATCCTTGAACTTGTAGCCATAAAAACATTACTAGAAGAATATCGGGACTAAAAAGATGAATCTTTGTTTCAGAAGAAATTTAGACTCTTGACAGGATTTTGCGGTTTTCCAAAGGCAGGCTATTCCTACCCTCCTGTTCATTTCTAGACCTACCTATTTCCTGTCCCTTATCAGTTATCCTTTCCTCATTGAGATGTTCCCCATCATGGTTTCAATATATTCTGGGTCAGCATAAGAATTTAAATAGGAAATTGGGGAGAGTTTTGTGGAAGCCACAAAAGAATAGTGAAGACAGAGCCTATGACCAAATACTTAACCCAAGGTATTGTAAACCATAAAAGAAAAAGAGGGAAAGAAGTTATACTTATTCTTTGGTATGAAGGAAGGGCCAAAAAAGTTTACATGGATTTTCCAGATCATGGGGGTGCATGCACCTAATCCCATGATATGGAAGCAATAATTGTAAGTGTGATTTATTCAGTTGGTTTTGCCTAGATAGAAAAGTAAGCCAAAATTTTCAGTGATTTTGTATCTCTCATTTAGTGACTCTTAGTCACTAAAAGTCACTACTATAGATACTATAGTATCTATAATATAGTCTATAAGTATATATAGTCTATAAGTAAGATCATCTTGGAAGATTTCATCCTCTTTATGTTTAATCTGGCCTTTATTTTAGATCTCTACTCTAGATATGAAAGTACACATTTATCTGTCTTATGTCTTGACTCATATTAATTAAGTTTATCTCTATAATATCTTTCAAGGAATTATGCATATATCTGATATCTGCAATGGAGAGACTTTGTTAGATGAAAATCTTTACAGTAGCATTTTGTCTACTTAATCAAATGTTGTGTTTTTATTTTTTTAGTAGTCTGAATAGAATAAGCTTAGTGAGAATTTGTATTTTCTACATCTTTCAGTCAGTTATATGAAGGGAAAGATGTATAACAGGTGAAGATTGTGAAAGCCTGCCTATTCTAGTATCTTCGTTATGGATGTCCTCAAATAATGCATAGATTAGTCTAGAAAAAATTTCATATAAATAGGAAAATAGACTTGTGATTCGCTGTTATTGATGTTTTATTGGTTTCCTTTTTTGGTGGAAATTAGATTCAGCATTTTGTTCATGCTTTTGGCATTTTGCCTTTATATACCTTGAGGATTTTTTCTTCAGTAATCTTAAAATTATGTTGTTTTCAGCACTTCGCTCCACTGAGGATACATGGTCTAATCCAGCCTCTTTTTCCCATTGCTGTCCTTTTCAGTACATTTCCATTTTCTATTTAAACATATTCTATGATATGAATCCACATTTGAGTGTTCTGTTGTTCTTGATGGTGAATAGTTTTAAAAAGAAAAATCCATACAGATTCTGTCTTTGATTTGGTTTTTGTCTTTCTAATTCCATAAATATTAGTATGTTTTTGTCCATCTGGGTCTTTTACCATACTTTATTTAAGTATTTTTTATTCTGTTGTTGCTTACTTTTTTACAAAGTGATGTTAAATAATCTTTTGTTATTCTATGTAAACAAGTTTATATTTTTAATAGCCATTGACCCTGGCTTTTATATCTCTCCAGTCAGCAAATAGTTCAAGTATTTGCTGACAAGGAGGGTGTAGGTTCTTTTGGTCTCTTTGTGACATTAATTAAACCTAGATTTAAACTTATTGTAAAGATTTTAGATGTCCTTTCCTTTATCCACTTCTCATTTTTCAGCATTATGAAATTGTTTAAATAGGTCAGGTTTTTATCTTTGCTCTAACAAATTAGTAAAACATCTATATGGACAACTGAGGGAAAAGAATGTAAGTTGCCATGCTCTACAACTAATAGATTTCTGAGGCAGATTTTGGAACAGTGTCTTGTTGATTTTAGTCCAGTAATCATGCACTACATAATGCTACCCCTCTACTGGTCTGGGACTCATAAAACATGGATTAAATTAGTTGGCTATGACAGTTGTATGAGACTGGGCAAGTGAAGTCATTTTTCTGATCTTCAATGTCCTCATCTATATAGTAATGATGGTAATACATAATATATTTACCTTGAGAGTTATGAAAAAGGCATACTTTTTAAACCTTTTAAAACATTCTAGAAATATTGAATCATTACTATGCTATACCTATTTCATTGTAATTATGACTTGCCTAACTAAGAAACTGTGCCAGGATATGCATACAGAGGAAAAAATGCTTTTCTTATCAAAGCTGACCTCATACATCCATCTCTCTCTCTCTCTCTCTCTCTCTCTCTCTCTCTCTCTCTCTCTCTCTCTCTCTTTCTCTCCCTCTCCCTCTCCCTCCCTCCTTTCCTCTCTGTCTTCTTTTCTCTTTTTCTTATTTGCCTGCCTACTTTGGCTCTGGCTCTCTCTGGCTCTCACTTCTGTCTTAGTCTCTGTTCCTGTGTCTGCTTCTGTATCTGTCTGTCTTTGTGAATCTCTGTGTCTGTTTATGTATCTTTCTCTCTCCCCATCTCTTTTTCTCCCTCTGTGTCTCTGTCTCTTTTTGTCTCTCTCTTTTTCTCCTCTCTTTTTTCTCTCTTTCACATACATATGTGCATGTATAATATCTCAAAATATCACATAAGAAGAAATTATGTGTATATACTGGATTGTTCTTGGGATTCTGTTTGTGGCTGCTGTTTATGAGACCTTTTACTGGCTGAAGCATTGCCTCTTCTACTCCACAAGTTATATAAGCGAAGCTCACTCTGGTTCCCAATTACTGGGCTAACCAGTCTTTTACAGTATTGTATCTTGTTTGAAATATTGCTTTAGGAAAATCTCCTAATATATTGCTTGTGCCTCCCCAAGCTGCATCTGTCCTCCACATTTGACCCTCCATAAGGGATGCTTGAATACATTGCGGTTCCTACTGTTTATCCCCATGTTATTATATAGCATATGTGTCTCTTCAGAATCTCAGAATTCAGTTTTAGAAACTAGAATTATATTCATTCCTTAAGTTAGTTGTCAATGAGTTCATTCCAAAGGGGTACCTGTAATAGTCCTCAGTTTCTTATTTATGAAAATTGCTGGTCTGAATAATAGAATTGTGAATTGAAGAATTATAGAATGGGAGAGCTTAAAATGACTTTGGAAATCACTTAATCCAAACCTCTTATGTTACAATATAGAAACTGAGAACTAGAGGGATAAAGTATTTTATAATAAATGGCAATCAGTGATTTAACCCCAGATCTTCCCCCTTCTAATCTCAGTATTCTTTCTATTAGGTAAAATTCCTCTAGGCATTTAACTTAGGCTAGAATTTGACCCCAAACTCTGTCTTTAAATCTCTCAATACTCTTTTGGTCATCTTGCTTTTGATTTTCAATTTATACTAGATTGTTTTGTATTTCCCAGATAGTAGAATTCTGCAATGAACTTTTAGCCCTCTGTTGTTCTTGAATGTAGTTTACATGCATGATGCAAATAGTTAAGCAGCTTTACTCATCTTTCCACTTGGGACTTGTAGAGTAAGTCAAAATAAGCTAAGACAAATGGAGATTTATTAGGGACCTAATAGTTGTCTTCATATATTTAAAGGTCTCTCATATAGAAGAAGGGGCATTTATGCTCTAGTGAATAGTATGGGAACATAGAGGTCAAAGTTACAAGGAGACAAAGTTCAGTTCAATGTAAGTAAACATTTTCAAGATAGACCACTCAATTGCTCAATCAGTAAATATTATTAAATATCTACTGTGTGGCAGGCACTGTGCTAAGTGTTGTTGATACAAAAAAAAAAAAAAAAAAAAGTAAACTATAATCCCTGTCCTCAAGGAGTTTAAAATCTTATTGGGGAGACAACAATGGATGGGCGTTTCACTAAATAGGGAGCTCTCCATTCAAGCTCTTTACAAGCTGGATAACCAGCTATCAGGGATTTTGTCAAAGTAATTCCTATAGAAGTGAAAGGTTGTACTTATAGGATTCTCAAATTCTCTTATGATATTAATCTTTTATGATTATCAACTTGCCTTGTATTCATATCAACTCTTAAAAAATGGTACATCTCCATGCTTGCTTTCTTGCATGTGGCCTGCCAGAGCATGATTACCAGTGAGCAAAACCTCAAAACCTCCAAAAGTCACTATCTCCACAATATTTGATGTATTTAATAAGCTATTGAGTTGGAGTGTATATCTCTAGTACCTAAATTTATCAATTACCAACTTTCAAATTCCTTAACGTATCCTTAAGCATATTCAAAACAAAACCAAAAGAAACCGATATCCTCAGTTATTTCTGTTATTGTTAAAAGCTAAGCCTTATACAATTAGACTTACTTAAAACCTGTCCTAAGAGACTATGCCCAGAAGATCCTTTAATAATTAGATGAAATTTACACATGCAACACAGAGGCTGTGTTATCCCCTGAACTTCTTTATTTGCCACATAAAGATTGCATCCCTCCCGTGCTTTGACTTAAAAGAAGAATGTTGATCATAAAGTGCATGACTAAATTGCAACTACAACCTGTCAAGATAACTATCAGTGACATATCCCTGAAATTGTTCCCTCTGTTTCTCTGGAAGTGAGTGAACATGAGCAAGTAATTTTAGTTCTCTGCACTTCATTTCCTTCAATTCCTTCTTCATTTTTTCTTCATTTTTGAGGCACCTCTTCCATGGATCCTGCTTCTATTCTTTCTCCCCTCTCCTCCATTTCATGTTTCAACTCTGTCTCTTTTTATTTTTTATGTCTCATTCTCTTATAAGAATGTAACTATCTTGAAGGCAAGGGCTGACTCTTTTTCTTGCATTCATATCCTGAACACTTAACACAGTGCCTGGCACATGCTAAGTAATTAATAATCTGTCATCCATACATCTATCTGTATGCCTGTCTTTATGTCTATTTCTCTTCATCCATCTATTTATCTTTATCATTTATCTGTTTACCTACCTATGTGTTCAAATATATCCATCTATCATCCATCATGTATATTTCTCTTTTCATCTATCCTTTATCCTATCTGTATCCACCTATCATCTATCTATATCTTCTATCATCTACCCATCCATCAATCTGTCTGTCCATCACCCATCTATGACTTGTCTGTAGGTCTGCCTATCTCTCTATCTAGCTATCTACCTGTCTATCATTTCTTATATCTCAGACAAGGTAGTTGAACTCAATGACCTCTAGTTTTAAATCTATACTTTTATTATGACAAATGTTGAAGACCTTTGACACTTTGGGTCATTTTAAGATCCCTAGCCAAACTTTTCTGGTCAAATGATACCTCTCATTTCTTCTATTTGATACATGGCAAATTATCTTCCATTTCTGATTGCTCAGTGATTTCTTCCTTAATTATTACTTGATACTGACAAGGACCTTAATTTGGCTAAAAAGAAAAGAAGATACATTGTGTTATTCTAGAAGAATTTTGCATGGCCTTCGCCTGAAGCTAGTCATGTCCCATAAGCCTTATTTCTGCATTATCTATCTACCTATAGATAGATAGATTTTTTTATTTGTGACATAGGTGAGACATTTCCTGTTTTAATCCTTATAAATTGACATGGGGATGGTAGTTTCCCCCAGGTTTTACACAGCTTCACATGGTTCAACTTTGGGAAAACTACAAGTGTCATCTATTCATTAATGCACCTCTTATGATGCTAACAGAGCTCCTGTTTATTATGGGAATTCAGAGTACAAAACAAGGAGCCAGAGGAAACAAATTATTGTGCTCTTTGATTTGTCAAAGGAGCCATTTAATCTGCTTTACAATATGCGCTTTAGAATTTTCCAAGTTCATAGCCATGAAACAAATGCGCCTACCATAAACTGTGCTAGAGTTTAATTATCTTTTTTTTTCTCTGTTAGATTAAATTACTAAGTATCTTCTCCAAATATGCAGTTTCTACTTTTGAAAAAAAATCTGATATGCAAACCTAGGGAAATGGTTTCTAACACTCTACATAAATGAAGCTGGCTCTTATTGGCATCCAATTTTGAGGAATGGTTTTAGGGAGACGAAAGGACCTTGTCGTTATTAATGTTAAAAATTGTTGATGCTCTGTGCAGTGTGTTTTTCTAATTAGAGGAAAGCTGGAGAGTACTATTTCCATAATCAACCTGGGAACAGAAACTCAGCAAAATTTCATGTATTTTCAATGAAACTGCTCCTCAGCAACATAAAAATGGCTTTTATACCATAAAGGCTGTAATTAGAATAAGTCAAATCAGTTGGAAACGATTAAAGCCAGAGAAGGCTAAGCTGCCTTCTAAATATTTGTCTGGAGATTAGTCCTACTCTTGCAGCCCCGAGAAGCATCTTTGATTTACTTAGAATGCTCGACGTAGCAAAGATAATCCTGCAGAAGGCAAATGAACACAAATTTAGATGTGCTGTTAGGCTTTCTTTGTGATTCGACAGGAGGCAGTGCATTGGAAGTGATGTCGGAAAAATGAATACAGGGTCACATTAGACAAATTGCTTTAAAAAAAAAAAAAAAGCCGTGATCATCAATTTAAATTCTTTTAAAATGTGCTCGGTCTTTGAAGCTTTTAGGATGCACTTTAGAAGTCCACGTGGAATAATTTTCTGCATGTCAATGCGACAGTTGATGCGAGTCTCATTGTATTTTAAATTATAGTCCTGAGATGGGACTTGCTGCATGTTGCTTGTCTGACATCAGCTATTAAAATACAAGTAAATCTTGGCAGGTATAAATTTAAAGAAGAAAGGAGATTATGTAAGAAAATCAGAATTGTTAATATTAATTTACTAACCAAGGGATACTGGCTATCACTCTGTATCCCCTGAAGATCATGTAAATACTTTTATACATGCAAAAGATAAAGTTTATTAATGGGGGCAAAGGGAGGAGTAGGACTAATATGTGTATTCTGGTAATGCTTCTGGGTCATGGTTTGGTGTAGGAAGCAACTAATATGATATTATTCTCATGCTGCCCCTCCCCCATTAAAGCTAAAACATGACAAGTGGATGAATGTGAAACTATGGGATGATGATGGGGGAATGTGTAGCTAGAGGAAACAACAGCACTTGAAGAATGGCTGGAAGCCTGAGTTCACTTTTCAAAAGGCTCTAATTCTAACTGACACAGTTTCCCTCTCATTTGTAACCCCCTTAGTATCCCAAACTTTTGTGTGTGTGTGTCTGCATTTAGCCCTTGAAAATATAATCAGCCTAATGTAGTCTCTTACTGAATTTTAAACCACCCCATTAAAACTCCTTTAACGTGCTAAAGTAAGCTTCAGAGAGGGTTTCCATTTCATCTTTATTGAGCTGAGTCTGTAGCACTCTTTCCCTTTGCACCACAGTGAGAGGCTGTCAATAATTCAATAGCCATGGCCTTGATGGGCCGAGGCCCAACTTAGACTTTAAACAGAGCCAAGCAGCTTGTCAAAGTCTGATGTGCTGTCAATGGCTGACTGATCTATACTGCATGAATTCCCCCCTCAGCTCTTGATGTGTCCCTGGGAATAAAAAGAAAGTCATTTCAGAAGTAGACCCAGTGTGAAGCACCTGTTTATTTAGAATGTTTAATGAGGGCAGGTAGTATCAGTGATGAAGTTCAGTGAAGTCATTGCACTTTTGGATTGAGTAGCCCATGTCTGGGTCTCCCTGGAGTTGCTTGGCAGCTTGGGCAAAGTGGAAGAGACAAAGGTATGCCCTAGTTTCACGGATGCTGTTAACAGCACCAGGAAAATGTCCAGTTGAAAGACTCTATCTTGTGTGTGTCAGCTAGTGGGCAAACCTTGATCTTCATTGCCTGGGCATGATTCTAAAAATACAAATTACAGTGAAGAAACTTGTGAGGCACATATAATGCTTATATGGTATAGAGAATTTCTCACCCCTTTATTCAATTTCTTGAGTGCCCAGACCTAGATTCATCAAATTTTAAAAAATAATAGCTGAAAAATTATATAGTATCATAAATTTGGAACTGGAAAGGACCCGAGAAAGTGTCTGGTCCAAGCCTTTTATTTTATAAATAAGGAAATTATGGGATATGACCCCAAGACTTCTGACTTCAGAACCATTCCTTATTTCTTATTCTAACACACTGAATTCATAATAGTTCTTTAAAGTTTGTAAAACAATACATATATTTCATTTAAGCTTCAAAACCACATGATGCAGCATCTTAAATGGTATTTTTCCTATTTTATACATGAGGTAACCTAGACTCGGAGAAGTTAATGACTTACTTGTAGTCACATAGCTACTATCAAAGGTGTGATTCAAACACAGGGCTTTCCTGCTTCCAAAGCCAATACTCATTCCAAATACATCCAAATAAAATTCACTAAATTGTATGAGCTAATTTATGACACAAAAGATGAGAAATAAATCATGTGGATTTTTAATAAGAGAAAGGGAATTTTACTTTGAGAAAACATAACTGGATGATTGAGAGGTCATGGGCTTTCTAGTTTGGAATTCAATAAAATAGATGTAGTTTCAAAACTCTTCCTCCCTTTTTATCTTAAAGAGTCAGAAATTGGCTTAAATGAAATTTGTGAATAATCCCCCTATAAATAATGAGGATACCACTGAAGCCATGTTTTAAATGCAAAACATCTCAACTTGAGGTCACTTGCTAAAATTTTTGCACTTTAAAATTTCATTGCATTAAATGATAATTAGTGGCACAAATGAGAAAGTTATTTCCATTAGAGTTTTCATTACAAATAGCTTTTCCTTTGTGATTTTTTTTCTTTTTTCCTCTTTTTTCTTCTCTCCTTTCCTCCTTCTCTCCCTTCCTCCCTCCCCCCTCCCCCTTCTCCCAACTACTACAAATGAGATTAGAACTTGATAGAAGTGATGGACAGTGTACTCAGCAGGCTGTCATGGAAAATGCTGATCTGGGTGTCAAAAGCCTTGAATTTGAGTCTTTGCTACAACATTCACTAAGCTGTGTGACCACAAGCAGGTCCCTTAATCTGAATCTCATCTTTTCATGTCTAGAACAGAAATGAAGTTTAGATAACTATTTAGTGGCTATATTGCATATTTAGTACCATGTAAATATTATACAAGGAGTTTTATTCATAACAACTGTACCACTTGCATAAGAGGGTGGTTATGAATAAAACTCTTTGTAAACCTTAACATGATATCCAATTGTGAGATATTATTATTCTGAAAGATAGATAGAAATGGTGTTTGTAAAGTCTGCTAATGGAAAAATGTCACACAGATGGGAATAGTGGTGAGGGTGAGCCAGTGTCCCTGTTATCACTCAAAATAGCAAGGCGCCCAGATTTTGCTACTCATGAAAACTATCCCCCAATCTGTTTTATAGAGAGAGGGGAGAGAGAAGAGGAAGGAAGGGCAGAATAACCACTAATTAAGTGGTAGCAGATTGTTTAGAAAATACCACTGTTGTGGAAACTAAGCTGTGTATTGATGAAGCACAGCTAAGTGAGGGAATTTGCATTTTAAACATATAAGTCAATAATTCCATATCCAGACCCTCTGTTGGGCCAATAATCTATGTTTTAAGAACAATCAACATTAAATGCTATAGCAGTAAGAGGGATGTTGGTTATGATATCATGTGGTATGTTAATGATGTAATAATACTACTGAAAGTCTGGGAAGTTACAAGTTATAGAAACTTTTCCTTTTTTTTTTTTTTTTTTTTTCCTAGAGAGAAATTATTCATGCTGGAGACAATAGAGTTGCCACATAAATATTGACAGCTGGATGGTCACGCGTCTGCTTTGGCATCTGTCCTTTGTGTTATACCCAGGGATTCCACTTTTTTTTTTTTTTTTTGGGTGGGGGGAGAATAAAAATCTCTCCCATTTCAGTCCAGCGTGGGGTATCCTTGGCAGGTAGCAGGAAACATCTGGTTATGACTCCATTAGCCCGGCTATTGCCCAGTTCCCTGCCCTGACTGCCTAGGGGTTGATGTGTTAGGTGAGATGTGATCTAGGAGAGAGACCAAACTGGTTTTAACTTTTGGCCTGAGCTCTGACAGAACTCTTGTTTGCTTATTGGTTTGTTGTTCTCCCTTTGATGGCAGGTGCTCTGAGGGCTTACTGATCCCTGTCTCCACTTGAGTCGCTGGCCTGTCTTTCAACATTTCTTCACTCTCAGCACCATATCTTCCCAGGCCAAACAAAGGAGCAGAGCTAGATTAGCTTTGGCAGACGTTAAGGCACAGCATTTGTCGGACCCTGGGTCCAGTGTAAGTTTGCAAACAGACCTGCTCATTGTACAAAATCATTAGAAGTGGTGCATCTGGGAAACAAGAGAAGCTTGGGCAGGGAGGTGAAAGTGAATAAAAATGAGGAGGCTTGCAAACTGCTTTTGCTCCAGGGCTGGTTTTAATGAGCCTGTCCCTAATGAGTTGTCCCTGCAACTAGCTTCAGGCCTAAACAGATGAGGCAGGGATTCTGCTAAATTTTTGATAGGATTTGCACTGGTTTTTATGAGAAAGCAAGCAGCAGAGAGTGCAAAGTTGGGTCATGAATCTTTTACGAGGCTGGATTGTTGTCCATCTTGTCAACAGGGACTGTAAGACCTGGTTGCTAATAGATACTATGACTCTGTGCTTCTTGTAGTCACAAACCTGAATGGATTGGGGAGCTTCTAATTCATGGGGGCATTTGGTTTTCCCCAAAGTAGAGCCAGCCACGAAATCTCCTGGAAGTATTCATTTTAAGACTCCATCAAGTTGATTAGTGGAGCTGTTACTCATTGCTAGTTAAAAGTCTTATGTCGAGATTGACTGATACTTACACAAATGCAGTTTTGGACATTTTATGTGGGTTTTCAACCCAATAGGCTATGGGGAAAAAGTCTTATAAAAGACTTCAATTAATATCCATTTTTCTTATGGGGCCTAATTCATTTTAAGAATTACAGACATTTATATTTATGTTGCCTGAGAAAGCATTGGCTATGGATAGAATATCACCATCAATAGCTATCAAAATATTTCTAATATTTATCCATTTTGGAGATGAGCCAATCAATGAAATTTCATATACTGCCCTCTCTTTTTTAATATGAAAAGAAAAGCTGCCAACAAAAATATTTCTTGGGTTTGATTCATCTACCAAGATGCAATTTTCTTGGTGGCTTAAAAGGTTACTGAAAATGCATGATCAGCAATCCTTATTGCATGAAGTGAGGTGCCTTCCCCCTCCACTCACTCTCTCACACACTCTTTCACATTAATCATGTAACTGATTTAATAAGCCCTGGCTCAGAGGGATTTTTTTTTTTTCCTATAAGATTTCAGATCAGCACTTGATTGGGAGACTGAGACCCTTGAATTTAGCCAAGAAATGCATTCAAGGTGAAATTCATGAATTAATGTGTGGGATTATTGTGCCTTTTATTTGTGTAAAATTATTTGCTTTTACAAAATACTTTCCACATATATAATATGTTTTTATTCCAGTAACTAATAGGGGAGGAGGAGCTGGGACCTAGGACCTAGGTCTTCTGAATCCTAGCCTGATATTCTGTCTGTAATTTAATTCTCATAATATCTTTGGGTACAGCAGATAGGACCAGCATTATCACCTTATTTGAAAGGTGAGGACATTAATACTGAGATGTGAACTGAATTATGCTGTGTCCCACACATAGGTGATGGCAACATTAACAATAAAGTCTCATTCTCCTGATTCTATGCTAGAGATCTTTTTCTACTCAACCATGCTAGTTATGTGAATGTCTCTTCATCTAAGAATTGTTTTTTTTTTTCCCCATTTAGGAATGCAAATGCTTTTCTTAAAGGAAATCTCTCTACTTTTGCCTATTAGGAAAGATATTCAGTTGAGTTTTCAGGAGTTGCTGGAATACAGTATGACTGAACCCTGGTCTTCTGTTATTTCAGACTAAGATGATGAGAAATAATGTACTTTGAGCCCCAAGTATCTCTTTAGTGTCCTGTGAGAATGTCTTAGAGTGCTTTTCCCCAGATACAAAGTAGTTAGCAGTATTATCACCCATAAAAGTTTAATGTTAATTAACAGCCCCATTGAAGACAGGAGTTGTAGTGTGTTCAAAGTACATTTCAGATTTATATTACCTAGCCAAGCTTTGGCATTTGCATTGTGGGAATAGAAATAGGAAGAAATCCCACTCTGCATACAGAAGCAGCATAGTTGTGGGGGAGATGGTGCACCAAAAAAGTCAGCTATCATGTAATAGAGAACAGGTAGGCCTTGAAGAGGCTAAGCAATGTTCTGAAGTGAGGTAAGCAATATTATGCATGTATTTTACAACAATGATCATGTAATTAGCTAATGGAACAGACAGAAGTGGAACCACATTATTCAAACAGCAGTTTACTGCAAAATATTTTTAAGCAGTGTGAAAAATTTTATGAGATTATGTCAATATAGGCAATTGAAGTATTACACTGGACAAAATATAGCACCAAGTAATGAAATTTTGCTGCTGACAGATATACAAAATAAAGTCTTTTAGGAAGAAATGTGGGTTATAGGTCCATCACCTTTCAGTGGCTTCAATCTTTCTTAGGTTGTCTCTTAAAAAGTTCTTTCCAAATTGCCCTTATAGTTAGTTATCAGGATTATGCTGATATTTGGCCTAACATGTAATTCACCATGTCTTTAATATTGACTCTTAAGCAACTTGATTTACCAATAGGTACATTTCTCCTATCTGTAGAATAAGTTTTTTTTTTCTCATCTGACTGCTAGGTATGTGATCTCATTCGGGCATTCCTCCTTACTATCATTTATTGGGCTTCATCTCTTTAGGACTATCTGCTAGTGTGTAGGCTATAAAGGAATAGAAACTCTTTTTGAATAGAGTGACAGAGCTTAAATTTTAACAAAGGCTAAGCAGAATAACCCCAAACTATGATTGTCTTTCTATTATTCCTAACTACAGTTAGGCCTGACATAGCTCTCTGTTCCACAGAACTGTCTCGAATAAAGTTAAATATTCCCAGGAACCTCTATTTTGTGGAATATAAACAAATTTGAGTTAGAATAAAGGGTAAGTAAGCTAAGGCAGTTAGGGCATTGTCTTATATCCACATTGCCTAAATTATTATGCAATTCTGTCAGTAACTTTAAAAAAAACAAAAAAACAAAAAGCTTCACTTTGGTGGCTTACTTTGGCCAGTGGAAAAAACTTCCCTATATTCTTTATCATTAAAAGGAAAGAAAAGTATATATTCAAGTCATGTCACAAGAACAGATTCACCAAGTGAATGTCAAGGGAATGGAGTAGGCACCCTCCTATAATCCAAAAAGTAAAACAATAAAAGCTTAAGTTCTCTTCATCATGAATCCAGAGGGTCCACCAGTACATGGTAACTTTACAAGCTACATGAGAAAAAATGAAAGCAGGAATCAAAATATTTGCAAAGACTGTGCATAATTAGGATGAGCTTTTGATAGATAAAGAGGCTCATAAAATGAACTTCTCAAAGCACATTTGATACAACATCAAATAGTAGTGACAGGTCCATAAATCAAATGAGATCATGGACATCTGATTCAGAATGTAAAATGTCCTCTCTCCCTTGAAACTCAAGTATAACTAGGCTCTTCTCAGAATATAAAGAACACTGTAAACATTCTCATTATTCCTTTGGAATTCCAGGGAGCCAGGAAGCCCTCTCACAATGTAGGTTACACTCCCTTTCTCTGCATTTTATCCTTGGAGTGGCATTCAAGGTAGAACCTTAGTCATTGTATACAGAGTTTAAATCCTAATGCCAAGGTTCACCCATGTCATAAACACTATTTTGCAATTTATGGTTGGGGAATGAATCAGATCTTTTCACTTTCATTTCTTATTTTTTTTTTTCTTTTTAATTATGAATGTCTCATATTACTTAACACTACCTGACTTTTCTTCTTCTTCCTAAACAAGAGACTCAAGAACTGTTCATATAGATCTTAAGGTGACTTAGAATACAATCTTAGCAAGCAATCTTTAGTATTCCATTTTGTTTGAAAACCAGGCCAGGTAGAATCAGGATTAATGAATGAATGTCATTGCCTAACAGTTGGAGCTATCCAAAAGTGAGAGAGACTATCTGGGAAAGTAATGGGGTTCTTTTTCACTAAAAGTTTTCAGGTAAAGTCTCGGCAGTTGTCAGATATGTTACCGAGGAGAATCTGGTTCACATGAGGGTCTTACAGGTTGCTTCTTCCTCTGACATTGTGTGACAGTCTTTTCAGTCATGAAAAATTTGGTACACAGCATAGAAAGGAATAGAATAGTCATAAACTGATCAAAGGTCCCCTTTTATAAGTGATGAGATGAAGAGAGATAAAAGGAGAAATGCTTGAGTCAGGAAGACATGAGTTAGAATCCTTCAGACACTAAAAATTGCCTCATTGACTAAAAAAAAGTATAATTATAACATTTATTTCACTGGGTTGTTGTGGGGATCAGAGGATTATTGAAATAAGTATGTGAAAATTGCTTTGTAAATCTTAAAACTATATCCTTTCTTAGATATTAATATTCAAAATAAGCATGATTTCTACTAATTACTAGTTATTGCAGACTGGACTGGATTCTTGAGTTTCTTGTTTGCACATTATAGACATATGAGAAGTGGGTGCTAATTGTCACTGAATAGTCACTATCTTATTCAAATAAAAGGGGCATTTCAACTTGATCTGGGAAGTCTATTGGTAGGTCTGGATCTTAGAGAAGAGGTCACAGAGGTGGAACTTTTTAGGCACTGTATTGTTTATTTGGTAAGTCATGGTTGGGTGGTATTTATTAAGCAGTAGGGTGAGGCAGAATGATATAGTGGGGAAAATACTGATTTGGAGTTAACAGAATTTAGTTTTGAACCCTGCCTTGATACTTTACCATCTGTGCAAACTTAGGCAAGTTAACATTGGATTAGAATCTTATTAAGTACCCTCCAGTTCCCAAGGTTCTATATATGCAGTGCTATGTGAGGCTATATATTGGAGGATTAAATAGAGGAAACATGTTCAATCTTTCTCCTTAACCACTTTCCATCACATTAATAATTAGAGGGATTGTTTACAAAGAAATCTCAAAGCTTTTAATTGTGTACCATAGACAGACACTATCCTAGATGCAAGGAAGACAACATTAAACAGGTCATGTTCTGAAGATACATATATTTGTTCCTTTGCAGAAAATAATATAAAATATGATCAAAGTAAATACATGCAATCTGTAATTGGTTTGGGTGGTTGATTGGTTGGTTGGGGAGGTTCTTAACTAGGGCAGAATTCTTTATGGAGATAAGATGAGAAGATTGGAAAGCGATACAACAGGAAAGAAGACAATTACTAGGGACAATCTGTATAAAAACACAGAAATGGGAGATGGAATATTGTACTTGAAGAACAGCAAGTAGATCAGTTCATCTAGAATGTTCAAGTTGGGGAAGGGAAATATATAATATAATCCTGGAAAGATAAAGTAGAGCCAGAGTATGAAAGGTAGAACAAAGAGGGAGTTATGTTTCTAAAGAAAGACCCTTTTGGGAATAGGTGTAAGGGAGGCATTCCCTTTAAAGGAGCAGGATCATTTCTGTGTTTGTGTTGGATTTTAAGGTTCTCCTAAATGTCAGAAACAACTACAATCCACATTGCCTAGATAAACAAGCAATCTAGACAACATTGTACAACATTGATGTGATTTAGTAAAAAAAGATTTTTTTAAAGACTTGAAAGGAAGAGGTTTTGACTTCACTTGCCCTAAGGAGAAAAACTCAGTAGTCACAGATTCCATGTGTGACCTTTCTGAGTGCCTCCATGATTGATAGCTTTGCAGTCAGAAGAAAATGTTGAAATCAATGATGTTTATATTTGATATCCCCATTCTCTGCCTTCTGTTTATGATTCCTCTACTGTGGGCAATTCCCTGTACTCCAGACTTTTCTGTCTACCCTTATCTCCAACAAACAACAGGCAGAGGCTTTATAAGTCCTGTGTAGAGCAAGCAATGTCTCTATATGTGACCTCCATATGTGGGTCTGAATATGGGGGTTCACAAAATTATCATTTATTATCAGTAAATGTTTGATTTGTAAGCCTATTTTATATGTCTATATAAAAGGGGAAATGCTTGAATGTGAAAATTTCTTTGACAAAAAGGAGTTTTGGTGGAAAAAAGTGGGAAAAAGTTTAAGAAACCCTAACCTAGCCCAACTCTTTTATTAGATTAAGAAATTTTGTGCTCTAAATCATTATTGATCAGAGAAATACAAATTAAGACCACTCTTAGGTACCATTACACACCTTTCAGATTGACTAAGATGACAGGAATGTTGGAGATGAATGTTGGAAGGGTGTGGGAAAACTGGGACACTAATACATAGTTGGTAGAGTTGTGAACTGATCCAATCATTCTGGAGAGCAATTTAAAACTACACCCAAAGGGCAATCAAACTGTACTCTTTTGATTCAGTAGTGTCTTTACTGGGCTTATATCCCAAAGAGATCATAAGAAAGGGAAAAACACTCACATGTGCAAAAATGTTTATGGCAACTCTTTTGGTAGCAGCAAGGAATCAGAAACTGGGTAAATGCCCATCAGTTGGAGAAAGGTTGACTAAGTTATGGTTATGAATGTTATGGAATATTATTATTCTATAAAAACAATCAGCAGGATGATTTCAGAAAGGCTTGGGGCTACTTACATGAACTGATACTAAGTAAAGTGAATAGAACCAAGAGAACATTGTATCCAGCAATAAGAAGACTGTGAAACAATCAATTCTGATTGATGTGGCTCTTTTTTATAGTGAGGTGATTCAGGCCATTTCCAATGGTATTATGATAGAGAGAGCCATCTACATCCAGAGAGAGGACTGTGGGAACTAAGTGTGGATTACAACATAGTATTTTTACTTTTGTTGTTGTTGTTTGCTTGCTTTTAGTTTTCTTGCTCATTTTTTCCCTTTTTTATCTTATTTTTACAGCATGATAATTGTGGAAATATGTATAGAACAACTGCACATATTTAACATATATTGGATTACTTGCTGTCATCTGGGGGAGGGACTGGGGAAAGAGAGAGAGAAAAAACATTTGAAACACAAAATTTTGCAAGGATGAATGTTGAAACTATATAAGTATGTGTTTTGAAAATAAAAAAAGCTTTGTAAAAATAGATTAAGAAATTTTGGATTAAGTGATAAAGGAGCTAGATCACAGTGACAAAGTGCTGAGTCTAAAATCAGGAAGACATCTTCCTAGGTTTAAATCTGGCCTCAGATACTAGCTTTATGATTTTGAGCAAATCAATTAATCCTGTAAATTTAGTTTCTTCATTTGTGAAATGAGCTATATTTAGTATCTCTATTGAGAAAACTCCAAAACTCACAAAGAATTGGACATGATTAAAACAACTCAAAAACAACAAGAAAATTTAAATGACTTGACCTAAGATTATATAGCGGATTAGTGCCAAAGCCAATACATCTGCTAAATCCAAGGTCAGTGCTCTTTCTGCCACCCCACATTCTTGGATGAACACAAGGCCATCTGACTTAACCTTGAACCTTTAGTGTTTTTCCCATTTCCTCTAGAAGGACCTCTTTTCTGCAGTTTTAGAATGTATTTAGAGGTCATACAGTATGTATGAAGTCTAAAAAGCCTTGGAAAAGAAAGCCATGTTTCTAGATACCATAAAGGCATCTTCTCTTTGCATCTATACCCTTCCCCCATTATTTACTCAACTTTGTGAGCACTATCAAATTCATTGCTCATACTATTACTAGAGAATACATTTTTTCTTTGCTTTGTGTAGTATTGCCAACTGTTTGCTACTCATAGAATTATTGGATATTGGAATTGAAAAAGATTGAAGAGATCATCTAGTTTTATGTGACCCAAAAATATCCCCCAATGTTCATCTCAAACCAACATATCTAAAACCAACAGTTTATCTTTCCCACTAATCCAACTTCTGGTTCTAACTTGACTCTTTCTGCTGGTTATTTCCCTAGTCTTCTTGTCCCTCTGGTTTATAGTCTTGGAATCATTTTGACTTATAGAATAGTAGCTTTAGAACCAGATGAGCCTCCAGAGATTGTCATCTGTATCCCACTCATTTTGCAGAGGAGGTAACTGAAATCTAAAGAGGTGAAGAACCTTCCAGAGTCACATAATAAGAAGCAGAGCCAGGATTCAAATAAAATCTTCTGATTTCAAATCTAGGGCTCTTTCTACAAAATGACACATTTTTCCTTTGTTACAACTTACAGACCAACCAGTTTTTCCCAATACTTCCTTTCTTTCTATTTTCACTGAAACTATTCTAATTCAGGCTCTTTTTTGTTTTTGAATGAATTATGCAATAGTTGCTAGATTGATCTTCCAACAACACTTCTTCCCATGTCCTAATAAATTCTTATTCTTTCATCCAACAAGGTCCTCTTTATTTTAGCTTCAGTCTACCTTATCAGGCTTATCTCAAGGTCCTCGATTTTCTGAACCATTTGTTCAGATCAAATTGTTTTATGTATTCTCTCTTGACCTTTGTCTGATGTTTTTCCTACCTCCATGCTTTTTTGTACATACTGTTCACTCATTTGAGTTGCCTTCCTTTTACCTATCCAAGTCCTACTTAACCTTTAAGATTCACTAAAAGCATTTCTTATAATAAGCATTTTCAGCCTACTCAAGCCTGCAATGATCTTACTTCTCTAAAATTCCACAGCACTTCTATTTGCCATACTCATTTGAAAATTAATATCATTCTTCAAGGCTCACTTTCATTTCAGCTCTCCAGGAAGACTTCCCTTATTGTCCCAGCCTGCAATAATCTCTTCCTCCTCTCAATTCCTATAGCCTTTGTGCCCTGATAAATTGTTTATCCTATATTGTCTTATATTTTAGTCACTTTTTAATATCTGTGCCTTAATTTCTTAATTAGATTGCCAACTCCTTGACAAAAAGGGAATGTGTTGTACATTTCTTTCATATCTCTTGTATAATGTCTGGCACAGCAATGGGCACATGGTTGACTCTCAATAAGTAGTTATTGAAGTATATTGACAGCAGTGTGGACTACTTAATCAGGCTGCCTATGGTTTACTTGGATGCACTCTGATATAAGTTGAGTTCACTGACTGGTTTGGCTAATCTCTCCATTAAGCCATTAACTTAATTAATTAGATTTCGGAAAAATGGGGGCAAAATCAAGGCCATTATGCTAGATAAAGGATGTCTGAGCAAAATCATTTTTTATCAGTGCTTCTGATCCTCTTTTAAATTATGGACTTTTAGTTTTGGAGTTCCATATAATGAGTGGAAGGAAGGAAGGCATGATTTTTTTCTGTCAGGCAATTAATATAATCTTCTCATGACATTTTACTTGAAAATTTGTCTCAAATTGACATGGATAGAAAAAAGACCCACAAGACTGAAAGGACCAGTGACAGATAGCCATAACTAGTTAGAAGAATGGGTACCTATGATTTTACTGCATTGCAAACCTTGAGAGAATTGTAGACTAATTTACAGCTGCCATTATGATGAGGAATGCTAAAAATCTCAGTGAGCTTAGTTGGCTAATGAGTCAGTAACCAGTTGAAATTTAGAAGTGTGTGCTGAGGAATAAATTCTCAGTGTATAAGTATGATAAATGCCAAACTTGGGTTGCTTGCTAATGACAGATGGAAATGATCTGTCAGTTAGTCCATACATGAAGACTTTGTAGGCTAACAAATCAGAAGTTGATATTGCCTGGTACTAGCGCTCTGCAAGCAGCAAAATAGGACTTTAGTAAAGGATGACTCCTTTTTAATGTCTCAAGACAAATCAGTTCCACGACATCCCATGTATGGTCTCCAAGTAATGTATTTTGTGAGAATATGGTTACTATAGAGGAAAAAAAAGAAGAGTAATTAAGTACTAAGTACTTAAACAATTCAACAAATAGTTATTAAAGAGAAATACTTCAGTACCTTCACCAACCTTTCTTTGCAGACTTGGTGCTAACTATGAGTGCAGAACACCATATACAATATCTGACTTTTCATCATGTTGATTAGATTTGCTGAATTTTCCTCCTCTTGTTATAGAGGATGGCTCTTTGGGAAGGGCAAAAGAGAGGTAGATCTTAGGAAATGTAGATGAAACAAAAGATGAGACTAGGGATTAAAAATTGAACCTGTAATTTTATTGGTAGAGAACTTCTGGATGATGGATCTCTCTTTACTAATACAAGTCAGTGACTTCTACATAACCTATAGTTTTATAAACTTGACTATAGCATTTAGAGGTGATATAACCTGCCCAGCAGCACCCTAGTACTATATGTTAGAGGTAAAACTCTGAACTTCTGTCTTCCTGGCTGACAACCTATATTGGTAGTGATATACCAACTAAATCACAGATCTTATTACAGTCCTTATGCTAAAAATATGTATGTATATAGAAATGTAATTTTTTATGTGGAAAAAGGAGTTGAGCTTCAGATGACTTGAGCTGTGTGAATTCTCTCCTCTTCCCCACCTTAAGCCCCAAATTAGAATTTTAAGAATTAAAAAGTGTGAAAGGATTAAATTAGAAGAAAATTTTAGGCAGGAGACCAAAGAACCAAGACCAAAGTCTTTGTTCTAAATTTCAGAAGACACTGAATCATGAAAATGATGATCAGAAGATGAATCAAGGATGAAGTGGCATTGAGAGTGAGCCATATGAAAATGATAATTGATCATATCTGGAATAGATGAAATCCAAAGAAGAGAGAAAAGTCCAAAAGAACTCCTAATGAGGCATGAGGAAAGTTGAAAAGGAAAGATAAAAATGAACAAGGAATAATCATGTAGACTATTTGGAAGAAAATTAAGAAGGGAGCAAAAAGGGGGGGAAAAGTTTGAAGTAGGAATATACAATGTGTCCAGGAATAATAGAGATAGACTTGAATGATAGATGCAGAACATTAGAACCTGAAAGGAATTTAGAAAGCACGGACCTAGAAATTAGAGACCTGGATTCCAGCACCACCTCTAACACAAACTTCCTACATTACATTGTCTATGTCATTTTTTCTCCCTTAGTTTCCTCATTTGAACTTAATACCCCTGTCTCTTCCAACTATAAGGATGAAAAGTTATTTATTTCTAAAATATCTAAAATAATAGATTGTAGTTGGAAGGGACTTTAGAAGTTATACAGTCCATATCACTTTTTTACAGAGCAGAGCTTTAAATGGATCTTATGAAATAATAATGACATAAAATAATTTCATTTTTATATGGGGAAATAGAAGTCCAGAAATGTGAAATAGATTGCCCACCATGGAGTAGAAACAGAATTCTATTTTTTCCTAACTCTTTATTCAGTCCAAAAAGAAGCATTAAGATTCACTTCATGAGAGACTTTGGCAAGGAAATACCATCAAATAGTGTAGACCTTCTAAAGCATCAAAATAATGTTAGAATTTCCAATTCCAAGTCTTATTTTTTTGGAGGGTAAACCCAGGCAAACCTTAAAAACATGAGAATTAGCAAGAGAAAATTCTCCAATATTTATTTGTGCTACTTAATTTTCAAAGTAGTAGTATTGAAGTTTATTGCAAATTTAGATAGGATTATAGTTCTAGTGACTGTATAATAACAAAAAGGTCAGCATATGAAATCAACTAAGGAAACAAGTGATTGTCCTTTTTGTTACAACATAAATTAAAGAGGACTTTAATATATAATATAATGTAATGTAACAATGTAACATAATATAATGTAATGTAACAATGCAATATAACTTAATATAATAATATAATATAAAATAATATGTAATAATAGCAACTCTTGTACTATACTAAACATAGAAGGAGGTCTTAGAAGAGTGACCCAATGGGGAAAGTGAGATGCATAAGTAAGGGTAGACTAGCCTGGTGAAGATGAGATTATATGACATGTACCTTTGAAAAATAAAATGGGGATGGAGAAGAGAGGATTAGGTATCCAATGTAAGAGGGCACAATTGGGAAAGATGCTACAAAAATAGAGGACAAGGATAGAAACAATCAATTAACCATGATAAAATTGACCCCTCAAAAAGGCTGTTTTGGTAAGACTGTTAGAACTAAAATGAAATCAAACCAGAAAAAAGTTTGGAGGAGAGCTTCTTACAGTGTGGAAAGTCGTTTTCCTTACCAATTAAGATACCTGGCTTTGGTAATCGGGGGAGACAATGCCTTGACCCATTTGCCATCCAGACTTGCTATGTTGGTAAAGTCATTTCAGTTTTCTCTGTCTGTTTCCTCATCTTACCACTGGGACCACAATGCAGACTTGCTTCAAAAGATGGTTTTATGTATTAACTAATAAGCCATGACAGTGAAGGGCTTTGAAGAGACACAAGGCTACATGAATCCTAAGTATTATTATTCTCCTCTCTCTTTATATCTACATTCTAAATGCTAAGTGTGATGTAGATATTCTGGTAGGTTGGGCTGCTTAATAGTTTTGAAATTACACCTACTTCCTTCAATATAGCTGGTGACTTTCTTTTCTCTCTTCTGCCTTTGAGAAAGAAGCTCAGTGTTCAGTACCTAGAAATGTGTTTTATTTTCCATCACAGCAAGCCAGTACCAAATACTTATGTGCTTCAGCTGAGACCACTGGCCAGGCCTCCTGCTCACCTCCCAATTCCCTAATCTAATCTAACTCTGTGGGGTTTGTGGGGGTTCATTTAAGCAGCAGAAGCCGTGCTGTAATTGTTACATGTGCCAGCAGCGATTTGTACCATCTGGGTATGGAAAAAAAGAGCCTAGTACTACCATGGAGAAAGATCTTTATTCTATTACCAAGGCAATATAATTCAAGAGCGGCTGCAGAGCAATTGGAAACTGAGGAATGGCCAGCTATGTAGTTATACTAAAATGTCAAAGTATAATGAAACAGGGGAACTGTACTGCTTTATGATATGAGCCAAGTTACAAGCAGGTGGCAGCCGTAAATATGTATATAAATAACAATATGGATGAAATGTCATGCTTTCCAGCTGGCTTTGTTAAAACATTTTAGTAATATTATATTTAGGGTAACAATGTAGCTTGACAATTTTAATGAAATATATATATCATTTTAAAACAAATGGACCTACATTAGTGTTTAGGTGATCTGCATTTCCCAGTGACCTCGAGACAACATGTAATACCTACTTTTCATCCTAGCTTTACTGGCGGGACCAACTATAAACATTTAAATGAGGTGAAGTTAATTCATTGGCTTTAGATATTGCTCAAGGCAGGCCTATTTCTGACACACAGTGCAAAGTAATAGGTAAATAATTTCATCTCTTTATGTCTCAGTTTCTTCATCTGTAAAATGGGAAGAATCAGATGTGCTATAATACTCCACAACCTTAAAAAAAACAATAACAACACTTTTTAAATAGCGTCTGTTATTGCTGATCACAAGGAAATAATAAATAATTATAATAAAGGACTTTCCTTTATAAGTTATAATGCATAAAACTTATGATTTTTACTCTTTATTAACAGAGATTAAAACATAGACACAGATGGACAGAAAGACAGACCTACAGATATACACATCTCTAGTGATATCCATAGCCTGGTTTTATCTGTGGGGATGAGATGGTAGCAGTTTTGTGTACAATCACAGAACCATAGATTTAGAGATCAGAGGGACATTAAAAGGCATTATTAATGCCATCTATTGCTATTAGGATGAGGATACTGAGATAGGGAAGTTGAATGAGTTTTCCAGTATTTTTCAGGTAGATAGTAAGAAAGTCAATTTTTAACTAAGACCCTTTTAATTTAAAATCATATACTTTTCTAGTGTAGCATTCTGCCTCGTTGCACTCTTTTAAAACTGAGGGATGGTGTCATCTTCTCTCCTCTCCATCTTTTAGTATCCACGGGGTACAGTAAAGGAAATGTGGGAAGGTTGGTATAAGCAGTCTTGGTTTATGTCACTTTAAGGACAGATCCCCATTCTGCTCTGAAAAGTCCACAGATTGGAAAGGACATATAGAGAAATTTTTAGCATCATATACTAAAAGGCAGGTTAGACACATAAAGAGAAGTTGGGGGATAGCCACAAGAATCCAGACTGAAACAACTCTTGTGGAGTGGTGGCTGAATTTGAGCTGAGAAGAAATAGTTTTCTACCTCTAAACTCAGCTGCTATTTTCAGATAGGCTCCATTATTCTCTGTACATGGTATGATGATCAAATGACTCCCATTTTATAAGTATATGGGCCATGTTGGAAATATACTAGAACTGTAACTTCTTAATTGAATACAGATGATTAGACAATTTTCTGAATTACATTTTATCCTTCTCACTCCCCGCCCCTATCTTCATTTCCTGTGAAATCTAAAGAGGAGGATGGATGTAGTATCATTTCTTAATAGCACAAGCATCCATGATTTCTTCAACATAGTTATTCCCTCCTTGGTCATAGATTTCTGTTGCTCTTTACCTTAGGACATCATCCCTGTCCCATTTCTGGAAAATAAAAATAATAATAATTTCCCAATGACTAATGCTCCTTCAAGTCCTTTTCAACTCAGACTTTCTGTGATATACTGATAGATGATTTTAAACTTAACTGAACTAGTTATCAAATGACAGGCATATAGTTGTGCTCCAGGACCAAAAAATCCTTTCTTTGATATAACCAGAATTTTTACATACTTACACTTCAATGTTTGAAGACCTTTAGTTAAAGAGAATCCACTACCTTTTGAACTGAACAATTTGTCAACCTTTGTACCAAACAATTTGTCAAGCTCAATCCATTCTACTTTTGAATAATTCTGATCCCCTCCCTTATATCAAATCTTAATCTGCATCTTTGTCACTTCTAGCTATTATTCTTAGGTAGGCTCTCAATAGTACATGAAAAAAAACACTTGTGTTCTCAGCTATATCTATTCAGTGGGGAACACTGCATGAGACCTGAGAAATCTCTTTAATTCATGCTTTTGACCTACATCATAATTAAGATTTGAACACTTTGAAACATTCAGATAATTTAGTTAGCACATTTTTCTTTTCATTCAGATCTTTGACAAGAGAGGGAGAAAATCACCTTAGGAATGGGTTAGCTCATATTTCAGATGGAAACAACTTTCTCCAAAGCCTTGAAGTGTTAGAAATAACTGTAAAGTCTGTTCAGTTTGTATTATTGAAGATGCCCGTGATTTAATTATTAAACCATGGAGACTTGGTGAAAATCAGAGAATTTCAGAACCTCAGGGTTGGAAGGAACTTAGGAGGTCACTACTTGAACAGTAGTAACTCATTACTCGGTGAGACCCTTTGTATTGTTAAGAAGTTTTCCAACAAACTAAAATCTGCCTCTCTCAGTTTCTAGCTCTTCCCTATCAGTTCAAGATGATGTTTTTGGTAAAAGTCTCAATTGGCATATTATAAATAGATTTTATAAAGCTAACAAAAATCACATAGGGATTCAAATGCCATAAAGGTAGCTAAATTGTACAATGAATAGTGTGCTACACCCCAGAAGTCTAGGAGACCTGATTTCAAATCCAGCCTTAAACACTTACTAATTAGGTTGCTCTGGACAAGTCCCCGAGTGATCTCATCTAAAATGGAGATTATAATAGCACCTAAAGTAGTTAGGTGATCCAGCAAGTGATTTAACCCTGTTTGCCTCAGTTTCCTCATCTGTAAACTGATTTGGAGAAGGAAATGGCAAACCATTCCTGTGTCTTTGCCAAGAAAACTCCAAGTGGGGTCACAACTGAGAATGATGACAACAAAATAATAGTACCTACATCCCATGGTAATTGTGATGATCAAATGAGGAAATATCTGTAAAACATATATGAATACATATAAAATAGATGAATGCTAATTATTGTTGTTATATCATTTAGGGTTAAAATTGCAAATAAAACTGCCTAGTCAAAAAAGGCAATTCTTTTTCAAGTTATAACTATACAGTGACTAATTTCTTCTAAAATCTGAATAATACTTTCTGAGATTTTCCAAATAATTTGTTAACTTCATCTCTGCCTCTGTCCAGAAGAAGATCTTTCTATCCTCATTTCCCACCACTCAAGTTGAGTCAAGCAATTTGCTAGAAATAAATGAAATTTATAGTAACAGAACCTGAAATCAAATGCCACCTGAATTTCCTCAGTTTCTTAATCTAAAATGAGGGAGTTAGACTAAAAGACTCCTCTTTCTCCTCTCCCCTCTCTCTTTTAATCTGGGATCCTAAGAGCATATGGTTAAAACATAAAGACTCATTGCATTCAGATTTTCTTATCTCTTCATTGCCATTACCATGTTTTCCACTAATCTATATTGTTTGGAAAATATTGGCAAAGGAGAGTGAAGAAACCTCAAATGGATGTTGCCATGTTGACTTCCCAGTGTCCTCAAATGATGTGTCTTATTGCTTAGAAAATAGTACTCTGAATTCTTTTCTCTCCCCCTTCTTAGTCACTTAGCTTTGTGTCACAAATCTTTGTTGTCTGCCTCCTTTTATCATCCTTACCATAGAGTGCATGCTGTGCTGAACTACCTTAGTTGTAGATCAAAGCATAGCCATTGGTCCAAGGTGAGGCTGAAATGAGCTGCATGTGAAGCTTTACTTTGAATTTACTCTTGCTCAAACATCTTCCTTTCTGAACTCCTAACAAAAGCTATTATTATGCTTGTGCTATTGATATTCTTTATATAAGATGACCCAAGCATATTTTCCCCCAAATTTTTGTCTCCAGAGGGGGAAAATTGAATTATTCATCCCCCTACACTACTCCTAGTCATTAAAAATTGGTTCTCTTTTCATTCATATTTTCTTTGCCCCTTATTTGCAAACACAGCTCATATCATGTTGGAGAAAAAAAGTTCAGATACCTCTGCCAATTTGAGGATTCATAGGGATAGGACAAAGGCCAGATGGCCCTCACCTGCTGCCCCTCAGAAAGTACTCCACTGAATCATAAGCAAACAATATCTGATTCTACCTCCAAACAGAGGCTAAATTCTCATTCTGAAGTGAATCACCTTTTAATGTATACTTGCTCAAGTACATCTGTTATGTTGATATATCACTAGTTTTATGGGTCTGGATTAATTCCAAAGTAAATACTAAGCACTCTGCTGAAAAGCTGTAAACACAGATACAAGTCATTCATCTAGAAATCCCCAAGCATCATTTGCCAAGGACCCAAGTGCCTCAAGTACTTTATCCTGTTTGATGTAACAAGATCTTCTTGTAATCTTCTCCATGCTGTAATTTTGCAATTGATTTTAAAATTTGAAAGGAGAAGAAAAACAAAACACCTTGAAATGTATGAACAGTTCAGATCAGTTACCATAATAGGCAGGAAAAGCAAATGCTTTTGAGTGGTAATTCATCTCCACAAATGACCAGGTGGCTACCTAGCAGTGCTAAAATCTGGGGTTTAGATTAACAGCTAACTCCACAATGTAACTTCATTTACTTTATCGTATAAACTAGAATTCAGATCTTTCTTCAGTTCAGCTGAGTTCTTGACTTATAGGTGACTAGATATCAATGAACATGTTACCTGGCATTCCATTTTGATGTTGTTTTTTGTGTTTGAATGAAGAGAAATCACTGCCCTTCTCTCTGCTCCTTTTCCTTATTGAGGTCCCTTCTCAATTAAGTCTCCCAGTTCTTATTTTGGTAAGTTGCTTTGGTTCTGCTCGAAAGCCAACTCCTTTTTAAATGTACCCACTAATATAATAGAATCATAAAAATTCCAGATTTCACATGTTTTGAAAAGTTATCATATCTTACCCTTGTGTTATTATAGATATAGATATAACTCTAAACCAACCTTAATATTAGAACACTTGCCTAATTCTTTAAAGTCTCTAGAAAAGAGGATTCTACAAAGTTTTTGATTTTAGAGAAACAAAGGTAGGTTTTTTTTTCAATCATTAGATGTTTAAAGGTAGATTTCAAAAATGAAATCTTACTTTTTTGGGGGAAGTATCTTGTTTAAAAGGAAGAATAGTCTTCTGTCCTATTATTATTATTATTATTATTATGACTAGTAATGAATAGTAAGAATTCAGCATACTGTGAGCTTTCTTTAGAAAGTTTATGATCAGGGGCAGCTAGATTGCACAGTGGATAGAGCACCAGCCCTGAAGTCAGGAGTACCTGAGTTCAAATCTGACTTAAGATAACTTAACACTTTCTAGATGTGAGACCCTGGGCAAGTCACTTAACCCCAATTGCCTCAGCAAAAAAAAAAAAAAAAAAAAAAAAAAAGCTGATGATCAAATCATAAAACTTAATTCCCCAGAGTTCTCTAAACAGTAGTTTAGGGATAAGCCCTATGAAAAGCAAATTATAAGGGAAAAAAATCAGAATCAAGGGAATTGTTTCTAATTGAGTAGTTATAAAGGTCTAGCTCATGCAGGCAAAATCTTGCTTTGAAGATGATAGTTGAATGAGAAATTTCCAAAAACTGTGAAGGGAATGTTGAAAACTGAGTCGTGTTTTATTACTTTTATTACAGTCATAATGGCTGCTGTTATGTATCACTAGGGCAAGGATACCAATCAGTCAATCAATCAATCATTCAACATTTATTAAGCACCTAGTATATGTTGTACTAAGTGCTGATGACACAAAAAGAGGCAATAAACAATATCAGCCCTCTAGGACTTTACACTCTGTAGAGGAAATCAATTTGCAAACAAATGTATACAAAACAAGATATACAAAGGATAAATGGAAACAATTAACAGAAGGAAAGCACTGGAATGACTAAGGACTGGCTAATTTATCCATTTTGCTCAGAAATTTAATGCTAGAATAGTTATGGGACCTCTGTACTTTTATTTATCCCTATCTATTCTCCATTTAAGTACAGGCAGGAGATCAATAACATTTTGGACCACAGTCGAAAGCTATTAATTTTTAAATTAGTTTCAAGCCTAGACTCTTTTGTAATATATTTATTTGCATTCTTTAGGGAAGGTTTATATTTTTCCTCCATAACTAGCATAATTCTGTGCCTCAATTGCCAGAGTGATCTTCCTAAAATGTACATTTAATGATGTTTCATACATATACTCCTTTCCCCAATTCAGTAAACTCCAGCAACTCCCTCTTACTTCTAGGGTCAAAATATGTATAAAACTCTGTGGCTTGTAAAGTTTTCTTTCTCTTTCCAATCTTAACACTTTATTCTTTTTCATTTACTCTTAATCCAGTGACATTAATGTAGTTGCTGTTCTTCACTTATGACATTGTCTCTTGGCTTCATCATTTGTACTGGTTGGTTTCCATGACAGAACTACTTTTTATCCATACTAAAACTCTGAGTTTCTTTGGCTTTCATCAAGGCTCAGATCAGATCCCACTTGTGGGATAGGTCCTTCCAGGTGTCCCTCCTATCCACTGAATCCATTCATTCTTAAAATTACATTTCATTTATACTAAGTCTCTTGTATTTTCATAATTATTTGTGTGTGGTCTCCTCCATTAGAATGTGAGATCCCTGAGACCATGACCCTCCTTTGTTGTCTTTATATCCTCAGTTCTTAGTTTAGTCCCTGGCATATAATAAATGCTTAATAATTATTTGTTTCCTGACTGACTGCTTTTTTTTTTTTTTTTTTTTTTTTAGCATGCTCAATAATTACATGATCAACTGAAAGAGAAAAAAATGGATTTAAGAATTGGTTTCCAGTTTCTCCTCTTTCAGTGATCTACTAGAGAGATCTCTCAAAGCACTTTTTAGAAAACAGAATATTTATTAATGAATGAATAAAGCAGTAGGAATAAAAATGGAAAAGTAAGACAATCCCCACCCTCACAGCTTATATTCTAATGGGTGAGATAATACAGTTGGAAGGTTAAAGCTGCAAATCTTTAAACTAGATTTTAAACTAGTTTTAAACTTAAAACTAGATAGAATGATAAAGGGTAAGGTAATTAATTTTCTTTAAAGTCATTTCTATTGATAAAATCATAGCAATTTCTGACGTTACATAATTTGGTAGCAAAAACTTTCTTTTCTAAGTCTACAGTTGCCATGGTTGTAGGAGTGTTGTGTTGAGCCTTCATTTCTATGGGGGGGGGGGGTTGCCTCCCTGACTATGGGCAAAGGATGGAAAACACAACTATTTCCTAGTCTTTGGGGGTTCTGGTTGCGGAGCTATCTCCATCATAATCTAAAGAGACACAGTGATTAAGATGATGAGGTTGATGATGACTTGCTGAGATCATGTTTCCCTTGTCTCTCCCTCCTCATATCTTTGTGCTTCAGATGATCTGGTTTACTTGCACTATGAATGACAATTAGTTGGCATTTTATATACAATACTGAAGACACTATGAATTAGGATATACCAGAAAATAACTGAGAAATGTTAAAAGGAAGCTAGATAGGTACTTAGATTTGTAGTATTTTTTTCTTAAACTTAGTCTCAACCTCCTTCTCTCCCCTCATTCCATGTTCTGTCATCCTTGTTGAATTACATTTCAACTCAGAAGTATTCAATAATAAGTGGTGCTGAACATTCCAGTTGAAAGAAAGGATTTGTGCTAAATAAATGTTCTCTTTATGTAATGCCAGAGAAACTGAGGCAAGATAGAGATTAAGAGAGTTTTAATATTTTATTATTGGAGAGCTTAATTGATCGACTGGACAGGACTCTTGTCTCAAAGCAAGTGAATGTGAGACTCCCAGGTTTTTTTTTTTTAATAGGACTCTAGTAAAAAGAGAAACAAAGGCAGGAGGGAAAGAGCAGGAATTTTCAGGGATGGACCGTAAATTTGGTTCTATCAGGATGGGAGTGAAAACTATAAATCCTTACTAACTAGGAGGCCAGAGTCAGGATATTTGAACAAACAGAAGTAAAGATGTCAATTAGGTATCTGAGATAGTCTTATCTTTTGGAATGTTTAGAGTGGGTAGTACAGCCCTAATGGACAGGACAAAAGGTGGGGATGCCTACTAACTCAGGGCAATGGAGATATAATTCAGGGAAACCAATGCAGGGAAATTGAGGTAGAACAGTTCAAGGAGACAGTGTCATAACATTTACATCTTTTCCCCCCACTTAATAATATTTTATTTTTCCAATTATACTTAACAGTTTTCAGTATTCACTTGTATGAGATTTTGAGTTCCAGTTTTTTTCTTCCTCCCTTCTTCCTTCTCTTCCCCACTCCCCAAGATAGCAAGCAATCTGTTATAGGTTATACATGTACAAGTTACAATGTAACACTTAACATCTTATAAATTACTTGACATACATTGTGTTTTTGGATTTTTACAACTACCCCTATACAACAGGTAGGATTGTTTTTATAGTTAACAGTCTCAGAGAGGCTAAATAGTCTTGAGTAACACAGCTTTGGAATGATAAGAGTTGGGACATGAACTCAGGATTTCTGATTTCATATCTGGTGCCTTTTTTTTTTTTATTTGCTTGTTTTTTGAGGCAATCAGGATGAAGTGACTTGCCCAGGGTCACATAGCTAATAAGTATCTGAGGCCCCATTTGAATTCCAGTTCTTCTGACTCATTGCACTGCTAGCTGTCTCACATTTGGTATGTTTTCTACTGTTCTAAAGTAAAAGGTCTATTTTGTTGAAAATTAGGATTCCAAGTATCTTCTTGCTTTCCTGAATAATGATTCTTTACAAGGATACAGACCTTCATTTGCACTCAGTCAGTTAGAGTTGAAGAGAACTTTAGGTATCATCTAATCCAAGACTTTCATTTAATTTAGCTGAAGAATCAATTCAAAGAGAGGTTAAATCATTTGCCAGTGTTAGTGGCAAAGCTGGATCTTGGACCCAGGTCTTTAAAGTCCCGGTGTAGAATTCTAAACCATCACTGATACTAACCTCAGTGATTTGTAGAAAAATTCGTAGTCATCAGGGTTGCCAGAGGTCAAACAGGAGCTTCCTATCTCTTCATTACCTTTCCCTCCATATAATGATCTCACATTAGGGGAATCTGTGTGAAAAGTGAGTTCAGAACAGAGGAGCTTTGCAATTTCTGTAACAGCTCTCAACATAGGACAGCCACACAGCATCTTACTCCAGAGGAGTTCACCAAGTCTTTGTGGGATTTCTCATTAGCCAGCTCAGCCTCCTGTGAGGCAGAGAGATGTCAAGGAGGATTAACAGGAGAAACATGATTATTTTTACCATTTACATGCCTGAGGCCCAGCCAGTGCACCAGAAGCAAACAGAAGAAATGAAATCTACATTTTGTTCCTTTTCCCACACACACCCTTTTCCCAATGAGTAGAAAGCCCAAAGCTCCAAAGGAAGATACTTTTTTTTTAGGGGGAAAAGAGGGTGAGTTTGAAGTACACAAAGGAGACTATAGAGTCTTGTACATGTTCCAACAGCTTTCTTGTTGACAAATGCTTGTTTGCATGGCATTTCATCACTTGAAAGCTCTTATGGATTCAAGTTACCAAATAGGAGATTGCTCTCACTAGTATATATGTTGGTCATATATAGTTTGTCAATATAGACAACATCAGGGCGAGGTGATGTAAGACACCTGTAGATGAGCACTTTAAGATTTTCAAAGCACTTTATAAATACTGTTTCACTTTATTCCTATTTTATTATTATCATCTTCATTTTACAAATGCTAAGAAGGGATTGGGCTTAGATTTAAATTCAGGGCTTTATTACTCCAAGTCTTTTTAGTGTATCACCTAGCTGCCTGTCTTTGGGGCAGAATGTCAATTTCCAATACAGTTTAAACTGTTGACTTACTCTGTGTCTGGAAAGTTTTCTTACTTCTTATCTCTCAAAAAAAGTTAATTTGCTTCTAGTCTCATTACCTTGGGACTGGCTCGCTTCTTTGCCCTATGACAGTGGGTTATGAAGGAAACCAATTCCTACTGAGGTGTTACTCCATCCAGATAATATAACATAATACCTTACCTCAGTTGAAATGCATGTGGCTTTTTGAGGTTACCAGAAATGCTGGGAATTTCATGTTGTATATACCCCAGCCATTTGGTGCTAATCTTTCTGTTTGGTAAGTTTTCTATTACATAGGCATAGAGCTTCCTGCTCTGCTTATAGTACATCTATTATTTCAATTATTTTTTTTATTCCATTTGGGTTTTCTTTGACCAAGATACTGGAGTAGTTTGCCATTTCCTTTTCCAGATTATTTTATAGATGAGGAAACAGAGTCAAATGGAGTTAAGTGACTTGCCTGAAGTCAACAGCTAGTAAATATCTGACAATGAATTTGAATTCAGGAAGATTAGTCTTTCTGACTCCAGGCCCAGCTTGTCACCTCACTGTACAAAGAACTAAGGGAAAAAATGATTTAAATACTTTTATCTAGACTAAATTGTTAGAAGCTATATCCTTCTTTCCCCCCAATGTCTTCTCTCCTCTTGCCTTATCTCATTAATTCTCTAGCTTTCCTTCTTTTTAAAAAACAAAATAATATACCCATTCTTGTGAACCTCTAATATGATATATGTTATAGAGAATGGATACTCAATAAATATTTGTTGAATGAATGAATGAATGAGGTTGTACTTTCAGTATTTCACCCATTATGTATTTCCAGGAAAAGGGGATATTTTTCTTTTATTTTTTTTATTTAATAGCCTTTTATTTACAGGATTTATACATGGGTAACTTTACAGCATTAACAATTGCCAAACCTCTTGTTCCAATTTTTCACCTCTTACTCCCCCCCCCTCCCTAGATGGCAGGATGACCAGTAGATGTTAAATATATTAAAATATAACTTAGATACACAATAAGTATACATGACCAAAACATTATTTTGCTGTACAAAAAGAATCAGACTCTGAATTATTGTACAATTAGCTTGTGAAGGAAATCAAAATGCAGGTGTGCATAAATATAGGGATTAGAATTTAATGTAATGGTTTTAGTCATCTCCCAGAGTTATTTTTCTGGGCATAGCTAGCTCAGTTCATTACTGCTCCATTAGATATGATTTGGTTGATCTCGTTGCTGAGGATGGCCTGATCCATCAGAACTGGTCATCATCTAGTATTGTTGTTGAAGTATATAATGATCTCCTGGTCCTGCTCATTTCACTCAGCATCAGTTCGTGTAAGTCTCTCCAGGCCTTTCTGAAATCATCCTGTTGGTCATTTCTTACAGAACAGTAATATTCCATAATTTTCATATACCACAATTTATTCAGCCATTCTCCAACTGATGGACATCCATTCAGTTTCAGTTTCTAGCCACTACAAAAGGGCTGCCACAAACATTCGTGCACATACAGGTCCCTTTCCCTTCTTTATAATCTCTTTGGGATATAATCCCAGTAGTAACACTGCTGGATCAAAGGGTATGCACAGTTTGATAACTTTTTGAGCATAGTTCCAAACTACTCTCCAAAATGGTTGGATTCGTTCACAACTCCACCAACAATGCATCAATGTCCCAGTTTTCCCGCATCCCCTCCAACAATCATTATTTTTTCCTGTCATCTTAGCCAATCTGACAGGTGTGTAGTGGTATCTTAGAGTTGTCTTAATTTGCATTTCTCTGATTAATAATGACTTGGAGCATCTTTTCATATGACTAGAAATAGTTTCAATTTCTTCATCTGAGAATTGTTTGTTCATATCCTTTGACCATTTTTCAATTGGAGAATGGCTTGATTTTTTATAAATTAGAGTTAATTCTCTATATATTTTGGAAATGAGGCCTTTATCAGAACCTTTGACTGTAAAAATATTTTCCCAGTTTATTGCTTCCCTTCTAATCTTGTCTGCATTAGTTTTGTTTGTACAAAAACTTTTCAGTTTGGTATAATCGAAATTTTCTATTTTGTGAGCAGTAATGATCTCTAGTTCTGCTTTGGTCATAAAGACCTTCCCCTTCCACAGGTCTGAGAGGTAAACTATCCTATGTTCCTCTAATTTATTAATAATTTCATTCTTTATGCCTAGGTCATGAACCCATTTTGACCTTATCTTGGTGTACGGCGTTAAGTATGGATCAATGCCTAGTTTCTGCCATATTAGTTTCCAATTTTCCCAGCAATTTTATCAAACAGTAAGTTCTTATCCCAAAAGCTGGGATCTTTGGGTTTTGTCAAAGACTAGGTTGCTATATTTGTTGACTATTTTGTCCCTTGAACCTAATCTATTCCACTGATCAACTAATCTATTCCTTAGCCAATACCAAATAGTTTTGGTAACTGCTGCTCTATAATATAATTTTAGATCTGGTACAGCTAAGCCACCATCATTTGATTTTTTCATTAATTCCTTGAAATTCTTGACCTTTTGTTTTTCCATATGAACTTTGTTGTTATTTTTCTAGGTCATTAAAATAGTTTTTGGGAGTCTGATTGGTATAGCGCTAAATAAATAGATTAGTTTAGGTAATATTGTCATCTTTATTATATTTGCTCGCCCTATCCAAGAGCATTTAATATTTTTCCAATTGGTTAGATCAGACTTAATTTGTGTGAAAAGTGGTCTGTAATTTTGCTCATAAAGTTTCTGATTTTCCAAAAGGGGATATTTTTCTACAAGATTTCTTCCCCTTCCTGTACTCCCTGGCATTACATACACAAAAAAAATGAGAGCATAAACTTCTATTTAAAAACTGTTTCTCAGTACTTTTTGCTATTTAATATCATTTAAAAATCAGGGAGTAGGTATTCAGAAGCAGTCACATAAGCAGTACTTATAACTAAACAAAGATACTTGGTTGGGAAAAGACATTGATTTTTCTAATGAAGTATCACCTAAGCCCTTGCCTCACCATTGAGTGTTCTTGAAAGGACAGCATTGCTCAAGATCAAATACGATAAGGACTCCTCAAAGGACTGACTACAGCCATTTCTGAGAAACAGATCAAAGGCTCTTCATCGCCTTAATAGCTGAACAGTGTTCCTCATACCCTTTGCAAAAGGTTCCATTCCTTCCTCATGCCGCCTGCAGGTAACTCCTGCATGTCCCTTCTTGTTTGTTTTTTGTTTTGAGGGGGAAAAAAATGGAATCTGGGAAAGGAGATTTCTCCTTTATAAAATGAAGGGATTAGATAAATAATAACGGCTATCAATTCATGTAATGCTTTAAGGTTTACAAAACATTTTACAAATGTTACTCTATTAGATCCTTACAATATTGCTCTAAAGTAAACTGTTATTATCCCCATTTTAAAGATGAAAAAGCTGAAGCTGAGAAAGCTTGAATGACTTCCCTATTGCCACATAGTTAGTTTAAGCAGAATTTGAACTTATGTCTTCCTACTACATCTCAGTCAATCAGCAAATGGTTTTTAAGCATCTATCATGTGCCAGATATTGAAGTATGTGCTGTGAAATTTTAAAAAAGATGAGAACAAAAACCAGTCCTTGCTCTGACAGTGTTTATTGCTACTATGCTACCTTGCTGCACATTAGATATCTTGTAAATTTCCTTCCCAGTTCTGATTTTGTGATTTTGAATTTCAGAATGAGCTCAAACATTGAGTTCCTGTTTTAAAATCTTTAAAAGCCACTGTCTATCCCAACCTCTTTCATGTAAACCATAATGTTTATTTTCATCACTGTTTATTCAGATAAAGAAAAAAAAAAGTTTTTTGAACTTCCCCTAGATCTAAGAATTCCTCAGGCTGTCAGACCAGCCCATTGGTATAAGCTCATCCAAGCCACATTTTATCTGGCATAACTACCACTCTCTTTTTCATGGGAACTTTCACTCTCTTAATGAAAGCAAATTTCACTCTTTACCCAAGAAATATTTTTATTTAAAAATAAAACAGCTTAGTAGCTTAACCAAAGGTGATCACCATTGTGGAAAATCTTCCTTAAATTGTTTTGTAGAGCTGATCAACTTTGACAACAGTAGATGAGGACAACAGTAGAATAAGTCTATCTAGGGATAATAAGCCCCCTATCCCCAGTCTGCATGCAAGATTCCAGATATCTTCATTTCCATATGATAGAGCAGCTGATATATTTCCTTCCATCACTGACATGTCGCCTTCAGTGGGAAAATCAGGGTGAAGGGGACAGATAGGTGCATAATCTTGGATAAGTAGTATCTTTTATCTTAAAACGAGGTTGAGGAATGGAAGGCACTTCCCTAAACAACCAGAGCTGTTCAGGATTTAAAATGGTGGGTTCTACTTTATTCTAGATGATCTCTTTTCAAGCATATTATAATGTAGATTTCTTTTATGCATGGGGGAGGGGGTTGAAGTTCCTTCCAGCTTTCATATTCTTTGATACATACATACGTACATACATATATTTATGTGTATATGTATATATATAAACACATATATATGTATGTATATATATATATAAACACATATATATGTATCTATATATATACATATACACATACTATCTGTATTTGAGATTCACACTTTACATTTATTATCTCTTGTCACTGTGAAGTTGTTTGTTTTGTTTTAAAATTTCACAGGGCATAAAAAGTATGTGTGCCTACCTAGTAAATAGGCACTTAATTTGTATTGCAAATTGAATGTCAAAGACAAAGGTTATAGACACAAGAGGATCAAGTGCAGATAGCACATTGGATAGAACTCAGCACTTGGAGTTAAAAACACATTTGGAGGGGCAGCTAGGTGGCCTAATGGATGGAGTACCAGCCCTGAAGTCTGAAGGACCCGAGTTCAAATTTGAATTCAGACACTTAATGTGCCTAGCTGTGTGACCCTGGGCAAGTCACTTAACCTTAATTGCCTCAGCAAAAAAAAAAAAAAAAAAAAATCCTTGGAGTTCAAATCAGATTAGATATTTACTAATTGTGTGACCCAGGGCAAGTTATTTAACCCTGTTTGTCTAAGATTCCTTATCTGAAAAATTGAGAAAGTAGCATCTACCTCACAGGATTTCTTGGGAAGATCAAATGGGTTAATACTTATAAAGAGATTTGCAAACCTTAAATGATAATGATGATGATGATAGTATCATTCACTTTTTTATATAAACTTTGTTCTTTTTTAAAATAGTATTTTATTTTTCCAAATACATGCAAAGATAGTTTTCAGCATTCACCTTTGCAAAATCTTCCCTAAGAAGGGATTTTGTTTCTTTTGTCCTCTATCACCTAATGCAGGTGTTTAGTCCCTGTTCATAACTCAATCCTTTCTACGTTTCTAACAGTAATAGTGTTCATACCATTATTTAATCAGGTGATTCATAACAATAGTATCAAGATAGTACTAGAAGTACTACACTATGGAATGTGTGTGTGTGTGTGTGTGTGTGTGTGTGTGTGTATTGCCCAGACCAGGAATGAGAGACATTTACATTTACCAACATGATGTGATTTAAGAGACATTAAGGTTGACTTTTGAACAAAAATATTTTCTATCTAGATACCTCAGTGCCTAAGAGGCAGCTAGGTGTCTCAGTGTATAGAGGGCTAGTCTTGAAGTCAGAAAGATCCTAATTCAAATCTGACATCAGATATTTCCTAGGCATATAATTTTGGGCTTTTCACTTAATCTCTGTTTACCTTCATTCATTGGAGAAAGAAATGACAAATCACTACAGTATCTTTGCCAAGAAAACTCTATGGATAGTTGATCCATGGGACTCTGAATGGACAAATATGACAGAACTACTGAACAACAACCACCTCAGGGCTGAAAATTCTACCAAGAAAAAGTTTTACTGATAAAGGGTAATCTCCTTGAGAGTATGAACTGTCTTTTTTTTTCAGACTTATACTTGTGTTCCCACTCATTACTCTAATACCTAACGCATAGTTTAGAATTTAATAAATTCACTTTCTTAATGAACATTTTTAATCTTTCAGTTAAACATTTCTCTAATTTAAAATGCTGGATATAATTTGGAACAACAACATATAATAAGTTGCTCATACCTTAATATGAATTTGCTTAAGCTCTTTTTGTAGTGGCAAAGAACTGGAAACTGAGGGCATACCTATCAATTGGGAAATGGTTGAACCATTTGTGATATTGGATTGCAATAGAATATTATTGTGCAAAAAAAATTAGAAATAGCAAGCAGGATGGTTTTTGAAATCATCTTTTTCTTGAAAAGACTTACATGAACTGATACAAAGCAACATGAGCAAAACTAGGAGAACATTGTACACAATAACAACAATATTGTAAAATAATCACCTGTGAATGACTTAGTTATTCTCAGCAATACAATAATTCAAGACAAATCTGAAGGACTTATTATGAAAAATTCTATTCACCTTCAGAGAAAGAATTGATGGTATCTGAATGTAGATTAAACTTTATTTTTCTTGGAGTTTTTTGTGTTTTGCAACATGGCTGATGTGGAAGTATATTTTTCATGACTGCACATACATAATCTAAATAAAATTGTCTTCTCAAGGAAGGGGGAGGTGAAAGACAGAAGGGTGGAATTTAGAAATCAAAATTCTAAAAAAAAGAATGTCAATTTTTAAAATATTTTTTCAGAAAAATAAACTGAGAGAAAAATATGAATTGGCTTATCACCAGTGTTTTCATATCTAAAAATGATAAGGATTGACTCAGATTACTTCCCCCCCCCCTTAAGGAACATAAAGAACTTAAAATAACAATATAGGATCATGGAAATACAAATTTAGAGCTGGAAAAAGAACTTAAAATTCACAATAGTCCAAATTAATCATATTATGGATTAGGAAAGTGAGGCTGAAAAAAAGTCAAGACTTGTTCAATGTCACACAAGTAGTAAATTACAGAGTTGGGATCTGAAGTCACATATTCTTGACTTCAGATCCAGAATTTATTTTCCCACTGCACTTTAAGTGCATTTGATCTATATATTCCTGAACCCTTGAATCTCTTATTCAACTTGGTATCAGTTCAGGAGAGAGTGAAAATAAATAATTTGGGCTTGTTAACTCCCTAGCTTCTAAGAAGTAAGTGGGTTGATTATAGAAATGAGGTAAACTGGCAAAAAATGACAAATGATCGCAGAAAATTTCAAGATTAAGAAAATTCAGCAGAAATGCTTATGTGTCTTATTCTCTGGAAAGATATTCTAAAAGGAAGAGAAAAAGAGAGTGAAAGAATCTTCTATGCTATATGAAGCCAATATGTTTTCTTCCATTATAAGCCTCCTTAAGCAGATATATTTGGGCATCTTCTCAAAAATAAGATCTATTTAAAATTTTTAATTAAACAATAAATTCTACTCCGAAGAGTGTTAAGATTAGATTACTGACAAGTCTGTGGAGTTCTTGGAGAGATAAACACCAAGCCTTGGCTTTTACCCCTCTAGTTACCTCTTGAGTCATTTGAAAGATATTTTTGTGACAACTTGCAAATAGTTCTTTCCCTCCCACCTATCAAATTATTAACATTGAGATGACACACATACTTTTAAGGCTACCAAGGTTTTCACCTTTGTGAGTGATATAAATCCTGACATTAAATATCATTTAAGAATCTGAAATGCCACTTTGTCAATGGGGGTTCTGGGGAGAAAACTGATAATCATGTCTTTTTAAAATGCTTCAGAAAAGGACTGGTAGAAGTTAAATTATGAACTCCTGAACTAGGCTTTGAGAGAACTTACCACCTTTTTAATATTTTCATCATGAATCTTACTGACCACTTTCCTCTTGTATCAAAGGAATTACTAGGATGTTGAGTATGACTATTTAAGATGGGTGAATCATTTAAATTTTATAATATTTAATAAAAACAATGATTTGGAGCACAACTCAAGAATGGAGAGGTTTGCCCCTTCACCATGATTTCTAAAGATCATAATGAAATAGAAAGAACATTGGACTTGGTGGACTGATTTTAAGTTCTGGCTAGAGCACTTACTATCTATTTGGTCACTGGACTCCTCTTGTCACAGTTTCTTCCATTGTGAAATGCAGAGATCATCCTATGTATTAACTACTTAACAGAATGGCTATATAAGGAAAGTGCTTTGTAAACTGTAAGATTTTACATATAAATATGGGTGATTATTTTGATCAGTCTTATATTTGTTTGTTATCTTTCATCCCAGAGACAAAAGGGGCAAGACATAGAATGATATTTTTCTTCATTTTCATGTGCTTCTAATATAAGGGAAGAGCAAATATTTGGTATCTATTTGGTGGAAAGTTCTGCTTAAAAATAATAACCACTTTAAAGGATGAACTCAGTTGCTTCCCCTATAGATCATACATGATATATTAATGGAAAAATAGTACAGTTAATTCTACATGTCTATATCTGGCACAGCTTAACTGGTTTTTTGAGTCATGGAAGCAGCTGGCTGTAAGCACTGAATTCAGAGTCAGAAATACCTGAATTCAGATACCATCCCATTCACTAGTTGTGTGACATAGGGCTAGTTATATTATTTCTCTGTGATTTCAGCACCTTATCTATAAAATTCCTTCCAATACTAAATTGATGACCTCATGATCCAGTGAAGGGCAGTCAACTCTGAGCCTTATTTGACAAAGAAGGAAAATCTGTGAATAGTGGATAGCTTTCGGTTACACAGTAAGTTAGTGAAAGCACCAAAGCAAGAATCAAGTCTTTTGATTTCTATCCCAGTGCCCTTTTCCCTAGACCATAACACTCTTTTGGCATTTTGCACTGCTTCTCCAATCCATGCTTTGATTATATATAATAATACATGATTGGAGATCAGGCAATATTTTTATGATTTCTCTTCCTCTTTCAACAAAAAGAGAAGGGGTTGTCACCATAGAATCACCCTCCCATCTAATTTTCTTCTTTTAATTATTCTATATCCTAATCTTTTGAAATTGGGATAAAATGTTGTTTTTTGAAGCTCTGTACGACCTAATTGCATTAAGAGGTAAACATCCCCATTTTCAAAAAGATTATCCTTAAAGCTGTCACATGAAGCTATTTATAGACTTGCTCCTTTGCAGTTCCTTATTATTAGCAGCAGTACTTATCTTAGAAGACCCTAACAACTTGCAAAAGAAACATAGTCAAAAGTTAGAAAATTGAAGTTACAGGACTCCCCTCCCACTAACCTATTTCATTAAAAAAAAAATCACTGAATTCTGTCAGAATCTATTAGAATGATTGGATAAGTACATATAAAATTTGACACTTATAATGGTATTACATTAATTACAAGAGGGAATTACTATAGTACTTATCATAGTACTATAATGATTTATTCTCAATAACTTATACTCGATGGGAAGAATACATTGCTCTGGTCCCAATTCTCCTATTTTCTAGCAAGTCATTAAGCTACTTGGGGCCTCAGTTTATACATCTATAAAATAGGGATAAATATATTTTCACTGAATTAATAGTGTGAGAAACATTATAATATTTAAAGCACTGATATTAGTATCATTTTACTTATGTCTCACATATTGTCATATATTTTAATATATGATAATATGCAAGACATAATAAGTGATACTAAGGGAACTCTAGTAAATTTTATCAAGTTGTACATGCAACTTGATAAAATTTACTAGAGTTCCCTTCCCTATCCCTTTATTCTTGGTCTCTCCATTCAGGCGATGACTCAAAGTTGGTTTTTAGTAGGAAACTTTCTTCAAAACTAAGTCAAACTCAAAAATGTAAAAAAAAAAAAAAAGATAATAGGATTCAGAGTTATAATATAGATCATCATTTATCTTCTTTATTCTATAAAGAGCAAACTGAAGCCCAGATTGTTGAAGAGACTTGCCCAAATTCATCCAGCTTTTAAATAATGGAGCTACTCAGGAGTTGAAGCCAGTTCCAATTATTCCAAATTCAGTTATCTCATAACCTTTTTCACTATAAAATAAATGATGCCTACAGGTTTTTTAAATACAAACATTTTTTAGACATTTTATAATCATCAATTTATGTGGAAAAGTATAATAATTAGAAATTAGTATTGCTGTCTAATTTGTCCCCCTCATGATATTACCAAGATGTAATGGGTCATATTAAACCTATTACCCTAATTAAATTATTATTATACACATATACACAATGCAACACTATATAAGAGATACATATCATGTATAATTACATATAAATATAAATGACATTATTATTATTATTTTATTTTAAACTTTGTAAAGTGCTTTCTTCATAGTATATTTGTGAGTTATTCCCATTTTAGAGCTGAGGAAACTAAGAATCATAAAGATTACATCTCTAATATTTTAATTCATTTTTGGAGACAATTGG
Source organism: Sarcophilus harrisii (assembly GCF_902635505.1). Lineage (NCBI taxonomy): Eukaryota > Metazoa > Chordata > Mammalia > Dasyuromorphia > Dasyuridae > Sarcophilus > Sarcophilus harrisii. The sequence goes on along the minus strand of NC_045426.1, from coordinate 309,525,166 downwards.
GATTAAGTGACTTTCCTAGGTTCACACAACTAGTATGTGTTTGAGAAACACTAATATTTTAAATCTGGAAAGTTCTTTGAAGATCTCCTTCTCTTCTCTCCTTCCTTCCTACCCTCCTTCCTTCCTTTCCTCCTTCTTTCCTTCCTTCCCTCCCTCCTTCCTTCCCTCCTTCCTTCCTTCCTCTCCTTCTTCCCTCCCTTCTTCCTTCCTTCCTTCCTTCCTTCCTTCCTTCCTTCCTTCCTTCCTTCCTTCCTTCCTTCCTTCCTTCCTTCCTTCCTTCCTTCCTTCCTTTTTCTCAGGCAATTGAGGTTATGACTTGTCCAAAGTTACACAGCTAATAAGTATTTAAGACCAGATTTATTTATTGGTAATAGCTTTTTATTTTAAAATACATGCAAAGATAGTTTTCAGCATTCACCCTTGC